>NC_092766.1:81824810-82192557 GCF_047496795.1 Chiloscyllium punctatum
ATACAGGCAATAAACGTAAAGAAAACAGAATTTGCGAAAGCAGAGTTGACGTTCTTGGGACTTTACAATGGAAATGGAAGATTGAGCCGATGGAATACAAAGACGCAGGACGTTTAGGAATTTCCACAACCATCCTCGAAGAAAGTAAAGCTTCGATTTTTGGGACTGAGAGGATTCCATTGGAAGTTTGTTCCATTGGAAGTTTGTTTTAAACTTCAGCAGCATCGTGGAACGGCTGATGGATTTACTGAAGAAGAACACGAAATGTTGGTGTATAGAACAATTCCAGCAGGCATTTGAGAATGCAAAAGCAGCATTAACCACCGCACCAGTTTTAACTACACCAAATATTTTGAAAACCTTCAAAGTTGCGATGGTTGCTAGCGAAATCGGGGTTGGAGATGTATTGATGTAGGAATATAAGAATGGAGTGGAATGGCCAATTGGCTACCTGTAAAAAAAAATCAAGCACCCACCGGAAAGAAAATGCTCCACTATTTAAAAAGGATTATTGAGTCTGGTACTGGCCTGACAACATGTTATTGTTTATGTGACAAACAGGCTGTTGGAGACGAATGCACCACAATCCTCTTGCATTTTTTGGAAGATTTAAAGACTAAAATATGAGAATATTTCATTGGAGTCTCATGTTACTGACTTTTAACTTACAAAATATAAATGGCGTGGGTCGTAAAAATGTGATAGCAGATGTATTATCGCAGATTTAAAGGATAAAGTGCAGATAAGATTTGACCCATGAATTTTTCTGTGACAATATGCACAGTCTAGCAGATCTGCTACATGAATGTTACTGACACTTTAACAGCACAAGCCTGAATGTTGTCTGGGTCTTTCCCCAATCACTTTCAACCAATTCCCTCGAGTTTTGGACGCCCCAACCTGGGAAAAAACCCTGACTGCTGACCCTATCCATGACCATTCTGAATTAATAAATCTTTACTGCTGCGAAATGTGACTCCACTCAACACGAATAGCTGTGCTTTCACTTATCCCGGGCCTAAATTCTGAAATTCAATGCTGACACCTCTTCCTTATCCATCAAGTCACAATTCTAAATCCATTTTATTCAATTTGTTCAGATGTATCATGATACACATCTGTGGGATTTACACCGAGACCTTTGTGCCCGGAGGTAGGGACGACTTGGCAATACCCATAAAGCTGTAACATTATTCTCCTGTGTGTTTGCTCATCAGCCTGTTCTGACATGATGTGACATGCCTCTGCAAAAGGCAGGACTTGAATTCAGAACCTCTGGTCCAGAGCTTGGAAAATAATCACACACGTTCAGGAATTAGACTCAAATTCAGAGCTCTGGCTCAGAGGGAGGGACATTACCCACTATACTACCATACCCAGATTTTGAGTCATTTTTTTAAGTGCCCATTTCAGCTCGGTGTGGATTTATTATGATCAGGTTACCATTACTGAATTTTGTATTGTTAAACAAATGCAAGATAGTTGTCTCAACTGTAGGATATTGAGAGCATGTACTAAGCTATCGAAATTAACTATGACCATCTTTAATCGCTATAATCTGTAGTCTGCAATATTAGGGAAAGAAATCCTGCAGACACACTCTGTCCAATGAAGGGGCTGAAATGGATATTTATAACTGAACACCAGAGACAGAAAAAGAGCATAATTTCTCGTCGCAAAACACCGATCAGTATTACCCAACTCTAACGTGCGACTGCCCTCTTCCTAAAACCATGAAATGATACCAGGCGGCTAATTATTGTCCAGCCTCCCCACCCCACAGACCGTGTCTGCAATCTGTCCCTCCTCCCTCTAACCACACAAGGCAAACCAAGCTCAGGGTCTTTGTGAAAATCAAGGCTGGAGTGTGCAGGCCTCCTAGAGAGGAGGAAGGAATTTTAATTTGGAGGGGGATGGTGGGGTAATGGTAATAACACTCAATGGGCTGAGGAGTGGCAGACGGAGTTTAGTTTGGATTAATGACAGGTATTGG
Organism: Chiloscyllium punctatum; assembly: GCF_047496795.1. Taxonomy (NCBI): domain Eukaryota; kingdom Metazoa; phylum Chordata; class Chondrichthyes; order Orectolobiformes; family Hemiscylliidae; genus Chiloscyllium; species Chiloscyllium punctatum. The sequence goes on from NC_092766.1 coordinate 81,826,804, forward strand.
ATTTGGTTAATCAAACAAGAGCAAGACCAATACAATTAAAAATAGGATCTTTGGGGGTCTAGTAGAACAGATAACTCGGCCGTCAGGTCTAAATCTTTAAAATTTGCATCGCATTTAGATAGTGTGGTTAGGAATGCGTTCAGCCCACTTGTCTTCATTGGTCAGACCTTTGAGTATTGGAATTGGGACGTTATGTTGAGGTTGTACAGGATATTAGTGAGGCCTCTTCTGGAATACTGTGTCCGGTCTGGTCACCCTGCCCGCTCATTCCACAGGCACACCACCCTCTGGGTAAAAAAGCTGCCGCTTTGGTCACTTTCAAATCTTCCCCCTCTCACCTTAAAACTATTTCCACTAGTTTTGGACTCCCCTACCCTTAGAAAATACCTCCATATCAAATACTTTGATTTTACTGATATTAAGGGTTCAGAAGAGATTAACCTGGAAGTTGCTGGGAATGGAGGAATTGAGCTATAAGGAGAGGTTGTGTCGGCCGGGACATTTTTCACTGGAGATTAAGGGGCAGCTTTACAGAGATTTATAAAATAATGAGGGGTACAGATGCGCTGAAGGGCTGATGTATTTTCCAGAGAGTTGCGGATTCAAAACTGAGGGATATTTTAAGGTGCGTGGAAGAAAGATTCACAAAAGTGATGAGAGGTAAATATTTTAGACAGAAGCTGGCTTGGGTGTGGAATGAACTTTCAGAGGAAGTGGTGAAAGCAGGACAGTTACAATGTTCAAAGGATATTTAGATCCATACATGGATAAGACATCAGTTTGGATGGTGCTGTGAGCAGCTGCCCTCTCCATTCCCCTCTGTGAACGGATCCCTGTTGGTTTTCACCCTCTGCCAATGCCTGTGCAGTGGCGTGGGGAGGCCAGGAGAGGGTGGCATTGCAACACTTTAAGCACCACAGAGGCTGCCAGACCTGCCCCTCACAGAGACACACAGATATACGCATTGCAATTGTTAGGACACAGCATTGAACTCGTTGGGTAATTTAAATTAAGCATAAAAAATGCACAATTCGCCTGGTAAACTGTTAAAATATGAGTGACAGAGAACTCCCGAGTTCCACTGTTTAAATAAAAACATCAATTTATTTTATAACTCTGAAAATGAACATTTTACATCAACTATTCACAACTCTGAGACCCTCTTTCTCTTAACTGCTTATTACCCGACTCCAGCTCTACAGCAATATACTGTGTCTGGGTCTGCCATCCTCTCATACCACAGGTGCTTGTAAGCTCTCAGTTCAGAACAGCATTCACCCTCTCTTAAAGGTATAGTACACACTTTCAACTTCATCACATTATACCCTGATGAATATCGATAAGTGGGACCTATCCGGATTTCTCTTGCTCTGTGGTTTGTCAATATTTCATCTACTCCGTCTGGTTTGTGTCAGGACTTTTGTTGCTCCATTGACAGCATGTCACTATTTGACTTTGTCCATTGGAATATATCAGTAGTTCACTTGCTCACACTCGTGTGTGTGGCAGGATTTCAGTTGTTTCATGGGGACTGTGACGCTATAACAATCTCAATGTTTGTAGTTGGCACCAAACTTGGAAGAACTGTAACGTCTATGGAGGACAGTGTGGAACTCTAACAGGACAGTGACACGTTGGTGTCGTGTTCAGATGTAAGGTAGATGGGGATCAATGCAGAGCAGTGTGTGGTGATGCACTTTATTAAGAAAGATAAAGAAAGACAGTTTAAAACAGGCTATGACATTATAAAGGAGGTGCAGGAACTGGGGGTCCTGGGTGTATATGAAGCTAGATTTGTGAAGATGTCAGGACAAGGGGGAGAGCAGTAACTATCAGAAATTAGTTTCAGTATCTGAGCTGTTTACAGGAGGAGGTGCAGGAGGGAGTCTCCGTGCTCCCTTCCTGGGAGGTGGTGGTGACGATGTGTTGTGAGCCCACCCTCCTGCCCACCGAGACCGTGGGTATTCCATTTGTACCAGTTCGACACAAAAGGGAGATGGCATCAGGGCCACGGCTTCTAAGTTATGCCGGGGGGAAACGGAGCTGCCAGTGGCTTTAAAGTGAGAATTGCCCTTCACTGAACATTGCTCCTTACTTTTATGGTGGAACGTCCACAAAAGGCGTCCCCATCCTCTCCGTCTCCTACCAGGGTCCTCCCCACATGGCGGGGGGAGGGGGGCGAGGGAAAGGATATCGGGCAATCCACCACCCAGCTTGGCCCTTTCTGTCCTATTTCAGGCTCTTTCTTCTGGAATTGGAGGGAGGGAGTGGGTGGCCCTGCTGTTAGTGTTAGTGTCGGTGGGGAGGTGGTCATGGTGAGGGGTCCGGAGGGCGTCAGTCCACAGTGTTGTATCCATGCAGTGTTATTAGTGTGTGGGTGGTGGGGTAAAGTGGAGGGAAGAGAGAGGAGGGAAGGTGCTGCATGCGGCAGTGAGAGTGGTGGAGCATGAGCCTTGTTCCTGGGTCGGTGCTATAATAGATACACAGTGAGTGTGAGGGAGCAGAGAGAATACGGTGACCCTTATCCTGACAGAACAGGGAAGGTTATTGATGCTTGTCCTGTATTGCTGGGCATTTCTTTAGACCGCAGATACTGCACTGAGCTGGGTGGGGAGCTCAGACCATTCTCGGTGGGTGTGGTGGTGTGGCCTCCTCTGGGAAGAGAATGTTTCCCCTCTGTACTAGCCCATCCACCACGACCTCCGTGCCCCTGTTGACAAACCGTTGTGTAATTGCCCTTTACCTGCCATGCTCGGGGTAAACTCTCCGAACGGAGAAACCTCAACCATGTGCCCATTGGCCTTTTAAAGATGACATCAATGTCAGGGGTCACGGAATATCCAGGGTTACTCGGGTGATGGTGTGTACCTCCAGACAAGAAGGACTCCCATTTACAAAGCCGTACAACAAATGCTCATCCAAACCTCTCCATCATCTGATCTCACACCAATATCTTTCTTTCCCATCTTTCCTGGGAATACTGCCTCTTGTTACAGGATGCTATCGAAGTGTCGACATTTCAGCATTCTACAACCTGGGAACACATCCTTCCATGACACTGTCTCTCACTCTCCTCCTCTCTGTCTATTTCCCAAACCCCTCCCATGTGGTGGTATTTAAACTGATTCCCCTCGTATCTCTCTCTGGCGGTGATGTTCCCACCCACAGCACCCCCTCGTCATGGCACAATGGAGAGATGGAGCTGGAAATGGATGGGAGCTGCATATCCTGTCACATCCAGTATGGGCTGCAAGTTTCCCCACACTGGGCAGTGACCGAACACAGTGTTAAAGGGCAATGCAGTGGGGTGGGGTACACAGTCCTTCATGCTGGGAGGGTAACTGCTCCTCTTTTCCAGATTAATTCACGGGTGATTACTGCATAGGTCGCTGTGCTAGTTAGACTATTTCGTTGAGTTTCATAGATAATGCAATGATGCAGTCTGTGCAGCTCCACACTCTGGATGGATATTCCGTTCAGTTTCACACATTAGTGCACTGCTGAATTCTGCACAGCTCCCGGTGCTGGACAGATGCCGAGTCTGGGTTTATAGATCAATGCACTGCTTGGTCTACGCAGCTCCCCGGATTCCTCTGTCGCAGCTTTGAAATGCTGAATGTTCCCTTCCATTCGCTGAGTAACAGACTCCAATGGCCGAATGGCCTCATTCTGTTCCTGTTTAAAACTCTTGATGGGCTGAATAGCCTGCTTCAGTATCGGTGCAGTTGTGAATGGTGCTGAATATTTTGAAACCGTCAGTGAATAGGCCACTTCTGACTTTATGATGGAGGGAAGGCCATTGATGCTGCAGCTATTACTAGCCCACAGTGCCTCATGGATGGCCAGTTTCCATGTGCTCAGTCCTTTAGAAGTAAATCCTACTTCACAGGAGGGTGTGCCACATCACACAGTGAGCAGTACGCCGAATATGATTTATCTCTCCATCCCGGAGGCTCGCAGTCTCATTCGTGATGAAGGTCTGCTGCCTGAAACGGTGATTTTCCTGCTCCTCGGATGCTGTCTGACCTGCTGTGCTTTTCCAGCAACACACTAATCTTGAGTATGTCAAATATGAGGCTGAGACCTTCCCTCCACCAGGACTGTGTGCTGACTGCTCCTACAGATACTGTCAGGGAGATCCATCTGGGACAATGAGTTTGTTGAGAATGTTTCCCCCAGTCTGGCTGTTGTGTATTGAGGCCTCTCCCTGCTCAGTCAGTGGGGGTCCCGTGGGGACACTCTTGGTGATGGTCATTGAATTCCCACGGACAGAGGATGCTCTATGTCCTTGTCACCCTCAGTGCTTCCTCTGATTTGTTTCCATCATTAAGGGAAACTGAGTTATGACCGAGAGGAGGGGTGGGGCGGGGCAGTACAGCAGATAACCATCCTCAGGCGATATACTTGACCATGTGTGATCTGTTACCACGAGATTTCCTGGGTTCTGGAATCAATATTGGGGAATTGTCGGGCATCTCCTTCCCTAACTATCCCAGAGTGTCCCCACAACTGGTGGGTCTGTCCTACGGTGGGACAGAATTTCCCCAGGGATGGTGATGGGGCTTCATGAAACATTATGGGTGAGCACCGTGGCACAGTGGTTAGCACTGCTGCCTCACAGCGCCAGAGACCCAGGTTCAATTTCAGCCTCAGGTGACTGACTGTGTTGAGTTTGCACATTCTCCCCGTGTCTGCCTGGGTTTCCTCCAGGTGCTCCGGTTTCCACTCACAGTCCAAAGATGTGCAGGTGAATTGGCCATGCTAAATTTTCCATAGTGTTAGGTGAAGGAGTAAATGTTTTGGAATGGGTCTGGGTGGGTTGTGCTTCGGCGGGTCGGTGTGGACATGTTGGGCTGAAGGACCTGTTTCCACACTGTAAGTAATCTAATCTAAATTACCCATCAGGCCTGATCCTGTGTTTATGACGGTGTCGGATTCTTTCCTGACTGGGAGTTTAGTGCTGAAAAAGGCAGCAACCGTGGTGCAGGGGAATGAACGTTTCAGGCATAAACGCTTCATCAGGAATGAGGCTTGTGGGCCGGTGAGCTGAGAGATAAATGGGAGGGGGCTGTGCAGGAGCTTGGGCTGTGGGGAAGGGAGCTGAGAATCTGATCGGTAGATGGAGGTGGGGGAGAAGTGATCGGTCAGAGAGGAAGGTGGAGTGGATGGGGGGGGAAAGGTGATGGACAGGTCAAGTTGTTCCCCGGGACATTCTGTCCCCAACATTCTATAATTGACATTCCCCGGAACGTTCTGTCCCCAACATTCTATAACTGACATTCCCCGGAACGTTCTGTCCCTGACATTGTTCGTGAACGGCCGGACGTCAGTGAATTGAACAAACGATAAGATCCCGAGGGAAGAGTTCACGTTCCAGGGAGAAGGAGACACTGTTCCGAAGGCCCCTCAGGCAGTTAAAGGGGTGAATACGTTTTCCCTGCGTTTACATTTCTTCACGACACAGGATCGACCACAATTTAGACCAAAATATAGGAAATTCCCAAACTCCGTTTATCTTCAGGAAACTGGGAGGGAATCCTTCAGGACAGCAACGCTTCCACCCTCCGTATTAGGCACTGGGAAGGAGTGACCTGTGCCTGCTCTCGAGTGATCGAGTGTGTGGGAATGTTCTAGAAACCATCTGTCCTTATGGATGTGTCTCTGTGTGTTTGGGGAGGGAGGGTTTCTTGTGGTTTCTGTCACATTTTTGTCTATAATTCAGACCTTCCCCTTTGTTATTCCAGCTCAAATTATTTTAATAAATCCCTCAATACAGGGACACATTTGAAATTCTCACTGGGTCCCCAAACAAAAGGGTCCCTTTGCCTCCTGGCTGATGGATAATGGGTTTGTTTTCCTTCCTCACAGTTAACGTAGTGACCATCTACGTCCTGCTTTATAAAGATTGTGGATTGTCTCCATGTGTCAGACGTTACCTGGGGGCCATGGCAGCGGCAGATCTCCTGGTTATTATCCTCGACCTGACACTGAGACACATTCCCATTGTTTATCGGGAACAGTTTTATTTCCTGTCCTCCGTCCCCGTGTGTAATATCCACGCCGTCCTGCTTTATGCAGCCACTGACTGCTCTGTCTGGTTCACCGTCACTTTCACCTTTGATCGGTTTGTGGCCATTTGTTGCCAGAAGCTGAAAAGTAAATATTGCAGTGAGAAAACGGCGGCTGTGGTTCTGGGAGCAGTGACTGTGCTGAGCTGTTTAAAGAACATTTCCTGGTATTTTATTCTCACGGCTCGGTATTGGCTGATGAACTTCCCCGGGTTTTGTGATGCAACAGACGCTGTTCTATTCTCCAGTGTCTGGGTCACAATCGAGTTCCTCCACCACATTCTAACCCCGTGTGTCCCATTTCTCCTGATTCTGCTGCTCAATGTTCTCACCGTCAGACACATTTTAGTGACCAGCAGAGCCCGCAGGAGACTCCGCGCTCACACCAATGGGGACGCTCAGTCTGACACTGAAATGAGAAACCGAAAAAAATCCATCATTTTACTGTTTGTGATCTCGGCCAATTTCATCCTGTTATGGTCAACGTTCATGCTGTATTTTATATGGAACCGGATGGATTGGATTGTGTATTCCTCTGTGTATCTCCATGACTTTGTGCAGGAATTGGGCTTCATGTTGCAGCTCCTCAGTTGCTGCACAAACACCGCGATTTATGCCGTGACCCAGACTAAGTTCAGACAGCAGCTGAAGAATGTGCTGAAATATCCCTTCACCCAAATCCGTCCATCCAACAAATTCCCTCATTAATCAATTCATCCGGAATTTTCTCATTTCAGTTCAGTGTTTCAGTGATGGAGCAGCCTGTCGCTATGGTAACAGACTGAGGGTAGCGCTGGTTTGTCCATCCTTATCCCACAGGGGGGTTACAGGGAAACATTTCAATGTTTCTCACAACTCAGAGGCCAGTGAGAAAAGGCACCATCCCACTGACTGGATCCATCACTTCCATTTGTAATCAATAAAAATGTTGATTAAAGCGTGCCGAGCAGCAGAGTGACCGATGTTGTTGTGTGTCTTTGTGTAGGAGAAGCAGAGCTGGAGAGAGACAGACTCAGCCCCCATTCCTGGTCCTCAGGGAAGGGGAGGGCACCGCGCCCTGAGCTCAGGAGCTGAGTTTAACTCCCTCTGACCCGCCCCACTCCAACCTGACCTCCACATTTCCACACCCCCACTTTTCCTTCTCAATTCTCTCCCTCTCTCTCTCTTTCTGCACACTATCTCTTTCTCACCACCTCTCCCTTTCACTCTCTCTAGTCCCCTCTCAGACAGCCCCCAACCCCGGTTTCTCCACCTGCCTCCACTATTCTTTCTGCCTCACTCTCCCCCTCTCTCTCTCACACCCCCAACATGAGTTTCTCCACTTGCCTCCATGCTTCTCTCTCCACCTCACCCTCACTCTCTCTCTCTCCTGCCGTCTCTGTCTCCCTCCTGCAATTCCGTCTATACCGCATTTTCCCCACCTCCCACATCTCTCGATCATCTTACCCCCACCCTCCCCCCGACATGCAGCCTCACGACCAACCCCCAGTCTCTGTGTCAGAGGGAGAGGGAAGAACCAGGGAGACAGAGTGTGTCAGAGAGAGAGGAAGGGCGGGACAGGAGGGAGAGAGATTCTGTCAGAGAGAAACGGGGGGAGGTGGGGAGAGAGATACCAAGGTAGTGGGATTGAGAGTGAGAAGATGGAGAGAGAACGAAGGAGCAGGGAGAAACAGAGAGAGAGAGAAGGGAGAGATACGGTGAGGGAGGGAATGAGAGAGAGAAATGGGGAGGAGATAACGAGAGAGGGGTAAGAGAGAGGGTACAGAGAGAGGGGGTAGATAGAGGGGGTCAGACAGAGAGGGGACAGAGAGAGAGCGGGACAGAGAGAGGGGACAGAGAGAGAGGGGGACAGAGAGGGGGGACAGAGAGAGAGGGCGGCAGAGGGAGGGGGGACGGAGAGAGAAGGGGACTGAGAGAGAGGGGGACAGAGAGAGGGGACAGAGAGAGAGGGGACAGAGAGAGGGGGGGCAGAGAGAGCGGGACAGAGAGAGAGGGGGAGAGAGCGAGGGGACAGAGAGAGGGAGGGAGAGAGAGGGGGGGACAGAGAGAGGAGGGAACGGGGGGACAGAGAGAGGGGAGAGAGAGTGGGGGAGAAATAGGGTGTCAGAGAGAGGGGAACAGAGAGAGAGGTCAACAGAGAGAGAGGGGCACAGAGAGAGAGGGGGACAGAGAGGGGGGACAGAGGGGGTGGACAGATAGAGGCAGAACAGAGAGGGGGACAGAGAGAAGGGCAACAGATAGAAGGGGGACAGAGTGAGAGAGGAGGACTGAGAGACGGTGACAGAGAGGGGGCAGAGAGAAGGCGACAGAGAGAGGAGGGCAGAGAGAGATGTACAGAGGGAGGGTGGACAGAGAGAGAGGGACAAAGAGAAGGTGACAGAGAGGGGGCAGAGAGAGGGCGTCAGAGACATGGGAACAGAGAGAGTGGGGACAGAGAAAGGGGGAGAGAGGGAGGGAGTCCAGAGCGACGGTGACAGAGAGGGGGAGAGAGAGGGGTACAGAGAGAGAGGGGGAACAGAGAGAGGGGGGACAGAGAGAGGGGGGACAGAGAGCGGGGGGACAGAGGAAGGGGACAGAAAGAGGGGGGACAGAGAGATGGTGACAGAGAGGGTTAGAGAGAGAGGGGGACAGAGAGAGGGGGACAGAGAGAGGAGGGCAGAGAGAGTGGGTGAGAGAGAGAGGGGGACATAGACAGGAGACAGCGAGTGGGGGAGATAGAGGGGTTCAGAGAGAGGGGGACAGAGAGGGGGGACAGATAGAGGAGGGAGGGAGAGTGGGGACAGAGAGAGGAGGGCAGAGAGAGGGTGACAGAGAGAGAGGACAGAGAGTGGGGGAGATAGAGGTGGTCAGAGAGAGGCGGACAGAGAGAGAGGGACAGAGAGAGGGGGGGACAACGAGTGGGGGAGATAGAGTCTTTCAGAGTGAGAGGGCAACAGATAGAGGTGGGACAGAGGGGGGGACAGAGAGAGAAGGGCACAGAGAGGGTGACAGAGAGAGAGGACAGAGAGTAGGGGAGATAGAGGTGGTCAGAGAGAGAGGGGCTGAGAGAGAGGGACATAAAGCAAGGGGACAGAGAGCGAGGGGACAGAAAGTGGGGGTCAGAGAGAAGGGTACAGAGTGCGGGAGAGAGGGGGGTCAGAGAGAGGGGGCAGAGATAGGGGAAGAGAGGGGTTACAGAGAGAGGGGACAGAGAAAGAGGGGAACAGAGAGAGGGGGCAGAGAGAGAGGTGTGTGGGAGAGAGAGGGGATCAGAGACAGGCGGGTGGGAGAGAGAGGGGGACAGAGAGGGGGGGACAGATTGAGCGGGACAGAAAGGGAGGGGGACTGAGAGAGAGGGCGACAGAGAGAGAGGGGAAAAGAGGGGGATCGAGAGAGGGCAACAGAGAGAGGGGGACAGAGAGTGGAAGACATAGAGGTGGACTAAGATAGAGGGGGACAGAGAGAGGGGGACAGAGAGATTGGGACAACGAGAGGTGGACAGAGAGAGTGCCGAGAAAGGGGGGGAGGTAGAGGGGTTCAGAGAGAGATGGGTACAGAGAGAAGGGGAGATAGAGGGGGTCAGATGGAGGGCGACAGAGGGAGGGGCAAAGAGAGTGGGGGAGACAGAGGGGAGCAGCGAGAGGGGGACAGAAAGAGCGGGAGGTAGAGTGGGTCAGAGAGAGATGGACAGAGAGCGGGCACAGAGAGAGGAGCATAGAGAGTGGGGGAGATAGAGGGTGACAGAGAGAGAGGGGACCGAGAGAGTGGCAGAGAGAGATGGGGGCAGAGAGAGTGGGACAGAATGAGGGGGTCAGAGAGAGAGTGGATCAGAGAGAGGGTGACAGAGAGAGGGGGACAGAGAGAGGGGGGAACAGTGAGAGGGGGAGAGAGAGATGCGGGTGGGATGGAGAGGGGCAGAGAGAGGGCGACAGAAAAAGTGGGAGGAAGAGGGTTTCAGAGAGAGGGGGACAGAGTGAGGAGCACAGAGAGTGGGGAGATAGAGGGGGACAGAGAGAGATGGGGCAGAGAGAGTGGGGAAAGTGAGAGGCGGGTGGCAGGGAGAGGGAGGCAGAGAGAGTGCGACAGATAGAGGGGCACAGAGAGTGGGGGAGACAGAGGGGGACAGTTTGAGGTGGACAGAGAGAGGGGGAGATAGAGGCGGACAGATAGAGGGGGACAGAGAGAGCGGGAGATAGAGTGGGGCAGTGTAAGGTGGACAGAGAGGGGGGAGATAGAGGCGGACAGAGAGAGTGGGACAGAGAGTGGGGGGCAGAGAGAGGGGTACAGGGTGGGGTGAAGGAGGGGTTCAGAGAGTGGGTGGATGGAGACGGTGGGGGTCAGAGAGAGAGGGAGACAGAGAGATTTGGGGACAGAGAGAGGAGGCAGAGAGAGGGTGACAGAGAGGGGGTGCAGAGACCGGGGGAGAGAGAGAGGGGACAGAGGGAGGGAAACAGAGAGGGGGACAGAGAGTGGGGGAGATAGAGGGTGTCAGAGAGTGAGGGACAGAGAGAGAGGGGGACAGAGAGAGGGCGACAAAGAGAGTGGAGGACAGAGAGATAGGGGGACAGGGAGAGGGGGACAGAGAGAGAGGGGGAGAGAGAGAGAGGGCGACAGAGAGAGAGGGGACAGAGAGAGAGGGGCACGGAGAGAGGAACACAGAGAGTGGGGGAAATAGAGGGAGACAGAGAGAGAGGGGACAGAGAGAGGGGGTAGAGAGAAAGGGGAACAGAGAGAGGGGGAAAGAGAGAGGGGTGTGGGAAGGAGAGGGAGGCAGAGAGAGGGCGACAGAGAGAAGTGCACAGAGAGTGGGGGAGATAGAGGGGGTCATAGAGAGGGGGACTGTGAGAGGGGGAGATAGAGGGGGACAGTGAGGGGGGGACAGAGAGTGGGGGACAGAGAGAGCAGTACAGAGTGGGGTCAGAGAGGGGTTCAGAGAGTGGGTGAATGGGGAGAGTGGGAGACAGAGAGAGAGGGGGACAGTGAGAGTGGGGGACAGAGAGAGAGGAGGCAGAGAGAGCATGACAGAGAGGGGGTGCAGAGACCGGGGGAGAGAGAGAGGGGACAGAGGGAGGGAGGGGGACAGAGAGAGGGGGACAGAGAGTGGGGGAGATAGAGGGTGTCAGAGAGTGAGGGACAGAGAGAGAGGGGGACAGAGAGAGAGGGCGACAGAGAGAGAGGAGGACAGAGAGATGGGGGACAGGGAGAGGGGGACAGAGAGAGAGGGGGACAGAGAGAGAGGCACAGAGAGAGAGACACAGAGAGTGGGGGACACAGAGGGGTACAGAGAGAGAAGGGACAGAGAGAGAGTTCCAGTGAGAGATGGGGTCAGAGAGAGTGGTAGAGAGGGAAGCGGTCAGAGAGAGAGGGGGGCAAAGAGAGGAGGGTAGAGAGAAGGGGGAACAGAGAGAGGGGGAAAGAGAGAGGGGGTGATAGAGGGGTTCATAGAGAGGGGGACAGTGAGAGGGGGAGATAGAGGGGGACAGTGAGGGGGGAGAGAGAGTGGGGGACAGAGGGAGCGGTACAGAGTGGGTTCAGAGAGGGGTTCAGAGAGTGGGTGATTGGGGAGAGTGGAGGACAGAGAGAGGGGGGACAGAGAGAGAGGGGGACAGAGAGAGGGGGCAGAGAGAGGGTGACAGAGGGGGGGGCAGAGACCGGGGGATAGAGAGAGGGGACAGAGAGAGAGGGGGAGATAAAGGGGTACAGAGAGAGGGGGAGAGAGAGTGGGGGACAGAGAGAATGGTACAGAGTGGGGTGAGAGAGGGTGTCAGAGAGTGGGGGATGGAGAGAGTGCGGGACAGAGAGAGAGGGGGACAGAGGGAGTGGGGGACAGAGGGAGTGGGGGGCATTGAGAGGGCTACAGAGAGGAGGGCAGAGAGCGGTGAGAGAGAGGGGGACAGAGAGAGGAAGACAGAGAGACGGGGACAGAGAGAGGGACAGAATGAGGGGGCAGAGAGAGAGGAGGACAGAGAGAGAGGCGTGTGGGAGAGAGAGGGCGTCAGAAAGAGGCGGGTGGGAGAGAGAGTGGGACAGAGAGAGAGGGGAACAGAGAGAGAGGTAGGTGGGAGAGAGAGGAGGTCAGACAGAGGCGGGTGGGAGAAAATAGCGGGACAGAGAGAGAGGGGGACAGAGAGAGTGGGGACACAGAGAGGGGGGACAGAGAGAGGGGTGACAGAGAGAGGGGGGGCAGAGAGGGACAGAGAAAGGGGTTCAGAGAGAGGGTGACAGAGAGAATGGGATAGAGAGCGGGTCAGATAGAGGGGGTCAGAGAGAGCGGGACAGAGAAAGAGTGGAACGGAGAGAGAGGGGACAGAGAGAGAGCGGAACAGAGAGAGAGGAGGGGACAGAGAGAGGGGGGACAGAGGGGGGGGGGGACAGAGAGAAGGGGGACAGAGAGAGGGGAGAGAGAGAGACAGGGGAGAGAGAGAGGGGGAGAAAGAGGTGGTGAGAGAGAGGGGAACAGAGAGAGAGGGGAACAGAGAGAGAGGGGGACCGAGAGAGAGGGGGGGGGACCGAGAGAGGAGGTGGGGTCAGAGAGAGGGGGGACAGAGAGAGGGGGAACAGATAGAGGGGGGTACAGAGAGATAGAAGGTGACTGAGAGACAGTGACAGAGAGGGGGCAGAGAGAGGGTGACAGAGAGAGGGGGACAGAGAATGGGGGAACAGAAAGAGGGGTGAGAGAGGGGGGAGAGAGCGACGGGGGACAGAGAGAGGGGGACAGAAAGATAGGGGACAGAGAGGGTGGACAGATAGAGGGGGGAAAGAGAGAGGAGTGCAGAGAGAGGGAGACAGAGAGAGGGAGACAGAGAGTGGGGTGACAGAGAGTGGTGGGAAAGAGAGAGGGGTGACAGAGAGGGAGGGGACAGAGTGTGGGGGAACAGTGAAAGGGGTGAGAGAGGGGGGAGAGAGCGAGGGGGCACAGAGAGGGGACAGAGAGAGGGGGACAGAAAGAGAGGGGACAGAGAGGGTGGTCAGATAGAGGGGGGAAAGAGAGAGGAGTGCAGAGAGAGGGTGACAGAGAGAGGGGGACAGAGAGGGGGACAGAGAAAGAGTGGGACCGAGAGAGAGGGGACAGAGAGAGAGCGGAACAGAGAGAGAGAGGGGATAGAGAGAGGGGGGAGGTGAGAGGGGGACAGAGAGAGGAGGGGACAGAGAGAGGGGGTCAGAGGGGGGGACAGAGAGAAGGGGTACAGAGAGAGGCGAGAGAGAGACAGTGGAGAGACAGAGTGGGAGAAAGAGGGGAACAGAGAGAGAGGGGAACAGAGAGAGAGGGGGACCGAGAGACATGGGGGGGGGGGGGACCGAGAGAGGAGGTGGGGTCAGAGAGAGGGGGGACAGAGAAAGGGGGAACAGATAGAGGGGGGTACAGAGAGATAGAAGGTGACTGAGCGACAGTGACAGAGAGGGGGCAGAGAGAGGGTGACAGAGAGAGGGGGACAGAGAATGGGGGAACAGAGAAAGGGGTGAGAGAGGGGGGAGAGAGCGAGGGGGGACAGGGAGGGGACAGAGAGGGTACAGAGAGAGGGGGACAGAAAGAGAGGGGACAGAGAGGGTGGTCAGATAGAGGGGGGAAAGGGAGAGGAGTGCCGAGAGAGGGTGACAGAGAGAGGGGGACAGAGAGTGGGGTGACAGAGAGCGGGGGGAAAGAGAGAGGGGTGACAGAGAGGGAGGGGACAGAGTGTGGGGGAGATAGAGGGAGTCAGAGTGAGGGGGAACAGAGAGGGGGACAGAGAGAAGGGGGACAGAGAGAGGGGACAGAGAGAGGAAGTCAGAGAGAGAAGGGGACAGAGAGAGGGGGCAGAGAGAGGGTGCCAGAGAGTGGGGATGAGACCGGGGGACAGAGAGAGAGGGGGCAGAGAGAGGGGGACAGAGAGAGGGTGATACAGAGGGGGACAGAGAAGGGTTACAGGGAGAGGGTGAGATAAAGGGATACAGAGAGAGGGGAACAGAGAGTGGGGGACAGAGAGAATGGTACAGAGTGGGGTGAGAGAGGGTGTCAGAGAGTTGGGGGATGGAGAGAGTGTGGGACAGACAGAGAGGGGGACAGAGGGAATGGGGGACAGAGGGAGTGGGGGGCAGAGAGAGGGCTACAGAGAGGGGGCAGAGAGCGGGGAGAGGGGGGGGACAGAGAGAGGGAGACAGAGAGAGGGGTTCAGAGAGAAGGGGGGAAAGAGCGAAGGGGGACAGAGAGAGAGGGGGACAGAGTGAGATGGCCAGAGAGAGATGGGTCAGAGTGAGGTGGGCATATAGAGAGTGGGCAGAGAGAGAGGGGGGCAGAGAGAGAGGGAAAGAGAGAGGGGGCAGAGAGAGGGCGACAGAGAGCGGGGCACAGAGAGTGGGGGAGATAGAGGGGTCAGAGAGAGAGGGGATCAGAGAGAGAGGGGGACAGAGTGAGAAGGGGACAGAGAGAAACGGGGGCAGAGAGATGGGGTGACAGAGAGAGTGGGGCAGAGAGAGAGGGGGAGATAAAGGGGTACAGAGAGAACGGGACAGAGAGTGGGGGATAGAGAGAGGGGTACAGAGAGAGGGGGAGATAAAGGGGTCCAGAGAGAACGGGACAGAGTGTGAGGGACAGAGAGAGGGGTACAGAGTGGCATGAGAGAGGGTGTCAGAGAGTGGGGGGATGGAGATAGTGCGGGACAGAGAGACAGGGGCAAGAGGGAGCGGGGGACAGAGGGAATGGGGGACAGAGAGAGAGGGGACAGAGAGAGGGCGACAGAGAGGGGGCAGAGAGCGGGTGAGAGAGAGGGGGACAGAGAGAGGGGACAGAGAGAGGGTGACAGAGAGAGGGACAGAGTGAGGGAGCAGAGATAGATGAGGACAGAGAGAGAGGCGTGTGGGAGAGAATGGGGGACAGAGAGAGGGGGGACAGAGAGAGGGGGACAGAGAGAGGGAAAGAGTGTGGGGGCAGAGAGAGAGGACGACAGAGAGAGAGGCGTGTGGGAGAGAGAGGGGGTCAGAGAGAGAGGGGGACAGATAGAGGGGGCAGAGAGAGGGCGACAGAGAGGGGTGCAGAGAGCGTGGGAGAGAAAGGAGGGACAGAGAGAGGGGGACAGAGAGAGGGGACAGAGAGAGGGACAGAGTGAGGGGGCAGAGACAGAGGAGGACAGAGAGAGAGAGTGTGGGAGAGGAGGGGGTCAGAGAGAGGTGGGTGGGATAAAGAGCGGGACAGAGAGAGAGGGGGACAGAGACAGAGGGGGACAAAAAGGGGAATAGAGGGAGACGGGTGCGAGAAAGAGAGTGGCAGAGAGAGGGGGACAGAGAGTGGGTCAGATAAATTGAGTCAGATAGAGGGGAACAGAGAGTGAGGGGGCAAAGAGAGGGCGACAGAGAGAGGGTGACAGAGAGGGCGGGACAGAGAGAGGGGGAGAGAGAGAGGAGGACAGAGAGGGACAGAGAAAGGGTTTCAGAGAGAGGGTGACAGAGAAAGTGGGACAGAGAGCGGGTCAGATAGAGAGGGTCAGAGAGATGGGGACAGAGAAAGAGTGGGACAGAGAGAGGCGGGGAAGAGAGAGAGGGGGGCAGAGAGAGAGGGGACAGAGAGAGGGGGGCAGAGAGAGGGGTGGACAGAGAGAGGAGGGGACAGAGAGACGCGGGGCAGAGGGAGAGGGGATAGAGAGAAGGGGACAGAGAGAGGGGGGAGAGAGAGACAGGAGAGAGAGAGGGGAAGAAAGAGGCGGTCAGAGAGAGGTTAACAAGAGAGAGGGGAACAGAGAGAAAGGGGGACCGAGAGAGAGAGAGAGAGGGGGGGACAGAGAGAGGACTATAGAGAGAGGGGGAGAGAGAGAGGAGGTTGGGTCAGAGAGAGGGGGGACAGAGAGAGGGGAACAGATAGAGGGGGGGAACAGAGAGAGAGGGTGACAGAGACGGTGACAGAGAGGGGGCAAAGAGATGGCGACAGAGAGAGGGGGCAGAGAGAGGGTGTGACAGAGAGAGGTTGGCAGAGGGCCGGGGAACAGAGACACGGTGACAGAGAGGGGGCAGAGAGAGGGCGACAGAGAAGGGGCAGAGGGAGAAGGACAGAGAATGGGGGGCAGAGAGAGGGGTGAGAGAGAGTGGGGGGAGAGCGCGAGGGGGACAGAGAGGGGACAGAGAGAAGTGGGACAGAAGGGGGGGCAGAGAGGGTGAACAGATAGAGGAGGGCAGAGAGAGTATGACAGAGAGAGGGGGACAGTGAGAGGGATGACAGAGAGCGGGGGGAAAGAGAGAGGGCTTACAGAGAGAGGGGACAGAGTTTGGGGTAGATAGAGGGAGTCAGAGAGAGGGGGAACAGAGAGGGGGGCCAGTGAGAGGGGGACAGAGAGAGGGGGGGACATAGAGGGGGGGCAGAGAGGGGGGGACAGAGAGTGGGGGAACAGACAGGGGTACCGAGAGAGAGGCGGGTGGCAGAGAGAGGGGGTCAGAGGGGGGGGGACAGAGAGAAGGGGGACAGAGAGAGGGGAGAGAGAGACAGGGGAGAGAGAGAGAGGGTGAGAAAGAGGTGGTGAGAGAGAGGGGAACAGAGAGAGAGGGGTCCGAGAGAGAGAGGGGGGGACCGAGAGAGGAGGTGGGGTCAGAGAGAGGGGGGACAGAGAGAGGGGGAACAGATAGAGGGGGGGTAGAGAGAGATAGAAGGTGACTGAGAGACAGTAACAGAGAGGGCGCAGAGAGAGGGTGACAGAGAGAGGGGGACAGAGAATGGGGGAACAGAGAGAGGGGTGAGAGAGGGGGGAGAGAGCGAGGGGGGACAGAGAGGGGACAGAGAGGGGACAGAGAGAGGGGGACAGAAAGATAGGGGACAGACAGGGTGGACAGATAGAGGGGGGAAAGAGAGAGGAGTGCAGAGAGAGGGTGACAGAGAGAGGGGGACAGAGAGTGGGGTGACAGAGAGTGGTGGGAAAGAGAGAGGGGTGACAGAGAGGGAGGGGACAGAGTGTGGGGGAGATAGAGGGAGTCAGGGTGAGGGGGAACAGAGAGGGGGACAGAGAGAAGGGGGACAGAGAGAGGGGGACAGAGAGAGGGGGACAGAGAGAGGAGGTCAGAGAGAGAAAGGGACAGAGAGAAGGGGCAGAGAGAGGGTGACAGAGAGGGGGGAAGAGACCGGGGGAAAAGATAGAGAGGGGGCAGAGAGAGGGGGACAGAGAGAGGGTGATACAGAGGGGGACAGAGAAGGGGAACAGAGAGAGGGTGAGATAAAGGGGTACAGAGAGAGGGGGACAGAGAGTGGGGGACAGAGAGAATGGTACAGAGTGGGGTGAGAGAGGGTGTCAGAGAGTTGGGGGATGGAGAGAGTGCGGGACAGAGAGAGAGGGGGACAGAGGGAATGGGGGACAGAGGGAATGGGTGCAGAGAGAGGGCTACAGAGAGGGGGGCAGAGAGCGCGGAGAGAGGGGGGGACAGAGAGAGGGGGGCAGAGAGAGGTGGGGCAGAGAGAAGGGGGGAAAGAGCGAGGGGGGACAGAGAGAGAGGGGGACAGAGTGAGATGGCCAGAGGAAGATGGGACAGAGTGAGGTGGGCATGTAGAGAGTGGGCAGAGAGAGAGGGGGGCAAAGAGAGAGGGAAAGAGAGAGGGGACAGAGAGAGGGCGACAGAGAGCGGGGCACAGAGAGTGGGGGAGATAGAGGGGTCAGAGAGAGAGGGGATCAGAGAGAGAGGGGGACAGAGTGAGAAGGGGACAGAGAGAGATGGGGGCAGAGAGATGGGGTGAGAGAGTGGGGCAGAGACAGAGCGGGACATTGAGAGAGTGGGGCAGAGTGATGGCGACAGAGAGAGAGGGACACAGAGAGTGAGAGGGACAGAGAGAGAGAGAGGGTGCAGAAAGAGGCGTCAGAGAGTGGGGAACAGAGAGAGAGAGGAGGACAGAGAGAGAGGGGAAAAAAGAGAAAGGACGACAGAGAGAGGGGACAGAGAGAGGATGACAGAGAGGGGGCAGAGAGCGGGGAAAAGAGAGAGGGGGACAGAGAGAGGGGACAGAGAGAGGGACAGAGTGAGGGAGCAGAGATAGATGAGGACAGAGAGAGAGGCGTGTGGGAGAGAGGGGGGTCAGAGAGAGGGGGCAGAGAGAGGGCGACAGAGAGGGGGCAGAGAGCGGGGGAGAGAATGGGGGACAGAGAGAGGGTGACAGAGAGAGGGAATGAGTGTGGGGGCAGAGAGAGAGGACGAAAGAGAGAGAGGCGTGTGGGAGAGAGTGGGGGTCAGAGAGAGAGGGGGACAGATAGAGGGGGCAGAGAGAGGGCGACAGAGAGGGGTGCAGAGAGCGGGGGAGAGAAAGGAGGGACAGAGAGAGGGGGACAGAGAGAGGGGGAAAGAGAGAGGGACAGAGTGAGGGGGCAGAGAGAGAGGAGGACAGGGAGAGAGACGTGTGGGAGAGGAGGAGGTCAGAGAGAGGCGGGTTGGAGAGAGAGCGGGACAGAGAGAGAGGGGGACAGAGACAGAGGGGGACAAAAAGGGGAATAGAGGGAGACGGGTGAGAGAAAGAGAGAGGCAGAGAGAGGGGGACAGAGAGTGGGTCAGATAAATTGAGTCAGATAGAGGGGGACAGAGAGTGAGGGGGCAAAGAGAGGGCGACAGAGAGAGGGTGACAGAGAGGGCGGGACAGAGAGAGGGGGAGAGAGAGAAGGTGACAGAGAGGGACAGAGAAAGGTTTCAGAGAGAGGGTGACAGAGAGAGTGGGACAGAGAGCGGGTCAGATAGAGGGGGTCAGAGAGATGGCGACAGAGAGAGACAGGAGAGAGAGAGGGGAAGAAAGAGGCGGTCAGAGAGAGGGGAACAAGAGAGAGGAGACCAGAGAGAAATGGGGACCGATAGAGAGAGAGAGAGGGAGAATGAGAGAGGACAATAGAGAGAGGGGGAGAGAGAGAGGAGGTTGGGTCAGAGAGAGGGGGGACAGAGAAAGGGGAACAGATAGAGGGGGGGAACAGAGAGAGAGGGTGACAGAGACGGTGACAGAGAGGGGGCAGAGTGATGGCGACAGAGAGGTGGTGCAGAGAGAGGGTGTGACAGAGAGAGGTTGGCAGAGGGCCAGGGGACAGAGAGACGGTGACAGAGAGGGGGCAGAGAGAGAGCGACAGAAAGAGGGGGACAGAGAATGGGGGAACAGAGAGAGGGGAGAGAGAGAGTGGGGGGAGAGCGTGAGGGGGACAGAGAGGGGACAGAGAGAAGTGGGACAGAAGGAGCGGGGACAGAGACGGTGGACAGATAGAGGTGGGACAGAGAGGGGGGACAGAGAGAGGAGGGCAGAGAGAGGGTGACAGAGAGAGGGGGGCAGTGAGAGGGATGACAGACAGCGGGGGGAAAGAGAGAGGGCTTACAGAGAGAGGGGACAGAGTGTGGGGTAGATAGAGGGAGTCAGAGAGAGGGGGAACAGAGAGGGGGGCCAGTGAGAGGGGGACAGAGAGAGGGGGGAACATAGAGGGTTGCAGAGAGGGGGGGACAGAGAGAGGGGGACAGACAGTGGGGGAGATAGATGGGGTTAGGTAGAGGGGGAACAGAGAGAAGGGGAGAGAGAAAGGGGGGTACAGAGGGAGGGGGACAGAGAGAGAGAGGGACAGAGAGATGGGAACAGAGAGGGGGAAAGAGAGAGGGGGAGAGAGAGAGGGTGACAGAGAGAAGGGAGACAGAGAGAGAGGGGGACAGAGAGAGAGGGGGACAGAGAGAGGGGGTCAGAGACAGAGGGGGTCAGAGACAGAGGGGGTCAGAGAGAGAGGGTGACAGAGACAGAGTGGGACAGAGAGAGAGGTGGACAGAGGGAGAGGTGGACAGGGAGAGAGGGGGACAGAGAGAGGAGGACAGAGAGAGAGGGACAGAGAGAGGGGGTCAGAGACAGAGCCAGTCAGAGAGAGAGGGGGACAGAGATAAGGGAACAGAGAGAGAGGGGAACAGAGAGAGAGGGGGCCGGGGGGGTACAGAGAGAGAGGGGGACAGAGTGAGAGGGACAGAGAGATTGGGGCAGAGTGAGGGGGCAGAGAGAGAGGGGAAAGAGAGAGGGGGGCAGAGAGAGGGCGACAGAGAGCGGGGCACAGAGAGTGGTGACATAGATGGGGTCAGACAGAGAGGGGGTCAGAGAGAGTGGGGCAGAGAGAGAGGGGGACAGAGATAAGGGAACAGATAGTGGGGGGGACAGAGAGGGAGGGTGACTGAGAGACGGTGACAGAGACGGGGCAGAGAGAGAGCGACAGAGAGAGGGGGACAGAGAGAGGGGGGGACAGAGACTGGTGGAGAAAGGGAGGGCGGACAGATTGACGTTGACAGAGAGGGGGCAGAGAGAGTGCAACAGAGAGGGGGCAGAGAGAGTGCGACAGAGAAGGGGGCAGAGAGAGGGTGACAGAGAGAGAGGGGACAGAGAATGGGGAACAGAGAGAGGGGTGAGAGAGAGAGCGGGGGAGAGATTGAGCGGGGGAGAGAGAAAGGTAACAGAGAGAGGGGGGACAGAGAGAGGGGGCAGAGAGAGGGAGAGATAGAGGGGGTCAGAGAGAGGGGGACAGAAAGAGAGAGGAGAGAAAGGGTGGAGAGATAGAGGTGGGACAGAGAAGGGGGACAGAGAGGGGGCGCAGAGAGAGGGTGACAGGGAGAGAGGACAGAGAGTTGGGGACAGAGAGAGGAGGGCCGAGAGTTTGGCAGATAGAGGGGGGCAGAGAAAGGGGAGACAGAGAGAGAGTGGGACAGAGTGAGGGGGAACAGACAGAGAGGGGACAGGGAGAGGGGGACAGAGTGAGGGGGAACAGACAGAGAGGGGACAGGGAGAGGGGGACAGAGTGAGGGGGGCAGAGAGCAGTGTAGAGAGAGAGAGAGAGAGAGAGACGGGTGGGAGAGAGAGAGAGGGAGCAGAGAGTGAGGAAGATAGTGGGGGTCAGAGAGACGGGGACAGAGAGAGGGTACAGAGAGAGGGGGCAGAGAGAGAGGAAAGAGAGAAGGGGGCAGAGAGTGAGTAGGACAGAGAGACAGGGGAAGAGAGACATGGGGCAGAAAGAGGGCAAAAGAGTGAGGGGGCAGAGAGAGAGGGGGCAGAGAGAGGGCGACAGAGAATGGGGCACAGAAAGTGGGGGCGATAGAGGGGGTCAGAGAGAGGAGAAAAGAGAGACGGGGACAGAGTGGGGGAGAGAGAGGGTGTCAGAGAGAGGCGGACAGAGGGGGGACAGAGAGACGGGGACAGAGAGAGGGGGACAGCGAGACGGGGGGGGGGGTCAGATAGAGAGGAGGACAGAGAGACCGGGGCAGAGAGATGGCGACAGAGAAAGGGTGACAGAGAGTGACCGGGACAGAGAGAGGGGGGCAGAGAGAGAGAGGGGCGCAGAGAGAGGGGAGACAGAGATAGAGGGGGACAGAGAGAGGAGGGACAGAGAGAGAGGGGGGAGAGAGAGTGGGGTGCAGAGAGAGGGGCACAGAGAGTGGGGCAGATAGAGGGGATCAGAGAGAGGGGGATATAGAGTGGGGGACAGCGAATGGGGACAGAGAGTGGGGGACAGAGAGAGGTGTACAGAGTGGGGGAGAGAGAGGGGGATAGAGAGTAGGTGGATGGAGAGAGTGGGGACAGATTGGGAGAGGGGAACAGAGAGAGAGGGGGACAGTGAGGGTGCAGAGAGAAGGGGCAGAGAGTGGGCAGCAGAGAGGGGGGCAGAGAGTGGGGAAGAGAGGTTGGGGACAGAGAGAGGGTGACAGAGAGAGGGGAAACAGAGCGGGACAGAGAGAGAAGGACAGAGAGAGGGCGACAGACAGAGGGGGACAAAGGGTGGGGGGCAGAGAGAGTGCGACAGAGAGAGGGGGCAGAGAGAGGGGGTGGACAGAGATAGGTGGAAAAAGGGAGGGGGGACAAAGAGACGTTGACAGAGACGGGGCAGAGAGTGGGTGAGAGAGAGAGGTGGACAGAGAATGCGGTACAGAGAGAGGGGTGAGAGAGAGAGCGGGGGAGAGAGAGAGGTGACAGAGAGAGAGGGGACAGAGAGTGGGAAACAGAGCGAGGGTTGACAGAGAGGGGGTAGAGAGAGGGGGACAGAGAAGGGAGACAGAAAGAGAGGGGACAGAGAGGGTGGATTGATAGAGGTGGGACAGAGAGGGGGGGCAGAGAGACGGTGACAGAGAGAGAGGACAGAGAGTGGGGGACAGAGAGAGTGGCAGAGAGTGGGGAGACAGAGAGAGGTGGACAGCGTGAGGGGGACAGAGAGAGAGGGGACAGGGAGAGGGGGACAGAGAGAGGGGAGCAGAGAGTGGGGAAGATAGTGGGGGTCATAGAGAGGGGGACAGAGAGAGAGGGCGCAGAGAGAGGGCGACAGAGAGAGGGTATCGAGAGAGGGGGCAGAGAGAGAGGGGGTCAGAGAGAGTGGAAATAGAGAGAGGGGAGACAGAGAGAGGGGAGACAGAGAGAGGGGGCACAGAGAGAGGGGGGCAGAGGGAGAGCGACAGAGAGGGTGGACAGATAGAGGCGCGACAGAGAGGCGGGACAGAGGGGGGACAGAGAGAGGAGGACAGAGAGAGGGTGACAGAGAGAGAGGACAGAGAGTGGTGGAGAGAGAGGGGGTCAGAGAGAGGGCGGCAGAGAGAGGGGGACAGAGAGACAGGAGGACAGAGAGAGATGGGGCAGAGATAGGGGGGACAGAGAGAGGAGGGCTGAGAGTGGGGGGGAGAGAGAGGGGGCAGAAAAAGGGCGTCTGAGAGAGGGAAGACAGAGAGCGGGGACAGAGTGGGGGGGACAGAGAGACGGGGACAGAGAGACAGGGACGGGGGACAGGGAGAGGAGGACAGCGAGAGGGGGACAGAGAATGGGGGAACAGAGAGAGGGGTAAGAGAGAGAGAGAGCCGGGAGAGAGAGAGAGGTGAAAGAGAGAGGGTGGACAGAGAGAGGGGAACAGAGCGAGGGGTGACAGAGAGGGGGTAGCGAGAGGGGGATAGAGAGAGGGGGAGAGAGAGAGGGGGGACAGAGAGAGGGGGTCAGAGAGAGGGGGAGATAGGGGGACAGAGGGAGGGGGACAGAAAGAGAGGGGACAGAGAGGATGGACAGATAGAGGTGGGGCAGAGAGAGGGGCAGATCGAGGGGGCAGAGAGAAGGGAGACAGAGAGGGGGACAGAGTGAGGGGAGACAGAGAGAGAGAGAGGGGACAGGGAGAGGGCGACAGAGAGAGGGGGGACAGAGAGAGGGGGACAGAGTGAGGGGGGACAGAGAGACGAGGACAGAGAGACAGCGACGGGCGGACAGGGAGAGGGGGATAACGAGAGGGGGACAGAGAATGGGGGAACAGAGAGAGGGGTGAGAGAGAGAGAGCCGGGAGAGAGAGAGAGAGGTGACAGAGAGAGGGTGGACAGAGAGAGGGGCACAGAGCGAGGGGTGACAGAGAGGGGGTAGACAGAGGGTGATAGAGAGAGGGGGACAGAGAGAGGGGGGACAGAGAGAGGGGGTCAGAGAGAGGGGGAGATAGGGGACAGAGAGAGGGGAGAGAAAGAGAGGGGACAGAGAGGGTGGACAGAGAGAGGTGGGGCAGAGAGTCGGGCAGATAGAGGAGTGCAGTGAGAAGGGAGAAAGAGAGAGGGGGACAGAGTGAGGGGAGACAGAGAGAGAGGGGACAGGGAGAGGGCGACAGAGAGAGCGGGGACAGAGAGAAGGTGAGAGAGAGAGAGGGGTGACAGAGAGAGGGGGACAGAGAGAGGGGGACAGAGAGAGGGGGAGTGAGAGGGGTCAGAGAGAGAGGGAGACAGAGAGAGAAGGGGACAGAGAGAGGCGTGAACAGAGAGACAGGACTACAGAGAGAGGGGGAGAGATCGAGTGGGTACAGAGAGGGTGTAGAGAGAGGGGGAGATAGAGGGGGTCAGAGAGAGGGGGACAGAAAGAGAGGGGACAGAGAGGGTGGAAACATAGAGGTGGGACAGAGAAGGGGACAGAGAGAGTAGGGCAGAGATTGGGGGCCAGAGAGAGGGGGCAGAGAGTGGGGCAAATAGAGCGGGGCAAAGAGAGGTGAGACAGAGAGAGGGGGACAGAGTGAGGTGGGACAGAGAGAGGGGACAGGAAGAGGGCGACAGAGAGAGGGGGCAGAGAGAAGGGTAGAGAGAGAGAGAGACGGGTGGGAGAGAGAGGGGAGCAGAGAGTGGGGAAGATAGAGGGGGTCAGAGAGAGACAGGACAGAGAGAGTGGGACAGAGGAGGGGACAGTGAGAGGGGGCAGAGAGAGAGGGGGACAGAGAGAGTGGGGGCAGAGACAGGGTTGGACAGAGGGAGGGGGTAGAGAGAGGGGGATAGAGAGAGGGGGACAGAGAGAGGGGGGACAGAGAGAGGGGGTCAGAGAAAGGGGGAGATAGGGGTACAGAGAGAGTAGGACAGAAAGAGAGGGGACAGAGAGGGTGGACAGATAGAGGTGGGGCAGAGAGTGGGGCAGATAGAGGGGGAAGAGAGAAGGGAGACAGAGAGGGGGACAGAGTGAGGGGAGACAGAGAGAGAGAGGACATGGAGAGGGCGACAGAGAGAGGGTGCAGAGTGCAGGATAGAGAAAGAGAAACGGGAGAGAGAGAGGGGAGCAGAGAGTGGGGAAAGTGGTGGCGGTCAGAGAGAGGGGCGACAGAGAGAGAGGACAGAGAGTGGGGGACAGAGAGTGGGGGCCGAGAATGGGGCAGATAGAGGGGGCAGAGAGAGGGGGGACAGATAGAGAGGGGACAGGGAGAAAACGACAGAGAGAGAGACGGGGGCAGTGAGCAGGGTAGAGAGAGAGAGAGACGGGTGGGAGAGAGAGAGAGGGGTGCAGAGTTTGGGGAAGATAGTGGGGGTCAGAGAGAGAGGGGGACAGAGAGAGAGGACGCAGAGAGAGAGAGCGAGACAGAGAGAGGGTACAGAGAGAGGGGGCAGAGAGATTGGGGGTCAGACAGAGTGGAGATAGAGAGAGGGGAGACAGAGAGGGGGAGACAAAGAGAGGGGGTACAGAGAGAGGGGGGCAGAGAGCAGAGCGAGAGAGTGGGCAGAGAGGGGGCATAGAGAGAGGGGACACAGAGAGAGGGGAGACAGAGAGCGCGGGGGGGCAGAGAGTGGGGGGGCAGAGAGTGTGGACGACAGAGAGAGGGCGACAAGCGGTGGGGGGACAGAGAGATGGTGACAGATAGTGGGTGAGATAGATGGGGTCAGAGAGAGAGGGATAGAGAGACAGGGGACAGAGAGTGGGGTACAGAGAGAGAAGGGGAAAGAGAAAGAGCGACAGAGAGATGGAGCAGAGATAGGAGGGACAGAGAGAGGGGGGCTGAGAGCGGGGGAGAGAGAGGGTGCAGAAAGAGGGCGGCAGAGAGAGGGGGGACGGGTGTGACAGAGAGAGGGGGACAGAGGGAGGGGGGACAGAGTGACGGTGACAGAGAAGTGGCATATAGAGGGCGAGAGAGAGAGGGGGACAGAGTGGGGGCAGAGAGAGGGCGAGAGAGAGAGAGGAGGACAGAGAAAGGGGAACACAGAGAGGGGGGACAGAGAGAGAGGGGGACAGAGAGAGAGGGGGACAGAGAGAGGGGGCAGAGTAAGAGAGGCAGAGTGAGAGGGGGTTAGAGAGAGGGTGACAGAGAGATGGAGACAGGGAGAGGGGGGACAGAGAGTGGGGGGAAAGAGAGAGGGGTGACAGAGATGGGGGGACACAGAGTGGGGGAGATAGAGGGAGACACAGAGAGGTTCAGAGAGGGGTGCCAGAGAAAGGGGGATAGAGAGACGGGGGACAGAGGGGGGAGGAACAGATTGGGGGGACAGAGTGGGGGGTAACAGAGAGGGTCCCAGAGAGTGGAGTTTGGGAGAGAGTGGGGGTCAGAGAGAGGGCGACAAAGAGAGGGGAACAGACAGTGGGGGAGTTAGATGGGGTCAGAGAGAGGGGGGACAGAGAGAAGGTGAGAGTGAGAGGGGTGACAGAGAGAGGGGGAGTGAGAGGGGACAGAGAGAGTGGGGGTCAGAGAGAGAGGGAGACAGAGAGAGAAGGGGACAGAGAGAGACGTGGACAGAGAGAGAGGACGACAGAGAAAGGGGGAGAGATCGAGTGGGGACAGAGAGGGGGTAGAGAGAGTGGGACAGAGAGAGGGGGGTCAGAGAGAGGGGGGACAGAGAGAGGGGGGAAGAGAGAGGGGGAGATAGAGGGGGTCAGAGAGAGGGGGACAGAAAGAGAGGGGACAGAGAGGGTGGAAACATAGAGGTGGGACAGAGAAGCGGGACAGAGAGAGTAGGGCAGAGAGTGGGCAGATAGAGCGGGGCAAAGAGAGGGGAGACAGAGAGAGGGGGACAGAGTGAGGGGGACAGAGAGAGAGGGGACAGGAAGAGGGCGACAGAGGGAGGGGGCAGAGAGAAAAGTAGAGAGAGAGAGACGGGTGGGAGAGAGAGGGGAGCAGAGAGTGGGGAAGATAGACGGGGTCTGAGAGAGACAGGACAGAGAGAGTGGGAAAGAGGAGGGGACAGAGAGAGGGGGCAGAGAGAGAGGGGGACAGAGAGAGTGGGGGCAGAGACAGGGTTGGACAGAGATAGTGGGACAGAGAGAGGGGGACAGAGAGAGGGGACAGAGAGAGATGGGGACAGAGAGAGAGGGGACAGACAGTGGGTGAGATAGCTGGGGTCAGAGAGAGGGGATAGAGAGACAGGGGACAGAGACGGGGGACAGAGAGAGACGGGGACAGAGAGAGAGCGACAGAGAGTGTGGACAGATACAGGCGGGACAGAGAGCCGGGACAGAGAGGGGGGACAGAGAGAGGAGGGCAGAGAGAGGGTGACAGAGAGAGCGGACAGAGAGTGGTGGAGATAGAGGGGTTCAGAGAGAGGGGGACAGAGAGAGGGGACAGAGAGAGAGAGCGACAGAGAGAGGGGAGACTGAGAGAGGGGAGACAGAGAGAAGAGGTACAGAGAGAGGGGGCAGAGAGTGGGGAGAGAGAGGGGCCAGAGAGGGGGCAGAGAAAGAGGGGAGACAGAGAGAGAGGGGGGACAGAGAGAGCGGGGAAACAGAGAGATCGGCGGGACAGAGAGAGCGGGGGGAGAGAGAGAGGGCGACAGGCGGTGGGGGGACAGAGGGACGGTGACAGAGAGGGGTCAGAGAGAGGCAGGACAGAGAGAGTGGGACAGAGGAGGGGACAGAGAGAGGGGGGACAGAGTGAGTGGGGGCAGAGACAGGTTGGGACAGAGAGAGTGGGACAGAGATAGGGCGACAGAGTGAGGGGACAGAGAGAGAGGGGGACAGAGAGAGGGGGGACAGACAGTGGGTGAGTTAGATGGGGTCAGAGAGGGGGGATAGAGAGACAGGGGAAAGAGAGAGAGCGACAGAGAGGGTCGACAGATACAGGCGGGACAGAGATGGGGGACACAAAGAGGAGGCAGAGAGAGGGTGACAGAGAGAGAGGACAGAGAGTGGTGGAGATAGAGGGGTTCAGAGAGGGGGGACAGAGAGAGGGGAAAAGAGAGACAGCGGGACAGAGAGAGATACGAGCAGATTTAGGAAGGACAGAGAGAGGGGGGCTGAGAGCGGGGGAGAGATGGGGCAGAAAGAGGGCATCAGAGAGAGGGGGTACGGGTGAGACAGAGAGAGGGGGACAGAGGGAGGGGGGATAGAAAGACGGTGACAGAGAGATGGCAGAGAGAGGGCGACAGAGAGGGGGCAGAGAGAGGGCAAGAGAGAAGGGGCAGAGAGAGCGCGAGAGAGAGAGGGGGACAGAGAAAGGGGGAACACAGAGAGGGGAGAGAGAGAGAGGGAGACAGAGAGAGAGAGAGGGCAGAATGAGAGGGCAGAGTGAGAGAGGCAGAGAGAGAGGGGGTTAGAGAGGGGGGACAGAGAGCCGAGCTAAAGAGAGAGGGGTGACAGAGAGAGAGGGGGACAGAGAGAGGGGGGACAGAGAGCGGGGCTAAAGAGAGAGGGGTGACAGAGAGACAGGGACAGAGAGTGGGGGAGATAGAGGGAGTCAGAGAGAGGGGGAACAGAGATGGGAGCCAGAGAGAGGGGGACAGAGAGAGGGGGGACAGAGAGGGGGTACAGAGAGAGGCGGATGGTAGTGAGTGGGTGTCAGAGAGAGAGTTGCAGAGAGACGGGGACAGACAGTGGGTGAGATCGATGGGGTCAGAGAGAGGGGAGAGAGAGAGGAGGAGAGAGAGAGGGGGAGGGGGGTGGCAGAGTGAGGGGGACAGAGAGAGGGGGAGAGGGGGTCAGAGAGAGAGGGGGTCAGAGAGATAGGGGGACAGAGAGAGGTGGACAGAGAGAGATGGACAGAGAGAGAAGGACAGAGAGAGGGGGTTAGAGAGATGGGGACAGAGAGAGGGGAAGAGAGGGGGTCAGAGAGAGAGGGGTTCAGAGAGATAGGGGGACAGAGAGAGAAGGGGACAGAGAGAGAGGTGGACATAGAGAGAGGGGACAGAGAGAGGGGGACAGAGACAGTGGGTCAGAGAGATAGGGGATCAGAGAGAGAGGGGGACAGAGAGAGAAGGGTACAGAGAGGGTGGGGGACAGAGTGTGGGGGACAGAGAGATGGGGGACGGAGAGAGGGGGTGCAGAGAGAGAGGGAAATGAGAGAGGGGACAAAGAGAGGGGACAGAGAGAGAGGGGACAGAGAGAGACGGACCGAGAGAGAGGGGCTCAGAGAGAGAGAACGGGACAAAGAGAGGGGGAACGGAGAGAGGGGGAAAGAGGGAGTGGGGATAGAGAGGGGAAAAGAGAGAGGGGAGACAGAGATAGAGAGGGTGAAAGAGAGAGCGGGACAGAGGGAGAGCGGGCAGAGAGAGGAGAACAGAGAGAGAGGACGCAGAGAGAGCCGAGAGAGAGAGCGTACAGAGAGAGGGGGCAGAGAGAGAAGGTCAGAGAGAGTGGAGATAGAGAGAGGGGAGACGGAGAGAGGGGAGACAGAGAGAGGGGGGTTCAGAGAGAGGGGGGCAGAGAGCGGGGAGAGAGAGTGGGCAGAGAGGAGGTTAGAGAGAGAGAAGGGGACAGAGCGAGGGGGAACAGACAGAGGGGGAAAGAGGGAGTGGGGACAGAGAGGGGAGCAGAGAGAGGGGAGACAGAGATAGAGAGGGTGAAAGAGAGAGCGGGACAGAAGGAGAGCGGGCAGAGAGAGGAGAACAGAGAGAGAGGACGCAGAGAGAGGGCGACAGAGAGAGGAGGTCAGAGAGAGGGAGCAGAGAGAGGGGAGACAGAGAGAGGGGAGACAGAGAGAGGGGGGTTCAGAGAGAGGGGGGCAGAGAGCGGGGAGAGAGAGTGGGCAGAGAGGGGGCAGAGAGAGAGGGGAGACAGAGAGAGGGGAGGACAGAGAGCGCGGCTGGGCAGAGAGTGGAGGGGACAGAGAGATGGTGACAGAGAGGGGTCAGAGAGAGGCAGGACAGAGAGAGTGGGACAGAGGGGGGAGAGCGAGGGGGTAGGCAGAGACAGGGAGGGACAGAGACAGGGGGACAGAGAGAGGGGACAGAGACAGAGGGGGACAGAGAGAGGGGAGAGATAGTGGGTGAGATAGATGGGGTCAGAGAGAGGGGGATAGAGAGACATGGGACAGAGAGTGCGGGATAGAGAGACGGGGGGACTGAGAAAGAGCGACAGAGCGTGTGGACAGATAGAGGCGGGACAGAGAGGCGGGACAGTGAGGGGGAACAGAGATGGGAGACCAGAGAGAGGGTGACAGAGAGAGAGGATAGAGAGTGGTGGAGGTAGAGGGGGTCAGAGAGAGGGGGGACGAGAGAGGGGGACAGAGAAAAAGGGGGACAGAGAGAGATGGGGCAGAGATAGGAGGGACAGAGAGAGGGGGGCTGAGAGCGGGCGAGAGAGAGGGGGCAGGAAGAGGGCATCAGAGAGGGGGGGATGGCTGTGACAGAGAGAGGGGACAGAGGGAGTGGGGACAGAGAGACGGTGACAGAGAGGTGGCATATAGAGGGCGAGAGAGCGAGGGGGACAGAGAAAGGGGAACACAGAGAGGGGGGGACAGAGAGAGAGGGGGACAGAGAGAGAGGGGGACAGAGAGAGGGGGCAGAGTAAGAGGGGCAGAGTGAGAGAGGCAGAGTGACAGAGGGTTAGAGAGAGTGTGACAGAGAGATGGAGACAGAGAGAGGGGGGACAGAGAGCGGGGGGAAAGATAGAGGGGTGACAGAGAGAGAGGGGACAGAGAGTGGGGGAGATAGAGGGAGTCAGAGAGGGGGAACAGAGAGGGTTGCCAGAGGGAGGGGGATAGAGAGAAGGGGGACAGAGAGGGAGGGGACAGAGAGGGGTGAACAGAGAGGGGGCACAGAGAGTGGAGTTTGGGAGAGAGTGGGGGTCAGAGAGAGGGCGACAAAGAGAGGGAACAGACAGTGGGGGAGTTAGATGTGGTCAGAGAGAGAGGGGACAGAGAGAAGGGGACAGAGAGACGGGTGACAGAGAGAGGGGGACAGAGAGAGAGGGACAGAGAGAAGGTGAGTGAGAGTGGACAGAGAGTGGGGGTCAGAGAGAGAGTGAGACAGAGAGAGAAGGGGAAAGAGAGAGAAGTGGACAGCGAGAGAGGACGACTGGGAGACGGGGAGAGATCGAGTGGTGACAGAGAGGGGGTAGAGAGAGGGGGACAGAGAGAGGGGGGTCTGAGAGAGGGGGGACAGAGAGAGGGGTGAAGAGAGAGGGGGAGATAGAGGGGGTCAGAGAGAGTGGGACAGAAAGAGAGGGGACAGAGAGGTTGGAAAAGAGAGGCGGGACAGAGAAGGGGACAGAGAGAGGAGGGCAGAGAGTGGGGACAGCGAAAGGGGGCAGGGAGTGTGGCAGATAGAGCGGGGCAGAGAGATGGGAGACAGAGAGAGGGGGACAGAGTGAGTGGGGACAGAGAGAGGGGACAGGAAGAGGGCGACAGAGACAGGGGGCAGAGAGAAGGTCATAGAGACAGAGACGGGTGGGAGAGAGAGGAGAACAGAGACTGGGGAAGATAGAGGGGGTCAGAGAGAGTAGGGACAGAGAGAGAGAGAGACAGAGCAAGGGGAGACAGAGAGAGGGGAGACAGAGAGAGGGGGTACAGAGAGAGGGGCAGAGAGCGGGGAAAGAGAGGGGGCAGGGAGGGGGCAGAGAAACAGGGGAGACAGAGAGAGGGGGGGACAGAGAGCGCGGGGGGACAGAGAGCGCGGGGGGACAGAGAGAGGGGCAGAGAGAGAGCGGGCGACAGGCGGTGGGGGGACAGAGAGACGGTGACAGAGAGGGGTCAGAGAGAGGCAGGACAGAGAGTGGGAGAGAGGAGGGGACAGAGAGAGAGGACAGAGAGTGGTGGAGATAGAGGGTTTCAGAGTGGGGGGACAGAGAGAGGGGGACAGAGAGACAGCGGGACAGAGAGAGATGCGGGCAAAGATAGGAGGGACAGAGAGGGGGTGCTGAGAGCGGGGGAGAGTTGGGGGCAGAAAGAGGGCATCAGAGAGATTGGGAACGGGTGAGACAGAGAGAGTGGGACAGAGGGAGGGGGGATAGAGAGACGGTGACAGAGAAATGGCAGAGAGAGGGCGACAGAGAGGGGGCAGAGAGAGGGCGAGAGAGAAGGGGCAGAGAGAGCGCGAGAGAGAGAGGGGGACAGAGAAAGGGGGAACACAGAGAGGGGGAGAGAGAGAGGGGGGGACAGAGAGAGAGAGAGGGCAGAATGAGAGGGCAGAGTGAGAGAGGCAGAGAGAGAGGGGGTGAGAGAGGGGGGACAGAGAGCCGGGCTAAAATGAGAGGGGTGACAGAGAGAGGGAGACAGGGACAATGGGTCAGAGAGCGGGGCTAAAGAGAGAGAGGGGTGACAGAGAGAGAAGGACAGAGAGTGGGGGAGATAGAGGGAGTCAGAGAGAGGGGGAACAGAGATGGGGGTCAGAGAGAGGGTTGCAGAGAGAGGGGGACAGACAGTAGGGGAGATCGATGGGGTCAGAGAGAGGGTGGAGAGAGAGAGGGGGAGAGAGAGAGGGGGACAGAGAGAGGGGGGACAGAGAGAGGGGGACAGAGAGAGGGGGACAGACAGAGAGGGGGTCAGAGAGATGGGGACAGAGAGAGGCGGACAGAGAGATCGGGACAGAGAGAGGGGGAGAGAGAGGGGGTCAGAGAGAGAAGGGGTCAGAGAGATAGTGGGACAGAGAGAGAAGTGGACAGAGAGAGAGGTGGACATAGAGAAAGGGGACAGAGTGAGGGGGACAGAGAGAGGGGGACAGAGAGAGGAGGACAGACAGTAGGGGAGATCGATGGGGTCAGAGAGAGGGTGGAGAGAGAGAGGGGGAGAGAGAGAGGGGGACAGAGAGAGGGGGGACGGAGAGAGGGGGACAGAGAGAGGGGGACAGACAGAGAGGGGGTCAGAGAGATTGGGACAGAGAGAGGCGGACAGAGAGATGTGGACAGAGAGAGGGGGAGAGAGAGGGGGTCAGAGAGAGAGGGGGTCAGAGAGATAGTGGGACAGAGAGAGAAGTGGACAGAGAGAGAGGTGGACATAGAGAAAGGGGACAGAGAGAGGGGGACAGAGAGAGGGGGACAGAGAGAGGGGGTCCGAGAGAGAGGCGGACAGAGAGAGAAGGGGACAGAGAGAGTAGGGGACAGAGAGAGGGGGGCAGAGAGATGCGGGACGGAGAGAGGGGGTACAGAGAGAGAGGGAAATGAGAGAGGGGGACAAAGAGAGGGACAGAGAGAGGGGACAGAGAGAGAGGGGGACAGAGAGCGGGGGACAGAGAGAGAGGGGAACAGAGAGAGAGAAGGGGACAGAGAGAGTGGGAACAGAGAGGGGGGAAAGAGGGAGTTTGGACAGAGAGGTGGGCAGAGAGAGGGGGGACAGAGATAGAGAGGGTGAAGGAGAGAGCGGGACAGAGGGAGAGCGGGCAGAGAGAGGGGAAGAGAGAGAGAGGGCGCAGAGAGAGAGGGCGACAGAGAGAGGGTACAGAGAGAGGAGGCAGAGAGAGAGGAGGTCAGAGAGAGTGGTGGTAGAGAGAGGGGAGACAAAGAGAGAGGAGACAGAGAGAGGGGGGTTCAGAGAGAGGGGGGGCAGAGAGAGAGGGGACAGACAGTGGGTGAGATAGATGGGGTCAGACAGGGGGGATAGAGAGACAGGGGACAGAGAGAGGGGGAGAGAGAGAGAGGGGGACAGAGAGAAAAAGAAAGAGAGGGTGGACAGATACAGGCGGGACAGAGTGGCGGGACAGAGAGGGGGGACAGAAAGAGGAGGGCAGAGAGAGAGTGACAGAGAGAGAGGACAGAGAGTGGTGGAGATAGAGGGGTTCAGAGAGGGGTGACAGAGAGAGGGGGACAGAGACACAGCGGGACAGAGAGAGATGCGGGCAAATATAGGAGGGACAGAGAGATGGGGGCTGAGAGAGGGGGAGAGATGGGGGCAGAAAGAGGGCATCAGAGAGAGGGGGAAAGGGTGAGACAGAGAGATGGGGACAGAGGGAGGGGGATAGAGAGACGGTGACAGAGAGATGGCAGAGAGAGGGCGACAGAGAGGGGGCAGAGAGAGGGCGAGAGAGAAGGGGCTGAGAGAGCGCGCGAGAGAGAGGGGGACAGAGAAAGGGGGAACACAGAGAGGGGGGCCAGAGAGAGGGGGAGAGAGACGAACAGCGAGAGGGAGACAGAGAGGGGTGGGGCAGAGAGGGGTGGACAGGGAAGGGGGGGACAGAGACGGGGTACAGAGAGAGGCGGGTGGTAGAGAGTGGGGGTCAGAGAGTGGGTTGCACAGAGAGGGGGACAGACAGTGGGGGAGATCGTTGGGGTCAGACAGATGGGGGAGAGAGAGAGGGGGAGAGAGAGAGGGGGAGAGAGAGAGGGGGGGACAGAGAGAGGGGGACAGAGAGAGGTGGACAGAGAGAGGCGAGAGAGAGGGGGTCAGAGAGAGAGGGGGTCAGAGAGATAGGGGGACAGAGTTAGAGGGACAGAGAGAGGGGGGACAGAGAGGGGTGGACAGAGAGCGGGGGACAGAGAGATGGGGACAGAGAGAGGGTGAGAGAGAGGGGGTCAGAGAGAGAGGGGGTCAGAGAGATAGGGGGACAGAGAGAGAAGGACAGAGAGAGGGGGTCAAAGAGAGAGGGGGTCAGAGAGAGAGGCGGACAGAGAGAGAAGGGGACAGAGAGAGGGGGAGAGATCGAGTGGGGACAGAGGGGGGTAGAGAGAGGGGGACAGAGAGAGGGGGGTCAGAGAGAGGGGGACAGAGTGAGAGGGGACAGATAGAGTGGAAACATCGAGGTGGGACAGAGAAGAGGACAGAGAGAGTAGGGCAGAGATTGGGGGATAGAGAGAGGGGGCAGAGAGTGGGGCAGATAGAGCGGGGCAGAGAGAGCTAAGACAGAGAGGGGGACAGAGTGAGGCGGGACAGAGAGAAAGGGGGACAGAGAGAGAAGGGACAGACAGTGGGTGAGATAGATGGGGTCAGAGAGGGGGTACAGAGAGGGGGGACAGAGAGAGACGGGGACAGAGAGAGAGCGACAGAGAGTGTGGACAGATACAGGCGGGACAGAGAGGGGGGACAGAGAGGAGGGCAGAGAGTGGGTGACTGAGAGAGGACAGAGAGTGGTGGAGATAGAGGGGTTCAGAGAGAGGGGACAGAGAGAGGGGGAACAGAAAGAAAGTGGGACAGAGAGAGATGCGGGCAGAGATAGGAGGGACAGAGAGAGGGGGGCTGAGAGCGGGGGAGAGATAGGGGGCAGAAAGAGGGCATCAGAGCGAGGGGGGACGGGTAAGACAGAGAGAGGCGGACAGAGGGGGGGCAGAGAGACGGTGACAGAGAGCTGGCAGAGAGATGGCGACAGAGAGGGGGCAGAGAGAGGGCGAGAGAGGGGGGGGGCACAGAGATGGCGAGAGAGAGAGAAGGGGACGGAGAAAGGGGGAACACAGAGAGGGGGACAGAGAGAGAGGGGGCAGAGAGAGAGGGCAGAGTGAGAGGGGCAGAGTGAGAGAGCAGAGAGAGAGGGGCTTAGAGAGGTGGTCAGAGAGCGGGGCTAAAGACGAGGGCAGAGAGAGGGTGACAGAGAGAGAGGGACAGCGAGTGGGGATGATAGAGGGAGTCAGAGAGAGGGGGAACAGGGATGGGGGCCAGAGAGAGGGGGACAGAGAGAGGGGGGAAAGAGAATGGGGGGACTGAGAGAGTGGGAGATAGATGGAGTCAGAGAGAAGGGGAACAGAGAGGGGGGCCAGAGAGAGGGGAAGAGAGAGAGGGGGAACTGAGAGAGGGGGAGAGAGAGAGGGGGACAGAGAGAGGGGGGTCAGAGAGAGAGGGAACAGAGAGATGGGGGACAGAGAGAGGGGGAACAGAGAGAGGGGGAACAGAGAGAGGGGGAGAGAGAGAGGGGGAGAGAGAGGGGGTCAGAGAGAGAGGGGGACAGAGAGAGAGGGACAGAGAGAGGGGGGACAGAGAGAATGGGGAAGAGAGAGGGGGACAGAGAGAGGGGGAGATCGATGGGGTCAGAGAGAGCGGGGAGAGAGAGGGGGACAGGCAGTGGGGGAGATCGATGGGGACAGAGAGAGGGAGGAGAGAGAGAGGGGGACAGAGAGGTGGGACAGATAGAGGGGAGAGAGAGGGGATCAGAGAGATAGGGGACAGAGAGAGGGGGACAGACAGAGGGGGGACAGAGAAAGTGGAGGTCAGAGAAATAGGGGGACAGAGAGAGAAGGGGACAGAGAGAGAGGTGGACATAGAGAGAGGGGACAGAGAGAGGGAAAAACAGAGAGAGGGTGTCAGAGAGAGAGGGGGTCAGAGAGAGGGGGACAGAGAGATGGGGGACGGAGAGAGGGGGTACAGAGAGAGGGGAGGACAGAGAGAGAGGGGTCAGAGAGAGAGGCGGGTAGGAGAGAGAGAGGGTCAGAGAGAGGCAGGTGGGAGAGATAGGGGGACAGAGAGAGGGGGAACAGAGAGAGGGGGACAAAGAGGGGGGATAGTGAGAGGCGGTTGGGAGTGAGAGAGGGGGACGGAGAGAGTGGGTCAGAGAGAGGGCGACAGGCAGAGGTGTACAGAGAGTGGGGGTCAGAGAGAGGGCGACAGTGAGAGAGAAGGGGACAGAGATAGGGGGAACAGAGAGAAGTGGGACAGAGAGAGGTCGACAGATAGAGGGGGATAGAGTGAAGGGGGACAGAGAGAGAGAAGGGGACAGAGAGACGGTGACAGAGAGGGGGCAGAAAGTGGGCGACATAGAGAGGGGGACAGAGAGGGGGCCAGAGAGAGGGGGGAGAGAGAGAGGGTGAAAGAGAGAGGGACAGAGGGAGAGAGGGCAAAGAGAGGGGGACAAGAGAAGTGGGACAGATAGAAGGGGGACAGAGAGAAGGGGGACAGAGAGAAGTGGGACAGAGAGAGAGAGACAGAGAGAAGGGAGGAAGAGAGAGGAAGACAGAGAGAGGGGGCCAACGAGAGGGGACAGAGAGAGGGGACAGAGAAGGTGACAGAGTGAGAGGGGGACAGAGAGAGGGGTCAGAGAGAGAGGGGATAGAGAGAGATAAGGGGACAGAGAGAGGGGGAACAGAGAGGTGGTAAAGAGGGAGGGGGGACAGAGAGATGGTGACAGAGAGGGGGCAGAGAGAGGTGGACAGAGAGGGGGGAGACAAAAGAGGGGAAGGCAGAGAGAGGGGGGGCAGAGTGAGGGGGCACAGAGAGAGTGGTTCAGAGAGGGGGGGACAGAGAGAGAGGACAGAGGGAGTGGGGACAGAGAGACAGTGACAGAGAGGGGGCAGAGAGAGGGGGAACAGAGAGAGGGGGGACAGAGAGGGGCGACAGAGAGACAGGGACTGAGAGACAGGGATGGGGGAGAACAGAGAGGGGGGACAGGGAGGGGGGGCAGACAGAGGGGGACAGAGAGAGGGGGACAGAGTGAGAGGGACTGAGAGAGGGTGAGATAGAGGGGATCAGAGGGGGGGGTACAGAGAGAGAGGGACAGAGAGAGAGGGGGACAGAGAGAGAGGGCGCTGAGAGTGGAGCTGATAGTGCGGGGGCAGAGAGAGGGAGACAGAGAGGGGTGGAAAACAGAGAGAGGGGGGACAGAGAGAGGTTGACAGAGAGAGGAGAGAGAGTCGGGGAGATACAGGGGTTCAGAGAGAGGGAGACAGAGAGAGAGGGGCAGAGAGAAGGAGGCGTGGGGGACACAGACAGAGGGGGTACAGAGAGTTGTGGGGACAGAGAGACAGTGACAGCGAGGGGGCAGAGAGCGGGCGACAGAGAGGGGGCAGAGAGACGGCGACGGGAGTCAGAGAAAGGGGGGACACAGAGAGAGGGGACAGACAGGGGGAAAAAGACAGAGGGGGAGAGAGAGAGGGTGAAAGAGAGAGGGACAGAGGGAGAGAGGGCAAAGAGAGGGGGACAAGAGAAGTGGGACAGATCGAAGGGGACAGAGAGAAGGGGGACAGAGAGAAGTGGGACAGAGAGAGGGGGACAGAGAGAAGGGGGATAGAGAGAGGGGGACAGAGAGGGGGGGCAAAGAGAGGGGACAGAGAGAGGGGACAGAGAAGGTGACTGAGTGAGAGGGGGACAGAGAGAGGGGTCAGACAGAGAGTGGATAGAGAGAGATAAGGGGACAGAGAGAGGGGGTAAAGAGGGAGGGGGGACAGAGAGATGGTGACAGAGAGGGGTCAGAGAGAGGAGGGACAGAGAGAGGGGGAGACAAACAGAGGGGGAGGCAGAGAGAGGGGTGACAGAGAGAGAGGACAGAGGGAGTGGGGACAGAGAGACGGTGACAGAGAGGGGGCAGAGAGAGGGGAAACAGAGAGAGGGGGGACAGAGAGGGGCGACAGAGAGACAGGGACAGAGAGACAGGGATGGGGGAGAACAGAGAGGGGGGACAGAGAGGGCGGGCAGACAGAGAGGGACAGAGAGAGGGGGACAGAGTGAGGGGACAGAGAGAGGGGAAGATGGAGGGGGTCAGAGGGAGGGGGGACAGAGAGAGAGGGACAGAGAGAGAGGGAGACAGAGAGAGAGGGCGCAGAGACTGGTGCAGATAGTGCGGGGTCAGAGAGAGGGAGACAGAGAGGGGTGGAAAAAAGAGAGAGGGGGGACAGAGAAAGGTTGACAGGGAGAGGGGACAGAGAGTCGGGGAGATAGAGGGGTTCAGAGAGAGGGAGACAGAGAGAGGGGCAGAGAGAGGGAGGCGTGGGGGACACAGACAGAGGGGGTACAAAGAGGTTGGGGACAGAGAGACAGTGACAGAGAGGGGGCAGAGAGCGGGCGACAGAGAGGGGGCAGAGAGACGGCGACGGGAGTCAGATAAAGGGGGGACACAGAGAGAGGGGACAGAGAGGGGGAAACAGAGAGAGGGGGAGAGAGAGAGGGGAGAGAGAGAGGGGTGACAGAGAGATGGGGTGACAGAGAGAGAGCGACAATGGGAGGGGGGACAGGGAGAGTGGGACAGAGGGAGGGGGTACAGTATGACGGTGACAGAGAGGGGGTAGAGAGAGGGTGACAGAGAGGGGGCAGAGTAAGGGGGGCAGAGAGAGTGGGAAACAGAGAGGGGTGAAGAGAGGGGGTGACAGAGAGAGGGGGGACAGAGAGTGGGGGACAGAGGGAGGGGGACAGAAAGACATGACAGAGAGGGAGCAGAGAGAGGGCGACAGAGAGAGGGGGATAGAGAAAGTGGGGGACAGAGAAAAGGGGAACAGAGAGAGGCGGTCAGAGAGAGAGGAACAGATAGAGGGGGACAGAGAGTGGGCGAGATAGAGGGTGTCAGAGAGAGGGGGACTGAGAGAGGGAGACAGAGAGAAGCGGACAGAGAGAGAGGGAGCAGAGAGCGGGTGACAGAGAGAGAGGGGACAGAGAGAGGGGGCAGAGAGAGAGGGGGTCAGAGAGAGAAGGTCAGAGAGAGGGGGACAGAGAGAGAGGGGTACAGAAAGTGATGGACAGAGAGTGGGGACAGAGAGCGGGATAGACAGTGGGTGAGATAGAGGGGGTCAGAAAGAGGGGGAGAGAGAGAGGGGGTACAGAGAGAGAGGGGACAGCGGTGGGGAAGAGGGAGAGGGTGACAGAGTTTGGGGGGCAGAGAGTGGGGGAGACAGAGAGTCGGTTGGGAGGTAGAGGGGGACAGAAAGAGGGTGACAGAGAGAGGAGCACAGAGAGTGGGAGATGGAGGGGGTCAGAGACAGGAGGAGAGAGAGGGGCGGAGATAGAGCGCGACAGAGAGAGAGAGGGGGACAGAGAGAGATGAACAGAGAGAGAAGGACAGAGAGTGGGGGCGACAGAGAGTCGGTTGGGAGAGAGAGGGGGACAGAAAGAGGGTGACAGAGAGAGGAGCACAGAGAGTGGGGAGATGGAGGGGGTCAGAGACAGGAGAAGAGAGGGGGGGGAGATAGAGCGCGACAGAGAGAGAGAGGGGGGACAGAGAGAGATGAACAGAGAGAGAAGGACAGAGAGTGGGGAACAGCGAGAGGGGGTCAGACAGAGTGGGACAGAGAGAGAGGGGGATAGAGAAAGGGGGGACAGAGAGAGGGGGGACACAGAGAGGGCGACAGAGAGAGGGAGTACAGAGAGAGGGCACAGTGAGAGGGGGTCAGGGAGAGGGTGACAGAGAGAGGGTGGCAGAGAGTGGGGGAGATAGAGGGGGTCAGAGAGAGGGGGACAGAGAGAGGGGGAGATAGAGGGGGACAGAGAGATATGGACAGAGAGTCGGGGACAGAGAGAGGAGGACAGAGAGCGGGGACAGAGAGTGGGCGAGATAGAGGGTGTCAGAGAGAGGGGGACTGAGAGAGGGAGACAGAGAGAGAAGCGGACAGAGAGAGAGGGGGCAGAGAGCGGGTGACAGAGAGAGAGGGGACAGAGAGAGGGGGCAGAGAGAGAGGGGGTCAGAGAGAGAAGGTCAGATAGACGGGGACAGAGAGAGAGGGGGCCAGAGAGAGAAGGTCAGAGAGAGGGGGACAGATAGAAAGGGGGCAGTGAGAGAGGCGACAAAGAGAGGGGGCAGCGAGCGGGGGAGAGAGAGGGGGACACAGGGAGGGGGGACAGAGAGAGGGAGAAAGAGGGAGGGGGGACAGAGAGAGGGGGACAGAGAGACGAAGTACAGAGAGAGGGAGGGGACAGTGAGAGGGGGACAGGGAGAGGGTGACAGAGAGAGGGGGTCAGAGAGTGGGGGAGATTGAGGGGGACAGAGAGAGAGGGGGACAGAGGGAGATGGACAGAGAGCGGGTTCAGAGAGTGGGCAAGATAGAAGGGGTCAGAGAGTGGGGAACAGAGAGAGTGGACAGAGAGTGAGGCGGACAGAGAGACAGGGGGCAGAGAGAGGTGGGACAGAGAGAGGGGGCAGAGAGCGGGGGTGAGGGGGGACAGAGGGAGGGGGGACAGAGAGAGGGGGACAGAGAGAGGGGCACAGAGAGAGGGGAGACAGAGAGAGAGGGAGACAGAGGGAGGGGACAGAGAGTGGGAGAGATAGAGGGGGTCAGAGAGAGAGGGACAGAGAGAGTGGGGATAGAGACACGGTCAGAGGCAGGGTGAACAGAGAGTGGGCGACAGAGAGAGGGGTACAGAGTGGGGGAGAGCGAGGGAGTCAGAGAGAGTGGGACAGAGAGAGATGGGAACAGAGAGAGATGGACAGAGAGTGGGGAAGAGCGAGGGGGTCAGAAAGTGGGGGACAGAGAGAGGGAGACAGCAAAAGGGGGACTGAGAGAGGGGGGATAGAGAGAGGGGGACATTGAGAGGGGGACAGGGAGAGGGTGAGGGGGTCAGAGAGTGGGGGAGATAGAGGGGGTCAGAGAGAGGGGGACAGAGAAAGGGAGAGATAGAGGGGGACAGAGAGAGAGGGGAACCGAGGGAGATGGACAGTGAGTGGGGGACAGAGAGAGGAGGACAGAGAGCGGGGACAGAGAGTGGGCGAGATAGAGGGGGTCAGACAGAGCGGGAGAGAGAGAGAAGCGGACAGAGAGAGAGGGGTAGAGAGAGGGCAACAGAGAGAGAGGGGACAGAGAGAGCGGGCAGAGAAAGAGCGGGTCAGAGAGAGGGGTTCAGAGATAGGGGGACAGAGAGAGTGGGGGCAGAGAGATGGGACAGAGAGAGGGGGCAGCAAGCGGGGGAGAGAGAAGGGGGGACAGAGGGAGGGGGGACAGAGAGAGGGGGACAGAGGGAGGGGGACAGAGAGAGAAGGACAGAGAGTGGGGGACAGAGAGAGGGGGACAGAGACAGGAAGAGATAGAGGGGTACAGAGAGAGAGGGACAGAGAGAGAAGGACAGAGAATGCGGGACAGAGAGAGGGGGACAGAAAGGGGGCAGAGAGAGTCCGACAAAGAGAAGGGACAGTGAGAGGTGGTTCAGAGAGACAGGGGGACAGAGAGAGGGGGGACAGAGAGAGGGGAACAGAGAGAGGGTGGACAGAGGGAGGGGGGACAGAGGGAGGAGGGACAGAGGGATGGGGAGAGAGAGAGGTGGGGCAGAGAGAGGAGACAGAGTGAGGGGACAGAGAGGGGACAGAGAGAGAGGACGACAAAGAGAGGGGACAGTGAGGGGGGACAGAGAGAGGGGGGACAGAGAGAGGGGGGAGCAGACACAGCGGGGGACAGAGAAATGGGGACAGACAGTGGGTGACAGAGGGAGGGGGGACAGAGGGATGGGGCCAGAGAGAGGTGGGGCAGATAGAGGAGACAGAGGAAGGGGGGACAGAGAGACGGTGAAAGAGAGGGGACAGAGAGACGACGACAGAGAGTGGGGGACAGAGAGGGGGGGGCTAGAGGGAGTCAGAGGTAGGGGGGACAGAGAGTGGGGCACAGAGAGAGGGGCCAGGGAGAGAGGAACTGAGAGAGGGGAGGACAGAGAGACGGTGACAGAGAGAGGGCAGAGAGAGGGCGACAGAGAGGTGGGGCAGAGAGTCGGGGGGGGACAGAGAGAGGGTGGACAGAGAGAGGGGGGACAGAAAAATGGTGACAGAGAGGAGGGACAGAGAGCGGGGGAGAGAAAGGGCGCATGGGGGGCAGAGAGAGGGGGGACAGAGAAAGGGGGGCAGAGGGAAGGAGACAGACAGAGGGGGGACAGAGAGAGGGGGACAGTGGGAGGAGACACAAAGAGACAGTGACAGAGAGGGGGCAGAAAGAGGGCGACAGAGAGAGAGGGTGACAGACAGGGGGGCAGAGAGAGGGTGAAAGAGAGAGCCGGACAGAGGGAGAGGAGGCAGAGAGACGGGGACAGAGAGAGGAGGGACAGAGAGACGGTAACAGAGAGGGGGCAGAGAGAGAGGGGGGACAGAGCGCGGGGGGGGGACAGAGAGAGGGGGACAAAGAGCGGGAGATAGAGAGAGGGAGAGAGAGAATGAGGGGGAACAGAGAGAGGGGCGACAGAAAGGGGGCAGAGAGAGTGGGACAGACGGAGGGGGGACAAAGAGACGGTGACAGAGGGAGGCAGAGAGATGGGGGACAGAGAGGGTGGGGACAGAAGGAGGGGGGACAGAGAGAGGGGGACAGAGAGAGGAAGGGAAGAGAGAGGGGACAGAGGGAGGGAGAGAGAGACGGTGACAGAGAGGGCAACAGAGAGAGGTGGACAGAGGGAGGGGGGACAAAGAGACGGTGACAGAGGGGGGCAGAGAGACGGTGACAAAGAGGGGGCAGAGCGAGGGGGGAGAGAGTGAGGGGGACAGAAGGAGGGGGGACAGAGAGAGGGGGGACAGAGAGAGGAAGGGAAGAGAGAGGGGACAGAGGGAGGGGGACAGAGAGACGGTGACAGAGAGGGCAACAGAGAGAGGGGGGAAGAGAGCGGAGGAGAGAGACGGGGAACAGAGACGGGGACAAAGAGAGCGGGACAGAGAGAGGGGGCAGAGAGAGGGCGACAGAGAGAGAGGGGGGACAGAGAGCGGGGGAAGACGGGAGCAGAGAGAGGGGGAACAGAGCGAGGGTGGACAGAGCGAGGGGGTACAGAGAGAGGGGGGACAGAGAGGGCGGCAGAGAGAGGGGACAGAGGGAGGGGGGATAGAGAGACTGTTACAGAGAGGGAGCAGAGAGAGGGCGACAGAGAGGGGGGACAGAGAGCGGGAGGACAGAGAGAGTGGGGACAGAGAGAGAGGGGGTCAGAGAAAGGAGGTCCGGGGGGGGCAGAGAGAGAGGGAAAAAGAGAGAGGGGAGGACAGAGGGGGGGGGGGGGAACAATGGGGGGGGGGACAAAGAGGGTTGACAGAGAGGGGGAACAGAGAGAGGGGGACAGAGAGAGAGGGGACAGAGAGTGGTGGTAGATAGAAAGGTTCAGAGAGAAGGGGTCAGAGACAGGGGGATATAGAGGCGGTCAGAGGGAGGATGAACAGAGATTGGGGGTCAGAGAGAGGGGTACAGAGAGAGATGGGGACAGTGAGACGGGGCCAGAGGGAGAGCGGGACAGAGAGAGAGGGGGACA
Source organism: Chiloscyllium punctatum (assembly GCF_047496795.1). NCBI lineage: Eukaryota > Metazoa > Chordata > Chondrichthyes > Orectolobiformes > Hemiscylliidae > Chiloscyllium > Chiloscyllium punctatum. The sequence continues at coordinate 81,869,993 of NC_092766.1, forward strand.
GAGAGAGAGGGAGTCAGAGAGAGGGCGACAGAGAGTGGGGGACAGAGAGAGGGTGACAGAGAGCGGGGGAGATAGACGGCTTCAGTGAGAGGCTGTCAGAGAGAGAGGGGGACAGAGACAGAGGGACAGAGAAGGGGGACAGAGAGTGGGAGACAGAGAGAGGGCGACAGAGAGAGGGGGTCAGAGAGCGGGTCAGAGAGAGGGAGTCAGAGAGAGATGGGGACAGAGAGTGAGGGGGACAGAGAGAGGGCGACAGAGAGAGGGGAACAGAGAGAGGGCGAACAGAAAGAGGGGACAGAGAGAGGTGGTCAAAGAGAGGGGACAGAGAGAGGGGGGACAGAGAGAGAGAGGGACAGAGAGAGAAGGACAGAGAGGGGGGTCAGAGAGAGGGGACAGGGAGAGAGGGGTCAGAGAGAGAGGGGGATAGAGAGAGAGGGGGTCAGAGAGAGAGGGGGACAGAGAGAGAGGGGGACAGAGAGGGGGCGCAGAGAAAGTGGGGGACAGAGAGAGAGGGGGACAGAGAGAGAGGGATAAAGAAAGGAGGGGACAGAGAGAGGGGACAGAGAGAGAGGGGAACAGAGAGAGGGGGGACAGAGAGAGTGGGGGACAGTGAGAGAGGGGGACAGAGAGAGAGAGTGGGACAGAGGGGGGACAGAGAGAGTCGGGTGGGAGGGAGAGCGGGGCAGAGAGAGGGCGACAGAGAGACCGTCACAGAGAGTAAGGGAGATAGAGGGGGTCAGAGAGAGGGGGACGGAAAGAGGGGGAGGTAGACGGGGTCAGAGAGAGCGGGACAGAGAGGCGAGCGATAGAGTGGCTCAGACGGAGGGGAGACAAGAGTGGGGGCCAGAAAGAGGGGTACAGAGTGGGAGAGAGAGAGGGGGCAGAAAGAGGTGGACAGAGAGTGGGGAGAGAGAAGGCAACAGAAAGCAGGGAAGAGAGAGGGGCAGAGAGAGGGGGACAGAGAGAGAGGGGAACAGAGAGAGAGAGGGGGACAGAGAGCGGGTCAGAGAGAGGGAGTCAGAGAGAGATGGGGACAGAGAGAGAGGGGGACAGAGAGAGGGCGACAGAGAGAGGGGGAACAGAGAGAGAGGGGGAGATAGAGGGGGTCAGAGGGAGGGGTACAGAGTGGGGGAGAGAGAGGGGGAGAGAGAGGCCTAAAGAGAGAGGGGAACAGAGAGAGGTCGAACAGAGAGAGGGGGACAGAGAGAGGGGACAGAGAGAGGGGACAGAGACAGGGGGACAGAGAGAGGGGGACAGAGAGAGGGAACAGAGAGAGGGGACAGAGACAGAGGGACAGAGAGAGGGGGACAGAGAGAGGGGGACAAAGAGAGGGGACAGAGAGAGGGGACAGAGACAGAGGGACAGAGAGAGGGGGACAGAGAGAGGGGGTCAGAGAGAGGGGACAGAGAGAGAGGGGTCAGAGAGAGAGGGGGATAGAGAGAGGGGGACAGAGTGAGAGGGGGACAGAGAGGGGGCGACAGAGAGAGAAAGGTGGACAGAGAGAGGGGGGACAGAGAGAGACGGGGTCAGAGAGAGGGGGGACAGAGAAGGGGGACAGAGAGAGTGGGGGACAGAGAGAGAGGGGGACAGAGAGAGAGGGGGAAAGAAAGGGGGGGACAGAGAGAGGGGGACAGAGAAGGGGGACAGAGATAGAGGGGGACAGAGAGAGGAGGACAGAGAGAGGGGGACAGAGAGAGAGTGGGACAGGGGGGGACAGAGAGAGTCGGGTGGGAGGGAGAGCGGGGCAGAGAGAGGGCGACAGAGGGACGGACACAGAGAGTGAGGGAGATAGAGGGGGTCAGAGAGGGGGGACGGAAAGAGGGGGAGGTAGACGGGGTCAGAGAGAGCGGGACAGAGAGGCGAGCGATAGAGTGGGTCAGACGGAGGCGAGACAAGAGTGGGGGCCAGAGAGAGGGGTACAGAGTGGGAGAGAGAGAGTGGGGCAGAGAGAGGTGGACATAGAGTGGGCAGAGCGAAGGCAACAGAGAGGGGGGACAGAGAGCAGGGAAGAGAGAGGGGCAGAGAGAGGGGGACAGAGAGAGAGGGGAACAGAGAGAGAGGGACAGAGAGGGGGTCAGAGAGAGGAGGACAGAGTGCGGAGGAGATAGAGGGGATGAGAGAGAGGGTGTCAGAGAGAGGGGGACAGAGAGAGGGGATAGAGGGGGTCAGAGGGAGGGGGACAGAGAGAGGGGTACAGAGTGGGGGAGAGAGAAGGCTACAGAGAGAGGGGGACAGACAGAGGGGACAGAGAGAGGAGGACAGAGAGAGGAGCACAGAGAGTGGGGGAAATAGAGGGGGTCAGAGAGAGGGGAGAGAGAGAGGGTGTCAGAGAGAGGGCGACAGAGACAGGGGGACAGAGAGACGGGATCAGAGGGAGTGGGGACAGAGAGAGGAGGACAGAGAGAGAGAGGGAACAGAGCGAGTAGGATAGAGAGACGGGGACACAGAGAGAGCGTGTCAGAGAGTGGGGGTCAGAGAGAGGGGGACAGAGAGAGGGTGACAGTGAGTGAGAGAGTGGAGGGGGTTGAGAGAGTGGGGTACGGGGGGGCGGAGGGACGGAGAGGGAGAGGACAGAGAGAGGAGGGACAGAGGGGGGACAGTAAGCGATGGGGACAGAGATAGCACGGGACAGAGTCAGGGGGACAAAGAGAGGGGGGTCAGTGAGATGGGGACAGAGAGAGAGGGGACAGAGAGGGAGCAGAAAGAGGGTGACAGAGAGAGGGGGACATAGGGAGGGGGGACAGAGAAAGGGGTACAGAGTGGGGGAGAGAGTGCGGGTCAGAGAGAGTGGGGACAGAGAGAGGGGAACAGAGAGAGTGTGACGGAGAGACTGGGACACAGAGAGAGGTGACATAGCGGGGCAGAGAGAGGGCGACAGAGAGAGGGGACACAGAGAGGGTGGGACAGAGAGAAAGGCGGGTGGGACAGAGAGGGGAACAGAGAGAGGGGGACACAGAGAGTGGGACAGACAGAGAGGGGGTCAGAGAGCGAGGGGGATAGTGATGGGAGGACAGAAAGAGGAGGACAAAGAGAGGAGGTTAGAGAGAGGGGGCAGAGAGAGAGTGGGACAAAGGGGGGGACAGAGAGAGGCGGGTGGGAGGGAGAGCGGGGCAGAGGGAGGGCGACAGAGAGACGGATACAGACAGTGTGGGAGATAGAGGGGGTCAGAGAGAGGGGGACGGAAAGAGGGGGAGGTAGACGGGGTCAGAGAGAGCAGATCAGAGAGGCGAGAGAGAGAGTGGGTCAGACGGAGGGGACACAGGGAGTGGGGGACAGAGAGAGGGGTACAGATTGGGAGAGAGAGAGGGGCAGAGAGAGGGGGACAGAGAGAGGGGGGAACAGAGAGAGAGGGGGACAGAGAGGGGGGAAAGAGAGAGTGTACAGAGTGGGGGAGAGAGAGTGCGTCAGAGAGAGGGCGTCAGAGAGCGGGGGACAGAGGTGGGGACAGAGAGAGAAGGGGAAAGAGAGGGGGGACATAGGGATGTGACAGAGAGAGGGGGAACAGAGAGAGTGGAGGAAAAGAGTGGGCAGCGAGAGAGGCGGACAGCGAGGGGGGACAGAGAGAGGGGGGGACAGAGAGAGAGTGGGACAGAGAGGGAGGGACAGAGAGTGGCAGGTGGGAGGGAGAGAGGGGCAGAGAGAGGGCGACAGAGAGAGGGACACAAAGAGTGACGGAGATAGAGGGGGTCAGAGAGAGGGGGACGGAAAGAGGGGGAGGTACACCGGGTCAGAGAGAGCGTGACAGAGAGGCGGGAGATAGAGGGGACCAGACGGCGGGGGGACAGAGAGTGGGGGACAGAGAATGGGCAGAGGGAAGGCAACAGAGAGAGGGCGACAGAGAGCAAGGGGGAGAGAGGGGGCAGAGAGAGGGGGACAGAGAGGGGGGAACAGGGACAGAGGGGTCAGAGAGCGAGTGGGACAGAGAGAGAGAGGGACAGAGATGCGGGACAGAGAGTGGGGGACAGAGAGAGGGCGACTGAGAGAGGGGGTCAGAGAGCGGGTCAGAGAGAGGAAGTCAGAGAGAGATGGGGACAGAGAGTGGGGGACAGAGAGAGGGCGACAGAGAGAGAGGGACAGAGAGCGGGTCAGAGAGAGGAAGTCAGAGAGAGATGGGGACAGAGAGAGAGGGGGACAGAGAGAGTGCGACAAAGAGAGGGGGACAGATAGAAGGGGACAGAGAGAGGGGGACAGAGCGCGGGCGAGATAGAGGGGATCAGAGAGAGGGGGTCAGAGAGAGGGGGACAAAGAGAGGGGGGGAGATAGAGGGGGTCAGAGAGAGGGGAACAGAAAGAGGGGGAGGTAGACGGGGTCAGAGAGAGCGGGACAGAGAGGCGAGAGATAGAGTGGGTCAGACGGAGGGGAGACAGAGAGTGGGGGACAGAGAGATGGGTACAGAGTGGGAGAGAGAGAGGGTGGCAGAGAAAAGGCAACAGAGAGAGTTGGACAGAGAGCAGGGAAGAGAGAGGGGGCAGAGAGAGGAGGATAGAGAGAGGGGGACAGAGAGAGTAGTACAGTGTGGGAGAGAGAAGGCAACAGAGAGAGGTGGACAGAGAGCAGGGGAGAGAGGGGAGCGGAGTCAGAGGGACAGAGAGAGGGGGAACAGAGAGAGGGGGCAGAAAGAGTGGGGGTTGCAGAGTGGAGGGACAGAGAGAGAGGTGGACAGAGAGTGAGGTACAGAGAGAGGGCGACAGAGAGGGGGGACAGAGAGCGGGGGAGATAGAGGGCTTCAGTGAGAGGCGGTCAGAGAGAGTTGGGGGACAGAGAGAGAGGGATAGAGAGTGGGGGCAGAGAGTGGGGGACAGAGACAGGGCGACAGAGAGAGGGGCAGAGAGTGGGTCAGAGAGAGGGAGTCAGAGAGAGATGGGGACAGAGAGAGGGGACAGAGAGAGGGCGACAAAGAGAAGGGGACCGACAGAATGGGACAGAGAGCTGGGGTGATAGAGAGGTCAGAGGGAGGGGGGTCAGAGAGTGGGGGACAGACAGAGGGGTACAGAGTGGGGGATGCAAAGCGGGAGAGAGAGGGCTACAGATAGCGGGGGACAGAGAGAGAGTGTACAGAGAGAGGGGGGAGAGAGAGGGGGACAGAGAGAGGGCGACAGAGAGAGGGGACAGAGAGAGGGGGACAGAGAGAGGGCATAGAGGGTGGGGGAGATAGAGGGGTTCAGAAAGAGGGGGACAGGGTGAGAGGGACAGAGAGAGGGATCAGAGGGAGTGGAGACAAAGAGTGGGGAAAAGTGAGAGGGTTACAGAGAGGGGGAAAGAGAGTGTTGCAGAGAGAGGGGGTCAGAGAGAGGGGTAAGAGGGTGGGGGACAGAGAGAGGGGGACAGAGAGTGGGGGACAGAGGGGGAACAGAGAGAGGGGGAGATAGAGGTGGTCAGAGACAGGGGTACAGAGTGGGAGAGGGAGAGAGTGAGGGCGACAGAGTTAGGCGGACAGAGAGAGAGGGCAGAGAGAGCTGGACAGTTAGAGGGGACAGAGTGAGGGGACAGAGAGATGGGGACAGCGGGAGGGGGACAGAGTGGGGGAGAGAGAGGGGGAGATAGAGGGCGACAGAGAGACGTGGGACAGAGGGAGGGGGCAGAGAGAGCGGGACAGAGAGAGGGGGACAGAGAGGTGGTCAGAGAGAGGGGGAACAGAGTGGGAGAGGGGGAGAGTGAGGGCTACAGAGTGAGGCGGACAGAGAGAGAGGGCAGAGAGAGGTGGACAGATAGAGGGGACAGAGTGAGGGGAAAGAGAGATGGGGACAGCGGGAGGGGGACAGAGTGGCGGAGAGAGAGGGGGAGATAGAGGGCGACAGAGAGATGGGGGACAGAGGGAGGGGGCAGAGAGAGGAGGACAGAGAGGGGGACAGAGAGTGAGTGTCGCAGAGAGAGGGGACACAGAGAGGGGGCAGAGAGAGAGGGACAGAGAGGGGGGGCAGAGAGAGGGGGGGAACAGAGAGAGGGGGACAGAGAGAGAAGGGACAGAGAGAGGAGGGACAGAGAGAGGAGGGACAGAGAGAGGCGGACAGAGAGAGTGGACAGTGAGAGAGGGGGACAGAGAAGGGGGACAGAGAAAGGCAGGTGGGAGGGAGAGGGTGACAGAGAGAAGGGACAGAGAGTGGGGCACAGAGAGTGAGGGGGATAGCGGCTGTCAGAGAGAGGGGACGGAAAGAGAGGGAGTTAGAGGGGGACAGAGAGAGCGGGATAGAGAGAGCGGGAGATAGACGGGGTCAGAGTGAGGGGGTACAGGGAGTGGGGGACAGAGAGAGGGTTACAGAGTGGGAGAGAGAGACGGCGGCAGAGAGAGGGAGTCAGACAGAGGGGGACAGACAGAGGGGGGGACAGAGAGAGGAGGACAGAGACTGGGCAGAGAGAAGGCAATAGAGAGAGGGGGACAGAGAGCAGGCGGGACAGAGAGACGGTGACAGAGAGGGCGACAGAGGGAGGGGGACAGAGAGTGATGGGGTCAGAGAGAGAGGGGACAGAGAGAGGGGGGACAGAGAGGGGGGACAGAGAGAGGGGTACAGAGAGAGGGGGACAGATGGAGTGGGGAAAGAGAGACGGTGACAGAGAGAGGGCAGAGAGTGGGACAGAGGGGGGGACAGAGAGAGAGAGGGCAGAGAGAGGGGGGACAGAGAGAGGGAGACGGAGGGAGGGGGCACAGAGAGACGGTGACTGAGATGGGGCAGAGGCAGGGGGACAAAGAGGGGGGACAAAGGAGGGGGACAGAAAGAGAGTGACTGGGAGGGACAGAGAGAGGGGGAACAGACCGAGGGGGAGCAAGAGAGACGGTGACAGAGAGGGGGCAGAGAGAGGACGACAGAGAGAGATGGACAGAGAGGGGGGGGGGGGGGATAGAGAGAGAAGGTCAGAGAGACGGTGACAGAGAGGGCGACAGAGAGAGAGGGGGAACAGAGAAAAGGGGACAGAGAGAGAGGGGTCAGAGAGAGGGTGACAGAGAGAGAGGAGGGTACAGAGAGAGGGGGGACAAAGAGGGGTGACGGGGGGTCAGAGAGACGGTGACTGAGAGGGTGCAGAGAGAGGGCGACAGAGACCGGGGCACAGAGGTGGGGGACAGGGAGAGGGGGTACAGAGAGAGGGGAAAAGAAAAAGCGGGCAGAGAGAGGGAGACAGAGAGAGGGAGGACAAAGAGACGGTGACGGAGAGGGGGCAGAGAGAGAGCAATAGAGATGAAGGGGTCAGAGAGCGGGGAACAGACTGAGAGGGCAGAGAGAGAAGGACAGAGCGCGGTCGGACAGAGAGGAGGCAGAGAGAGGGGGACAGAGAGAGGGGGGGCAGAGAGAGTGAGACAGAGAGAAGGGGGTCAGAGAGAGGGGGGAAAGAGAGGGGTAGACAGAGAGAGGGGGTACATAGTGGGGGGACAGAGAGGGGGGGTGCAGAGAGTGAGGGGGACAGAGAGAGGGGGAGAGAGAGAGGGGATAGAGATAGAGGGACAGAGAGAGGGGGACAGAGACAGAGGGTCACAGAGAGAGGGGGACAGAGAGAGTGGGACAGAGAGAAGGTGACAGAGAGAGAGAGGGAACAGAGAGAGTGGGACAGAGAGACGGGGACACAGAAAGGGAGGGACAGGGAGAGGTGGGTGGGAGAGAGAGGAGCAGAGAGAAGTGGGTGGGAGAGAGAGGGGCAGAGAGAGGTGGGTGTGAGAGAGAGGGGGACAGAGAAAGGGGGGACAGAGAGTGGGGGATAGAGAGAGGGGTACAGAGTGGGAGAGGGGGAGAGTGAGGGCTACAGAGAGGGGGACAGAGAGAGAGGGGGACAGAGAGAGAGAGGACAGAGAGAGAGATGGGGCAGAGAGAGGCGGACAGAGAGAGGGGACAGATAGGGGGGACAGAGAGAGGGGGGCCAGCGAGAGTGGGCCAGAGAGAGGGGACAGAGATGGGGACAGAAGGAGGGGAAAAGGGAATGGGGGACAGAGAGAGGGGTACAGAGTGGGGAAGAGAGAGGGCGAGATGGAGGGCGACAGAGAGACGGGGGACAGAGTGAGGTGGCAGAGAGATGGGGACAGACAGAGAGGGACAGACAGAGAGTGTGACAGAGAGAGGGGGAGACACAGTGAGGGGGCAGAGAGAGAGGGACAGAGAGGGGGGCCGGAGAGAGATGGCAGAGAGTTGGGGACAGAGAGAGAGGGACAGAGAGAGAGAGGGGAGAGAGAGTGGGGGATAGAGAGAGAGGGGACAGAGAGAGAAGGACAGAGAGAGTGAACAGAGAGAGAGGGGGCAGAGAGGGGGGACAGAAAAAGGCAGGTGGGAGGGAGAGGGGGCAGAGAGAAGGGACAGAGAGAGGGGTACAGTGAGTAAGGAGATAGCGGGGGTCAGAGGGAGGGGGATAGACAGTGGGGGACAGAGAGATGGGTACAGAATGGGAGAGAGAAAGGGCGGCAGAGAGAGGGAGTCAGACAGACGGGGACAAGGAGAGGGGGGACAGAGAGAGGGAGACAGAGAGTAGGCAGAGAGAAGGCAACAGAGACGGGGGACAGAGAGCGGGGGGAACAGAGAGACGGTGACAGAGAGGGCGACAGTGGGAGGGGGACAGAGAGAGTGGGGTGAGAGAGAGGGGAGACAGAGATACGGTGACAGAGAAGGGGCAGAGAGATGGCGATAGAGATGGGGGGACAGAGAGCGGGGAACAGACTGAGAGGGCAGAAAGAGGGGACACAGAGTGGGCAGAGAGAGGGCAACAGGGAGAGGGGGACAGAGAGAAGGCAGAGAGAGGTGGGACAGAGAGAGAGGGGACAGAGAGAGGGGGCAACAGAGAAAGAGGCGGACGGAGAGAGGGGGGACAGAGTGGGGGGACAGAGGGGGGCAGAGAGTGAGGGGGCAAGAGAGAGGGGGACAGAGAGAGGGGGACTGAGAGAGGGGGACAGCGAGACGGGGACACAGAGAAGGGTAACAGAGAGGGGGCAGAGAGAGGGCGACACAGAGAGGGAGGGACAGAGAGAGTCGGGTGGGAGAGAGAGGGGGACAGAGAAAGGGGGGACAGAGAGTGGGGGATAGACAGCGGGGTACAGAGTGGAGCAGAGAGAGGGGGAGATAGAGGGTGACAGAGAGACGGGGTCAGAGAGAGGGGGACAGAGAGTGGGGGACGAAGACAGGGGTACAGTGTGGGGGAGAGAGAGTGCGTCAGAGAGATGGTGTCAGCGAGCGGGGGATGGACTGAGTGGGGGACGGGGGGGCTGGGGTGGACGGAGAAGGAGTGGACAGGGAGTGGAGGGATGGAGAGGGGGGACAGAAAGAGATGGAGACAGAGAGACCACGGGGACAGAGAGAGAGAGGGGAAAGAGTGGGACAGAGAGACGGGGACACAGAGAGAATTGACAGAGAGGGGGCAGACAGAGGGTGACAGAGAGAGGGAGTGGCAGAGAGAGACAGGTGGGAGAGAGAGGTGGATAGAGAAAGGGGGGAACAGAGAGAGAGAGGGGGACAGAGAGAGGGGAACAGAGAGGGGGGGTCAGAGAGAGGGGGAAAGAGAGAGGGGGAGAGAGAGCGAGTCAGAGAGAGGGAGTCAGAGAGAGATGGAGACAGAGATGGGGACAGAGAGAGGGGGACAGAGGTGAACAGAGTGGGGGAGAGAGAGGGGAAGAGAGAGGGCTCCAGAGAGAGCGCTCCAGAGAGAGGGGGACAGAGAGAGGGGGACAGAGAGAGGGGACAGAGAGAGGGGACAGAGAGAGGGGGGACAGAGAGAGGAGCACAGAGAATGGGGAAGATAGATGGGGTCAGAGAGATGGGGACAGAGAGAGGGGAACAGAGAGAGGGAGTCAGAGGGACTGGAGACAGAGAGTGGGGGACAGAGAGAGGGTTACAGAATGGGGGATAGAGAGGGTGTCAGAGAGAGGGGGACAGAGAGAGGTTCAGAGGGAGGGGGACAGAGAGAGGGGTACAGAGAGTGGGGGGATGGAGAGAGTGGGGGCGGGGGGGGTGGACGGAGAGGGTGAGGACAGAAAGAGGAGGGACAGAGGGGGGACAGTAAGAGATGGGGACAGAGAGAGCACGGTGACAGAGTGAGAGGGACAGATAGAGAGGGGGACAGAGAGATGGGGACAGAGAGAGGGGAGACAGAGACCGAAGGAGAGAGAGGGGGGAGAGAGGGGGCCGACAGAGAGGGGGACAGAGAGAGGGGGGACAGAGACAGAGGGACAGAGAGAGAGGGGGACAGAGACAGAGGGAAATAGAGTGGGGGACAGAGAGTAGGGGACAGAGAGAGCGACAGAGAGAGGGAGACAGAGAGCAGGGGAGGTAGAGGACATCAGTGAGAGGGGGTCAGAGAGAGAGGGGGACAGAGCGAGAGCAACAGCGAGGGGGGATAGAGAGAGGGAGTCAGAGTGAGAGTGGGACAGAGAGAAAGCACAGAGAGTGGGGGACAGAGAGGGGGGGACAGAGAGAGGGTGACACAGAGTGGGGGCAGAGAGTGGCAGACAGAGAGAGGGCGACAGAGAGAGGGGGACAGAGAGAGGGGGACAGAGAGAGAGGGACAGAAAGAGTGGGACAGAGATAGAGGGACAGAGAGAGTGGGACAGAGAGAGTGGGACAGAGAGTGGGGGACAGAGAGAGAGAGGGACAGAGATAGTGGGACAGAGAGAGGGGGACAGAGAGAGTGGGACAGAGAGAGGGGGACAGAGAGTAGGGGACAGAGAGAGGGGGACAGAGAGAGTGGGACAGAGAGAGGGGGACAGAGAGAGAGGGGACAGAGAGTGGGGGAATGGAGAGAGTGGGGGACGGGGGGGCGGGGGAATGGAGAGGGCGAGGACAGAGAGAGGAGGGACAGAGGGGGACAGTAAAAGATGGGGACAGAGAGAGCACGGGGACAGAGACAGGGGGGAGAGAGAGAGAAGGTCAGAGAGTGGTGGACAGAGACAGTGGGACAGAGAGAGTGGGATGGACTGAGTGGGGGACGGGGGGCAGGGGTGGACGGAGAGAGAGTGGACAGAGAGAGGAGGGATAGAGAGGGGGACAGAAAGAGATGGGGGTAGAGAGTACGGGGACAGAGAGAGAGACGGGACAGAGAGAGATGGAAAGAGAGACGGGGACACAGAGAGAGGTGACAGAGAGGGGCCAGAGAGAGGGCGACAGAGAGAGGGAGGGACAGAGAGAGGCAGGTGGGAGAGAGGGGCAGAGAGAGGCAGGTGGGAGAGAGAGGAGGATAGAGAAACGGGGGACAGAGAGAGGAGGACAGAGAGAGAGAGGGGGGACAGAGAGAGAGGGGGAAGATAGAGTGGGCACAGAGAGAGGGGACAGAGATAGAGGGGGACAGAGAGAGGAGGACAAAGAGAGGGGGACAGAGACAGGGGAAGAGAGAGAGAGTGGGACAGAGAGGGGGGACAGAGTGAGGCGGGTGGAAGGGAGAGCGGGGCAGAGAGAGGGCGACAGAGAGATGGACACAGAGAGTGAGGGAGATAGAGGGGGTCAGAGAGAGGGGGACGGAAAGAGGAGGAGGTAGACGGGGTCAGAGAGAGCGTGACAGAGGTGGGAGATAGAGGGGATTAGACGGTGGGGGGACAGAGAGTGGGGGACAGAGAGAGTGGTACAGAGTGGGAGAGAGAGAGAGGCGGGCAGAGAAATGTGAACAGAGAGTGGGCAGAGAGAAGGCAACAGAGAGAGTTGGACAGAGAGCTGAGGAGAGGGAGGGGGCAGAGAGAGGGGGGACAGAGAGAGCGGGGGACAGAGAGGGGGGACAGCGAGAGAGGGGGACAGAGGCGGGTTACAGAGAGCAGGGGAGATAGAGGACATCAGTGAGAGGGGGTCAGAGAGAGAGGGGGACATAGAGAGTGCAACAGAGAGAGGGGGATAGATTGAGGGGGTCAGAGAGAGGTGGACAGAGAGAGAGGAACAGAGAGAGGGGGTCAGAGAGATCGGGACAGAGAGAGGGGGACAGAGAGTGGTAGACACAGAGTGGGGGCAGAGAGTGGCAGACAGAGAGAGGGCGACAGAGAGAGAGAGGGACAGAGGTCGAGTCAGAGAGAGGTAGTCAGAGAGAGATGGAGACAGAGAGATGGGGACAGAGAGAGGAGGACAGGGAGCGGGCGAGATAGAAGGGGTCAGAAAGACGGGATCAGAGGACGGGATCAGAGAGACGGGGCAGAGTGGAACAGAGTGGGGGAGAGAGGGCTCCAGAGAAAGGGGGACAGAGAGAGGGGGACAGGGAGAGGGGGACAGAGAGAGGGGACAGAGAGAGGGGGGACAGAGAGAGGTGCACAGAGAGTGGGGGAGATAGAGGGGGTCAGAGAGATGGGGACAGAGAGTGGGGGACAGAGAGAGGGTTACAGAATGGGGGATAGAGAGGGTGTCAGAGAGAGGGGGAGAGAGAGGTTCAGAGGGAGGGGGACAGAGAGAGGGGTACAGAGAGTGGAGGGATCGAGAGAGTGGGGGCGGGGGGACGGGGTGGACGGAGAGGGTGAGGACAGAAAGAGGAGGGACAGAGGGGGGACAGTAAGAGATGGGGACAGAGAGAGAACGGGGACAGAGTGAGGGGGACAGAGAGAGGAGGGACAGAGGGAGGGAGGACCGAGAGTGGGGGACAGAGAGAGGGGGAGGCAGAGGGGGTCACAGAGAGGGGGGTCAGAGGAAGGGGGCCAGAGAGAGGGGGACAGAGTGAGGGGGAGATAGAGGGGGTCAGAGAGAGGGGTACAGAGTGGGAGAGGGGGATAGAGATGGCTACAGAGAGAGGGGGAGAGAGAGATGGGTAGAGAGAGGGGGGACGGAGAGAGGGGGGCAGAGAGATGTGGACAGAGGGGGAGACAGAGATGGAGGGGACCGAGAGTCTCTGTATTGTCCTAGTTTCAGCTCCCAAATCAAATGTTGAATCATCCACGATCCGATTGAATACCAGAGCAGGCTCGAGGGGCTGAATAGTCTCCTGTTCCTATTTCGGATGGTTTTATGTTCTTAAAACTACCTCCCAGCTCTCGGCCCCCACACTGGAGGTTATGACTCCACAAGGCCCTGATCTGTAGAGTGCTGCACTCTTCCGTGAGTCTCGGAGGGAACCAGCCTGATTTGGATTGGAGTTGCAGCCTCTCAGTGAGAAGTGAAATCTCCTCGAGATTCCCCTCGGTCTCTCACTGTAAGGTGGAGCAGGCCAGTCACGGGGAAGCAAACAGCAGGCCAGGTCTGCCCTGTCCTCCAGCTCCATTTCAGAAGGCCACATGGGAGGGGCTTGTTTCCTTCATCAGCTTCCCGTGCTCTCCCTTCTGGGTTAGAGTGGGGTGCCGAATGGCCTTGCTCCTGGCTCCTAATGAGGTGCAGGCTGGCTATGATTGGGTTTTACACGGCATGCACCTGGAGTGAGGTCAGTTAGCTCAGTTGGCTGGACAGTTAGCTTACCACACTAGCTGAAGTTACTCTGAAGGACTCTCCTTCCCAACCTCTCCCCTCAGCTGGGCCATGGTGACCCTCTGATTAAAACACCACCAGACACCGTTCTCTAATGAGGAGCTGTCCCATGCTCTGGTAAGACTGCGGTGACATTACATTGGTTTGTACCTGGAGCACTGTGTGCAGGACTAGTCACTGCATTGCTAGAGGAATGTTAGTGTGTGGGGATGGTTTACTGGATGAATCCCCACTGGAATGAACAGCACTCTCCCCCAGTTAAGCCACCCTGACAGGTTTTGTGCCATTGGAGACACAAGGACCAATTCACCTGAAACAGCAGCTGGATTTTATATTCATGAGCACCTGATAAGATCGGCTAGTTTACACACACACACACACACACACACACACACACACACACACACACACACACACACACACACACACACACACACACACACACACACACACACACACACACACTCTCTCTCTCTCTCTCTCTCTCTCTCTCTCACTCTCACACACACACACACAAACACACACTCTCACTCCCTCAAACACAAACACACACTCTCTCACACACACACACACAAACACGCACTCTCACTCCCTCATACACACACATTCCTCCCACACACACGCACAAAAACACACACTCAGACGGACACGTACAAAAATACATAATCCCTTTCTCACACACACAGACACACAGAGATACACACACATGCACTCAGCCATGCTGACCATCCCTAATCAACACTTGCTTTTCCAAATGCTTGTAAATTGTCTCTCAGAATGCCCTCCAATAGCTTACCCACCACTGCCATCAGGCTTACAGCTCCATAGTTCAATGACTGTTCCTTGTAGACTTACTTCAATAATGGCACATCATTAATCATCCACCAGTCTTTACGCACCTCACCCGTTGCCACTGATCAGTCCATCTGACAAGGTCATCTCCATGCTTCTGTAATCTAAGGCTATCATCCTCAGTATTTATCACCCAACCAATCTTCATATCATTCATGAACCCAATAATTAACCATCCACCATTCAAATCTAAATCTTTTCTATCAACGACATCAGCAAGACCCCAACAGTGAGACATGAACAGACAGAGATTTTTAATTGGGCCATCACTGTCTGCTTCTTGCCACTCAGCATTCTGCGCCAAATTCATTGGATCTTGAGCTTTTATGTTCACTATCAGTTTCCAGTATGGGTCCTGATAAAAGCCTTACTGAGCTCCAAGCAGGCGACAGGAAAGTATTGCCCTTATTTACACACCTGGTCACTTCCTTAAAAAGTGCAATCCCATTGGTCAGACCCGAGCTCCCCTTAACACAACCATTCTGACTGTTCTTCATGAACTCCAGTCTCGTTAAATGCTGATTAATTCTGTCTCCCAAAATTGCTTCCAGCAGACATCCCATCCATGATATTAGCCTGATTGGCCTGTAGCTGCCTGATATATCCCATGTTCCTTCTTGAATAACAGTACCATATGGTCAGTCCGATGACACCTCTCCTGTGGCCAGAGGGGATTTGAAAATGTTTCAAATGTTGAAAATGCTACTTCCTCCATGACCTCATTCGGTAAACTGAGATACATTTCCACCGTCTTTGGAGAGTTATTGGGTTGTAAGCGGGCCAGACCACTCAGAACCATCTCTCTCTCTATATATATGCTAATTCATTTAATTGTATCACAGAGCATCTCCACGATTTCATATCAACCCTGTCCCAATGAGCATTGACAAAATGCATCTATTCACTATAGCCTCTGGGTCCATGCACAAATTATCACTGTGTTTCTCTCATTAGCAATTCACCCTTAATGTCACTGTAAGGTACTTTCAGAACTCTATTTCCCCTCTTAGCACAGCTCTCTCCCAGGCAATTAGCCTGCGATACGATTTGGAGGAGTGCGGGATGTCATTCTGGATGTGGATTAGCATTGGGAAGCTCAGAAATAATGAAAACACGACTGTGCTGAGTATGGCTCAGTGGGAATCATTTGGGATGAGCACAGAGAAGCTGAGGAATAAAACAAAAACTCAATCCCTGTGAAAAGAGGGTGGAAGCTCTTCAGGTTCAATAACCAAATGAAGACGGTCTGTTTGAACACAATCTCTGGAATCTGGATGTAGGAATCATTGCTGAGTTGGATATGAAGGACCCAGTGGCAGAAATGTACTGAACACTTTCAGACATTCCTCTTAGAAATCAAGACATGGAAGCAGAAATCAGGCCATTCAGCCCATCTGATATTGTGGCACTCACTCAGAGATGACTCTCTTACAATGCAGGTATCCCTCAGACTGATGCGCTGACAGTGTAGCTCTCCCTAAGTAATGACACTCTGACAGTACGGCACTGCTCCCATATTTACCATCTGACATTGCGGGAATCCCTCATTACTGACCCCCTCACAGTGCAGCACTCCATCAGTACTGATCTTCTCACAGTGCAGCGCTCCCTCAGTACTGACCCTCTGACAGTGCAGCACTCCCTCAGTACTGACACTCTGACATTGCAGTGCTTCCTCCATCCTGACCCTCTGACAGTGCTGCACTCTTTCCATACGGATCCACTCACAGTGCAGCACTCCCTCAAGTTCTGACCCTCTGACATTGCAGAACTCACACAGTCAGATCCTCTGGCAGGAAAGCACTCCCTCAGTACTGAACCTCTGACAGTGCAACACTCGCTCAGTACTGACCCTCTGACAGTGTGACACTCCCTCAGTACTGACCCTCTGACAGTGCAGCAGTCCCTCAGTATTGACCCTCGACCAGTGCAACACTCCCTCAGGACAGACCCTCCATCAGTGTGACACTCCCTCAGAACTGGCATTCTGGCGTTGCAGCACTCCCTTAGTACTGACTCCCTGACAGTGCAGCACTCCCTCAGTACTGACCCTCTGACAGTGTGGCACTCCCTCAGTATTGACACTCTGACAGTGAAGCACTCCCTCAGTACTGACCCCCTGACAGTGTGGCACTACCTCAGTACTGACCCTCCGACAGTGGGGCACTCCCTCAGTACTGACCCCCTGACAGTGCAGCACTCCCTCAGTACTGACACTCTGACATTGCAGTGCTTCCTCCGTCCTGACCCTCTGAAAGTGCTGCACTCTTTCCATACTGATCCACTCACAGGGCAGCACTCCCTCAAGTTCTGACACTCTGACATTGCAGAACTCACACAGGACTGATTCTCTGGCAGTGTAGCACTACCTCAGTACTGAACCTCTGACAGTGCAACAATCCCTCAGCACTGACGCTCTGACAGTGTGACACTCCCTCAGTACTGACCCTCTGACAGTGCAGCAGTCCCCCAGTTCTGACCCTCTGACATTGCCGAACTCCCACAGTACTAATCCTCTGGCAGTGTAGCACTCCCTCAGTACTGAACCTCTGACAGTGTGACACTCCCTCCGCACTGACCCTCTGGCAGTGTGGCACTCCCTCAGGACTGACACTCTGACAGTGCAGCACTCGCGCAGGACTGATCCGTTGACATTGCGGCACTCCCTCAGTACTGACCCTCTGATCGTGTGCACTCGCTCAGTACTGATACTCTGACATTGCAGAACACGGTCAGTCCTGACCTTCTGACAGTGTGGCACTCCCTCAGTACTGACCATCTGACAGTGCGGCACTCCCTCAGTACTGACCCTCTCACAGTGTAGCGCTCCCTCAGTAATGATATTCTGACAGTGATGCACTCCCTCAGTACTGACCCTCTGACATGGCAACACTCCCTCCGTACTGACCCTCTGACAGTGCAGCAGTCCCTCAGTACCGACCCTCTACCAGTGGAACAAACCCTCAGTACTGACCCTCTGTCGGTGCAACACTCCCTCAGTACTGACCCTCTACCAGTGCAACAAACCTTCAGTACTGACTCTCTGACGGTGTGGCATAGCCTCAGTACTGACCGTCTGACAATGCAGCACTCCATCAGTACTGACACTATGGAGTGCAGCATTCCGTCACTCCTGACCCTCCAACAGTGCAGCACTCCCTCAGCCCAGACACTCCGACATTGCAGCATTCCCTCAGTCCTGACCCTCTGACATTGCATCACTCCCTCAATGCAGACCCTCTGATTGTGTCACACTCCCTCAGTACTGACCCTCTGACAGTGTGGTACTCCCTCAGTACTGATGCTCCGACAGTTTGGCCCTCCCCCAGTACTGACACTCTGACAGTGAAGCACTCCCTCAGAACTGACCCCTCTGACAGTGCAGCACTCCCTCAGTACTGATGGTCTGACAGTGTGGCACTCCCTCAGTGCTGACCGTCTGACAGTGCAGCACTCCCTCAGTACTGAAAATCTTACAGTGCAGCACTCCCTCAGTATTGACCCTCTGACAGTGCAGCACTCCCTCAGTACTGACCCTCTGACAGTGCAGCACTCCCTCAATACTGAACTTCTGACAGTGCAGCACTCCCTTAATACTGACCCTCTGACAGTGTGACACTCCCTTAGTACTGACCCTCTGACAGTGTGACACTCCCTCAGTAGTGACCCTCTGACAGTGCAACACTCCCACAGCACTGACCCTGACAGTGTGACACTCCCTCAGTACTGACCCTCTGACAGTGTGACACTCCCTCAGTACTGACCCCCTGACAATGTGAGACTCCCTCAGTACTGACCCTCTGACAGTGCAGCAGTCCCTCAGTACAGACCCTCCGACAGTGTGGCACTCCCTCAGTACAGACCCTCAGACAGTGAGACACTCCCTCAGTTCTGACCCTCTGACATTGCCGAACTCCCACAGGACTGATCCTCTGGCAGTGTAGCACTCCCTCAGTACTGAACGACTGACAGTGTGACACTCCCTCCGCACTGACCCTCTGGCAGTGTGGCACTCCCTCAGGACTGACACTCTGACAGTGCAGCACTCCCTCAGTACTGACCCTCTGACAGTGCAGCACTCCTACAATACTGAACCTCTGACAGTGCAGCACTCCCTTAGTACTGACCCTCTGACAGTGTGATACTCCCTCAGTAGTGACCCTCTCACAATGCAACACTCCCACAGCACTGACCCTGACAGTGTGACACTCCCTCAGTACTGACCCTCTGACAGTGCTGCAGTCCCACAGTATAGACTCTCCGACAGTGCTGCAGTCCCACATTATAGACTCTCCGACAGTGTGGCACTCCCTCAGTACAGACCCTCCGACAGTGTGACACTCCCTCAGTTCTGACCCTCTGACATTGCCGAACTCCCACAGTACTGATCCTCTGGCAGTGTAGCACTCCCTCAGTACTGAACCTCTGACAGTGTGACACTCCCTCCGCACTGACCCTCTGGCAGTGTGGCACTCCCTCAGGACTGACACTCTGACAGTGCAGCACTCGCGCAGGACGGATCCTTTGACATTGCGGCACTCCCTCAGTACTGACCCTCTGATCGTGTGCACTCGCTCAGTACTGATACTCTGACATTGCAGAATACGGTCAGTCCTGACCTTCTGACAGTGTGGCACTCCCTCAGTACTGACCCTCTGACATGGCAACACTCCCTCCGTACTGACCCTCTGACAGTGCAGCAGTCCCTCAGTACTGACCCTCTACCCGTGCAACAAACCCTCAGTACTGACCCTCTGTCGGTGCAACACTCCCTCAGTACTGACCCTCTACCAGTGCAACAAACCTTCAGTACTGACTCTCTGACGGTGTGGCATAGCCTCAGTACTGACCGTCTGACAATGCAGCACTCCCTCACTACTGACACTATGGAGTGCAGCATTCCGTCACTACTGACCCTCCAACAGTGCAGCACTCCCTCAGTCCAGACACTCCGACATTGCAGCATTCCCTCAGTCCTGACCCTCTGACATTGCCTCACTCCCTCAATGCAGACCCTCTGATTGTGTCACACTCCCTCAGTACTGACCCTCTGACAGTGTGGTCCTCCCTCAGTACTGATCCTCCGACAGTTTGGCACTCCCCCAGTACTGACACTCTGACAGTGAAGCACTCCCTCAGAACTGACCCTCTGACAGTGCCGCACTCCCTCATTACTGACGCCTGTGACAGCGTGACACTCCCTCAGTACTGACCCTCTGACAGTGCGGCACTCCCTCAGTACTGAAATTCCGACAGTGCAGCACTCCCTCAGTGCTGACCGTCTGACAGTGCAGCACTCCCTCAGTACTGAAACTCTGACAGTGAAGCACTCCCTCAGTACTGACCCTCTGACAGTACAGCACTCCCTCAGTACTGACCCTCTGACAGTGCCGCACTCCCTCATTACTGACGCCTGTGACAGCGTGACACTCCCTCAGTACTGACCCTCTGGCAGTGCAGCGCACATTCAGGGCCGACCCACCGATAGCGCAGCACTCCCTCAGTAGTGACCCTCTGACAGTGTAACGCTCCCTCAGTACTGATCCTCTGACAGTGTGACTCTCCCTCCGTGCTGACCCTCTGACAGTACAGCACTCCCTCAGTATTGAAACTCTGACGGTGCAGCACTCTCTCAGTACTAACCATCTACCAGTGCAACAAACTCTTAGTACTGACCCGATGACGGTGTGGAATACCCTCAGTACTGACCGTCTGACAATGCAGCACTCCCTCAATACTGACACATTGGCAGTGCAGCATTCCATCACTACTGACCCTCCAACAGTGCAGCACTCCCTCAGTACAGACCCTCTGACAGTGCATCTCTCCCTCAGTATTGACACTCTGACTGTGCAGCACTCCCTCATGCCCACCCACTGACAGTGCAGCACTTCTTCAGTACTGAACTGCTGACAGCGGAGCACTCCCTCAGTACTGACTCTTTGGCAGTGCAGCAATCCCTCATTGCTGATGCTCTGACAGTGTGGCAACTCGCTTAATAATGACCCCTCTGCCAGTGCAGCACTCCCTCAGTACAGACCCTCTGACATTGCAGCATTCCCTCAGTCCTGACCCTCTGACATTGCCTCACTCCCTCAGTGCAGACCTTCTGATTGTGTCACACTCCCTCAGTACTCACCGTCTGACAGTGCAGCACTCCCTCAGTACTGACCCACTCGCTGTACGCCACCCAAGGTTTGGCACTCTGACAGTGCAGCACTCCCTGAGTACTGACGCTATGGCAGTGCAGCACTCCGTCAGTGCTGAACCTCGGACAACACAGCACTCCCTCAGTGCTGACCCTCCGACAGTGCAGCACTCCCTCAGTCCTGACCCTCTGACAGTGCGGCACTCGCTCAGTACTGAAACTCTGACAGTGCGGCACTCCCTCAGTACTGAAACTCTGAGAGTGCGGCACTCCCTCAGTACTGACCCTCTGACAGTGCAGCACTCCGTCAGTACTGAACCTCCGACAGTGCAGCACTTCCTCAGTACTGACCCTCTGACAGTGCGGCACTCGCTCAGTACTGAAACTCTGACAGTGCAGCACTCCCTCAGTACTGAAACTCTGACAGTGCGGCACTCCCTCAGTACTGACCCTCTGACAGTGCAGCATTCCCTCAGTACTGACCCTCTGACAGTGCAGCACTCCCTCAGTACTGACCCTCTGGCAGTGTGACACTCCCTCAGTACTGATCCTCTAACAGTGTAACACTCCCTCAGTCCTGATCATCTGACAGTGTGGTACTCCCTCAGTACTGACCCTCTACCAGTGCAACAAACCCTCAGTACTGACCCTCTGTCGGTGCAACACTCCCTCAGTACTGACCCTCTACCAGTGCAACAAACCTTCAGTACTGACTCTCTGACGGTGTGGCATAGCCTCAGTACTGACCGTCTGACAATGCAGCACTCCCTCACTACTGACACTATGGAGTGCAGCATTCCGTCACTACTGACCCTCCAACAGTGCAGCACTCCCTCAGTCCAGACACTCCGACATTGCAGCGCTCCCTCAGTCCTGACCCTCTGACATTGCCTCACTCCCTCAATGCAGACCCTCTGATTGTGTCGCACTCCCTCAGTACTGATCCTCCGACTGTTTGGCACTCCCCCAGTACTGACACTCTGACAGTGAAGCACTCCCTCAGAACTGACCCCTCTGACAGTGTGGCACTCCCTCAGTACTGACCCTCTGACAGTGCGGCACTCGCTCAGTACTGAAATTCTGACAGTGCAACACTCCCTCAGTCCTGACCCTCTGACAGTGCGGCACTCGCTCAGGTCTGAAACTCTGACAGTGCAGCACTCCCTCAGTACTGATCCTCTGACAGTGCAGCATCCGTCAGTACTGACCCTCCGACAGTGCAGCACTCGCTCAGTACTGAAACTCTGACAGTGCGGCACTCCCTCAGTACTGAAACTCTGACAGTGCGGCACTCCCTCAGTACCTACCCTCTGACAGTGCAGCACTCCCTCAGTACTGACCCTGCAACAGTGCAGCACTCCCTCAGTACTGACCCTCTGACAGTGCGGCACTCGCTCAGTCCTGAAACACTGACAGTGCGGCACTCCCTCAGTACTGAAACTCTGACAGTGCAGCACTCCCTCAGTACTGACCCTCTGACAGTGCAGCACTCCCTCAGTACTGACCCTCTGGCAGTGCAGCACTCATTCAGTGCCGACCCTCCGACAGCGCAGCACTCCCTCCGTAGTGACCCTCTGACAGTGTGACACTCCCTCAGTACTGATCCTCTAACAGTGTAACACTCCCTCAGTGCTGACCCTCTGACAGTACAGGACTCCCTCAGTACTGAAACTCTGACAGTGCAGCACTCCCTCAGTATTGACACTCTGACAGTGCAGCACTCCCTCAGTAGTGACCCTCTGACAGTGTAGCAGACCCTCAGTACTGACCCTCAGACAGTGTGACACTCCCTCAGTACTGACCATCTGACAGTGCAGCACTCCGTCAGTACAGACCCTCTGACAGTGCAGCACTCCCTCAGTATTGCACCTTTGGCAGTGTAGCGGACCCTCAGTACTGACCCTCTGACAGTGTGACACTCCCTCAGTACTGATGGTCTGACAGTGTGGCACTCCCTCAGTCCTGATCATCTGACAGTGTGGTACTCCCTCAGTATTGGCCCTCTGACAGTGTGGCAATCCCTCAGTACTGACACTCTGACATTGCAGCACTCCCTCAGTACTGACCGTCTGACAGTATGACACTCCCTCAGTACTGACCACTCTGACAATGTGGCACTCCCTCAGTACTGACTCCCTGACAGTGCAGCAATCCCTCAGTACTGACCCCCTAACAGTGTGGCACTCCCTCAATACTGACCCTCTGACAGTGTGGTCCTCCCTCAGTACTGACCATCTGACAGTGTGGTACTCCCTCAGTACTGACCCTCTGACAGTGTGGCACTCCCTCAGTACTGACCCCTCTGATATTGCAGTACTCCCTCAGTGCTGACCCTCTGACAGTGCAGCACTTCCTCAGTACTGACCCTCTGAAAGTGCAGCACTCCATCAGTACTGACCCTCTGACTGTGCAGCACTCCCTCAGTACTGACGCCTGTGACAGTGTGGCACTCCCTCAGTACTGACCCTCTGAAAGTGCAGCACTCCCAGTACTGACACTGTGACAGTGAAGCACTCCCTCAGTACTGACCCTCTGATCGTCCAGCACTCCCTCAGTAGTGACACTCTGACTGTGCAGCACTCCCTCAGTACATAAACTCTGACAGTGCAGCACTCCCTCAGTACTGACCCCTCTGACAGTGCAGCACTCCCTCAGTACCTACCCTCTGACAGTGCAGCACTCCCTCAGTACTGACGCCTTTGACAGTGTGGCATTCCATCAGTACTGTCCCTCTGGCAGTGCAGCACTCATTCAGTGCCGACCCTCCAACAGTGCAGCATTCCTTCAGTCGTGACCCTCTGACAGTGTGGCACTCCCTCAGTACTGACCATCTGACAGTACAGCACACCCTTAGTACTGAAACTCTAGCAGTGCAGTACTCCCTCAGTATTAAAACTCTGACTGTGCAGCACTCCCTCAGTACTGATCCTCTGACATTGCAGCACTCCCTCAGTGCTGACACTCTCAGTGTGACACTTCTTCAGCACTGACCCTCTGACTGTGCAGCACTCCCTCAGTTCTGTCCCTCTGACAGTGTGGCACTCCCACAGTACTGACCCATCAGACAGTGTGGCACTCCCTCTGTACTGACCCATCAGACAGTTCAGCACTCCCTCTGTACTGTCCCCTCTGACAGTGTGGCAGTCACAATGTACTGACCCTCTGACAGTGTCGCACTCCATCAGCACTGACACTCTGACAGTGCAGCATTACCTCCGTACTGACCCTCTGACAGTGCAGCACTCCCTCAGCTTTTGGCCGAAATGTTGATTTTACTGCTCCTCGGATGCTGCCTGAACTACTGTGCTCTTCCAGCAGTACGAATCCAGAATCTAGTTTCCAGCATCTGCAGTCATTGTTTTTACCTAGCACTCCCTCAGTACAGAAACTCTGACAGTGCAGCACTCCCTCAGTACTGACCCTCTGATAGTGCAGCACTCCCTCAGTACTGACACTCTGACAGTGCAGCACTCCCTAAGTAGTGGCCCCTCTGACAGTGCAACACTCACTCAGTACTGAACTTCTGACAGTGTGGCACTCCAGTGCAGCACTCACTCAGTACTGACCCTCTGACAGTGCAGCACTCCCTTAGTACTGACCTTCTGACCTGTGCAGCACTCCCTCAGTACTGACCCTCTGACAGTGCAGCACTCCCTCAGTACTGATGCACTGACAGTGCAGCACTCCCTCAGTGCTGACCCTCTGACAGTGCAGCACTCCTTCAGTACTGATGCTCTCACAGTGCGGCAATCCCTCAGTACTGACCCTCAGACAATACCGCACTCCCTCAGTACTGACCCTCCGACAGTGCAGCACTCCCTCAGTACTGATCGTCAGACAGTGCAGCACTCCCTCAGTACTGACCCTCTGACAGTGCAGCACACCCTAAGTACTGACACTCTGACAGGTGGCACTCCCTCAGTACTGACCCTCTGACAGTGTGGCACTTCCTCAGTACTGACCCTCTGACAGTGCAGCACGCCCTAAGTACTGACACTCTGACAGTTGGCACTCCCTCAGTACTGACCCTCTGACAGTGTGGCACTTCCTCAGTACTGACCCTCTGACAGTGCAGCAATCCCTCAGCACTGACCCTCTGACAGTGCAGCACTCCCTCAGTTCTGACCCTTTCTTTTTCTATTTCATAGAGTCTTGTGGAAATTTTGAGACATAGGGTTGTTCAGATTCTGAGGAAGCATGAGAGAGACACACAAACCAAGCCCTGTCTGAAACTCTGCAATAGAATGTTCAGAGGCACAGAGTCACAGAGATGCACAGCTTGGAAACAGACCCTCCTGTCCAACCCATCCATACCAACCAGATATTCTCATCACATTTCATTCCATTTGCTGGCATTTGGCTGATATCCCTCTAAACCCTTCCTATTCACATACTCATCCTGATGCCTTTTAAATGTCGCAATTATACCAGCCCCCATCACTTCCTCTGGCAGCTCGCTGCATGCCCTTGAATAAGTGCTCAAACATTCATACTGTCGATGCAAACTCTAATAAACACCAACCTACAAAAGACCATCATTGTCATTTTCAAACGACCCTTAGCTTCTTCATTACGCTGATTTCAACACAGGTAAAGAAACAGAGTAAGTGACCATCCACCGTGACCCTGTTATAAAACTTATTTTCAAATGTGGCTTGTTTGTGATTCCCACACCCTCTAATAGTTGCATGGAAGGTGGGGGTGGGGTGAACTCTCCTGCTGCAGTCCTTGGGTGTCCCACAGTGATGTTAGGGAGGGAGCTCCAGGAGTTTGACCTGAACCATGTAAAGAGCTCTCTTACTGGAGTGCCTTTTTAATGTTAGGAAGTTATTATAGACCAGGAGGACCCGAGAGCTGCTGTCTTGTCAGAGAGAGAGGCCTGGTGGGTCACACACCTCAGGTGAGGGGCGAGGTTGAGAAGCTGGGGGTTTCATGGTCATTTCAGACATGATAGAGATCGAACTACCAATGTTGGCATCACGAACCTGTTAGCTGTGGTAACTGACCCCCCTTTTTATCAGAGGGATTCAATCCCTTGAACAGAGCAAGATTGAGAATTCAACACTAATATCAATCTGTACGGACGCACGCAGACCTGAAACATCAATATAGAGATTGCTGAAGAAGCTAATCATGCCCAGCAGCATCTCTGAAGGGGGAGGGAGAAAGAGACAGAGAGAGAGTTCACCTTTTCATCCAGTGATTCCTGCGGGAAAGTTCCTTCAGATCAGACCGTTTTGAGGAAAGGTCACTTGAAATGCGAATTGTTCCTCTCTCTCTTTTCACTGTTGCTACCTGCTGAATGTCCCCAGCCATCTGTTTGCTTGAGAATTTGACCTGATCCAAGCGTCACTGAGTAATTCAGTCTTTGTTCAATGCCCTGAGGCTGCTTCTGCTGAAAGTTGACAAACAGGTTTAAGGCTGTGTAAGGTATTGTATTAGGAGGGTGGGGTACATGGGAGAACAGACACAGAACACAGGCACTTCACAAAGATCCTTCTCAATTTAACTTTGTGATGTTAATTCAGAAGGAACAGCTCAGACGTAACATTTCAGTTCATCAGCCAAGGGGAGTATATATGTCATGAGAAAGACTTGTTGTAAAGAATGTACAGAACCGAACTTTAGAGTCTATATTTGTACGTTAAGATTTTTTGTGAGTGAAGTCTCCTTTTGAAATTGATATAAATATTTTTTCAAGGGGGATCGAGCATCTTGAGCTTGTGGATACAATACCATGATCCCTAATCTTTCTTAAATAACGCTAGACAATTTAGATACTCCCCGGATATAGACATCAAACGATCATCAACGGGGAGGAGATGGTGGGATTGTCACGGGGGCTCAGTATTGCCTCACCCCACCCGGGTTCGATTCCAGCCTCGGGCGACTGTCTGTGTGGAGTTGGCACATTCTCCCCGTGTCAGCCTCCTGGTGCTCCAGTTCCCTCCCACTGTCCAACGATGTGCAGGCTAGGTGGGTTAGCCAGAGGAAATGAAGGGATCCAGGGATGGGGGGATGCGGAGTGGGGGGTGGGTGGATGGGATGCTCTGCCGAGGGTCAGTGTAAACCTGATATGCCGAATGGCCTGCTTCCACATCTTAGGGAATCTATGATCAATCCAGAGACTCAAATAATGTTCTGGGCCCTGGGCTCCAATCTTGGAGGTGGCAGTGGGTCATCACAGTGAGAACAGGTTTGGGGATGAACACGGTCCAAGGGGGCAACAGGTTTGCTTTCTGAGGTGTTGAGGGCATGAATGTTCTGTTGAAGTGTTTTGGGGATAAACTTACTGAGGGGATGGCTTCTAAGGTATTGAGGGAGCACTATCTCTCAGTACAGGGTGCAGATGGTCGAAAGGTACAGATAAACTTCATAGAACATAGAACATAGGACATAGAACAGTATAGCAGAGAACAGGCCCTTCAACCCACAATGTTGTGCCCACCATTGATTCTCATGTAAGGTAAACCTAGTGAATGAACCCTCAAATGTCTGTGACCATATGCATGTTCAATAGTCTCTTAAATATCCCCAATGACCTCGCTTCCACAACTGCTGCTGGCAACGCATTCGATGCTCTCGCAACTCTCTGCGTAAAGAACCCACCTCTGACATTCCCTCTATACTTTCCGCCAAACAACTTAAAACTATGACTCCTTGTGTTAACAATTTCTCCCCTGGGAAAAAGCCTCTGACTATCGACTCTATCGATGCCTCTCATTGTCTTGTACACCTCAATTAGGTCCCCTCTATTCCTTCTTTTTTCCAATGAAAAAAGTCCAAGCTCAGTCAACCTCTCTTCATAAGATAAGCCCTCCAGTCCAGGCAGCATCCTGGTAAACCTCCTCTGAACCCTCTCCAAAGCATCCACATCTTTCCTATAATAGGGCGACCAGAACTGGACACAATATTTCACGTCCGTTCTAACCAATTTTTATGGATCTGCAACAAAATCTCACGTATCTTAAACTCAATCCAAAACACCACATGCTTTCCTAACAACCCTGTCCACTTGGGTAGCCATTTTAAGGGATCTATGTACCTGCACCCCAAGATCCCGCTGTCCCTCCACACTGCCAAGAATCCTGGTTTTTATCCTGTATTCAACTTTCAAGTTCAACCTTCCAAAATGCATCACCTCGCATTTATCCAGGTTGAACTCCATCTGCCACCGCTCAGCCCATCTCTGCATCCTGTCAATGTCCCGCTGCAGCCAACAACAGCCCTCTGTACTGTCAATGACACCTGCAAACGTTGTGTCGTCTGCAAACTTGCTGACCCATCCTTCCATCTTCTCATCCTAGTCATTAATAAAAATAACAAACAGTGGAGGCCCAAGGACGGATCCCTGTGGAATATCACTCACCACAGACTTCCAGGCAGAATATTTTCCTTCGACTACCACTCACTGTTTTCTGTTGACCTGCCAATTCTCTATCCAGACCGATAAGTTCCCCTGTATCCCATTCCTTCTGATCTTCTGAACAAGCCTACCATGGGAAACCTTATCAAATGCCTTGGTGAAGTTCAGATACACAAATCCACTGCTCGACCCTCATCAACTTGTCGAAAAACATCCTCAAAGAACTTGATAAGGTTTGTGAGGTTTGACCTGCCTCTCACAAAGTCGTGCTGACTGCCTTTAATCAAGCCATGGTCTTCCAGATGGTCATCAATCCTATCCCTCAGAATCGTTTCTTACACCTTGCAGACGACAGATGTGAGACTGACTGGTCTGTAATTGCCAGGGATTGCCCTATTTCCTTTCTTGAAGAGAAGAATTACAATTGCCTCCCTCCAGTCCTCAGGTATAACTCCGGTGGAGAGGCGAGAATGCAAAGATCTTTGCAAGCGGTGAAGCAATCACATTTCTCACTTCCCAAAGCAGCCGAGGACAAATCTGAACTGACCCTGGCGACTTGTCAATCTTAATGTTTGTCAAAATTTTCAGCACATCAGCTTCCTCAATCTCTAACCATTCCAGCATGCACACCTACTCCTCAATGGTTTCATTCACTACAAGGACTGGAGAGTAGCGAATGTTGTGCCCCTGTTCAAAAAAGTGAATAGGGATAACCCCGGGAATTACAGGCCAGTTAGTCTTACTTCTGTGGTAGGCAAAGTAATGGAAAGGGTACTGAGGGATAAGATTTATGAGTATCTGGAAAGACACTGCTTGATTAGGGACAGCCAGCACGGATTTGTGAAGGGTAGGTCTTGCCTTACAAGACTTATTGAATTCTTCGAGGACGTGACTAAGCATGTGGATGAGGGTAGAGCAGTGGATGTCGCGTACATGGATTTTAGTAAGGCATTTGATAAGGTTCCCCATGGTAGGCTTATGCAGAAAGTCAGGAGGCATGGGATAGAGGGAAATTTGGCCAATTGGATAGAAAACTGGCTAACCGGTCGAAGTCAGAGAGTGGTGGTAGATGGTAAATATTCAGCCTGGAGCCCAGTTACAGGTGGAGTTCTGCAGGGATCAGTTCTGGGTCCTCTGCTGTTTGTAATTTTTATTAATGACTTGGATGAGGGAGTCGAAGGGTGGGTCAGTAAATTTGCAGATGATACAAAGATAGGTGGAGTTGTGGACAGTGAGGAGGGCATTTGTCGTTTGCAAAGGGACTTAGATATGATGCAGGGCTGGGCTAAGGAGTGGCAGATGGAGTTCAACCCTGCCAAGTGTGAGGTTGTCCATTTTGGAAGAACAAATAAGAATGCGGAATACAGGGTTAATGGTAGGGTTCTTAGTCAGGTGGAGGAACAGAGGGATCTTGGGGTCTATGTACATAGATCTTTGAAAGTTGCCACTCAGGTGGATAGAGTTTGTGAGAAGGACTATGGTGTAGTATCGTTCATTAGCAGAGTGATTGAATTCAAGAGTCGTGAAGTGATGTTGCAGCTGTACAGGACTTTGGTTAGGCCACATTCGGAGTACTGTGTGCAGTTCTGGTCGCCTCACTTTAGGAAAGATGTGGAAGCTTTGGAGAGGGTGCAGAGAAGATTTACCAGGATGTTGCCTGGAATGGAGAATAGGTCGTACGAGGATAGGTTGAGAGTTCTCGGCCTTTTCTCATTGGAACGGCGAAGGATGAGGGGTGACTTGATAGAGGTTTATAAGATGATCAGAGGAGACAGTCAGAAACGTTTCCCCCGGGTACAACAGAGTGTTACAAGGGGACATAAATTTAAGGTGAAGGGTGGAAGGTATAGAGGCGATGTCAGGGGTGGGTTCTTTACCCAGAGAGTGGTGGGGGCATGGAATGCGCTGCCCGCGGGAGTGGTAGAGTCAGAATCTTTGGTGACCTTTAAGCGGCATTTGTATAGGTACATGGATGGGAGCTTAATCTAGGATAGACGTTCGGCACAACATCGTGGGCCGAAGGGCCTGTTCTGAGCTGTATTTTTCTATGTTCTATGTTCTATGTTTTTCCCCTTTTACTGTGATTCTGCAGGTTCACATATTCTGTGAGTCAATAATGTTCAGTAACTGAACATTGATCGATTTTGTCTCGAACAGAGCAGTGGCCTTGTTTTCAGCTAAGTATTCACTTTCCATTTCCTGGTTGTATTGAATGTTCCAGAACCAGACTCTGAGCAATGTTTCCATTCACTTGTGTTGGATTCACTGCCAGCCACATGGTCAGTCAGTTTCAGCAGTTTGAATTCTATAATCATCTAGAATTATGGGTCTATTGATGAAATTATTCTCGATTGTCAGGAAACATCCAACTCGGTCACTGATGTCCTTTAGGGAATGAAGTTGCCATCCTTACCTGATCTAGTCTACATGTGACCCCTGACCCACAGCAATGTGGTTGACTCTTACCTGCCCTCTGGGTAATAAATGCTGCCCATAGCCAGTGGCATCTACATCCAGTGAATGAATTTTCAACAAAGCTCTTAGTCCTGTGTCATGTGAGAAAGAAACAGAAGGTGAAGTTTCAGCCCCTCAAGTCCACTCCATCATTCAATAAGGCCAGGCCTGATCTGTTAGTAATTTGTGTTCCATCTTCCCCCAACGTCCCTTAACAAGAACCTATCAACCTGAATCTTAAAATACTCAGTGAGCCCACCTTCTGGGGCAGAGAGTTCCAAAGTTGCACAGCCCTCTGAGAGGAAATAAATCTCCTCATCTCTGTCCTGAAAGGGTGAATCTAATTTTAAAGCAGTTCTCTCGAGTTCACGTATGACCCACAAGAGGAAACATCCTTTCCACATCCTCTTTAACAAACCATTCAGGAACTTAGACATTTCAGTCATGTCACCCCTCATTCTCCCAAACTCCGGCTGAAACAAATCCAGCCTGTCCAACCGATCCACATTTTATTACTGTCACACCGGGTTGAAATGTTGTGTTGTGTTTATTATGCAGTGAATGTGTTGTCCCACTGTGTGGGGTCTAAGAGTCAACGTGAGCCATACTAGCTTTCCTGTCTCACTGTGTTACATATATCTTACATCACTGTGGTGATCCAATCCCTCCCTACCTCATATAACCAAAAAGAATGGCAGACAGAGATCAAGAAAAGTTGTTCGAAAATTTGTTGTTGCCTAAAATGTCCTTGGTCTATTTGTAGAGATTGCATTGTAATTGAAGTAACCAGTTAATGAAAAGTTACTGACAAAATATTTTAAGCGGAGTTGCTGCTGGTTATGGAAATGCTGCTGGTTGGTATAAGAGAGGGCTGGGGTGAATACTGTACTGATGAGAAAGTTGAGCAAGGTTACCTTTTATCTTTGTCAATAAGAAGAGGCAGAGATTGCAGCTAGGACAGCGTTGGAGCTGTTTTGATCTTGCAGACATTATTTTAATATTTATTTGATGTGATTT
Organism: Chiloscyllium punctatum; assembly: GCF_047496795.1. Taxonomy (NCBI): domain Eukaryota; kingdom Metazoa; phylum Chordata; class Chondrichthyes; order Orectolobiformes; family Hemiscylliidae; genus Chiloscyllium; species Chiloscyllium punctatum. The sequence goes on from NC_092766.1 coordinate 81,901,158, forward strand.
GGTTGTCACTGGCTGGGCCCAGCATTTATTGCCCGTCCCTAGTTACCCTTGAGAAATTGGTGATGAGTTGTCTTCTTGAACCGCTGCAGTCTACCTGCTGTGTGTTGACCCACGATGCCATTGGAGTGGGGATTTCCAGAACATTCCCCCACCGACAGTGAAGGAATGGCAATATTTTCCCAAGTCAGGGTGGGTTAGTACCTTGGAGGGGAACTTGAAGGTTGTTGTATTTCCATCTAGCTGCTGCCTTTGTCCTTCGAGATGGAAGTGGCCATGGGTTCCTTGAGTGTTGTTAGGGCTGCACTAATCCAGGCTTTTGGGGAGTATTCCATCACACTCCTGACTTGTGCCTGGGAGCTGTTGGGCAGGCTTTCAGGAGCCAGGAGTTGAATTACTCTTGTAACCACTGTGTTTGTGTGGTGAAACCAATTCAGTTTCTGATAAATGATTATCCCCAGGATAATGTTGATAGTGGGTGTTCAGTGATGGTGACAGCATTGAATGTCAAGTGATGGTAGTTATGTCATTTCTTATACGTGATGGTCGCAGCCTGCATTTGTGTGGCATGTATGTTACTTGCTCCTTGTCAGCCCAAACCTGGATATTGTCCAGATCTTGTTGTTCTTGGGGTTGGACTGCTTCAGTACCTGAGCAGTTAATTGGTTAACAATGTTTAATAATTAAAAAATTATGCAAATTCCTTTTTCTATCAAATGTCATGGACTGTATCTTGTGGTCACTCTGATATTAACTTTCGTTATCTCCTTATTTTCTTCCTAATTCAGACACAAATGTTTGAACATCGATCGGGATAAAATTAAATAATTTAAAAACATACGTTTCTACATGTAAACTAATTGAATGAAATACATTCCTTCTGTATTGTCTGCATTTTGAGCAAAAGTCATTTATTTTCAATAATTAATGAATGGCTCATTTATTGTCCTCAATCCATCAATCCAGCTGTTAGATTTTAGTCTTCAGTTTACCGATCTTAATAATATCTAATCAACATCAGAGCAAAGTGCTTTTAAAATGTTGAGTCAACTTATTTGTTCTGATTACAACATTTATTATGAATTCATTATCCTTATAATAATTACATTTTTTTGTCTTTCTAACATGTATAGTCAGATCCATATTTTAATTTAATCCATTGTTTCATTTAATCCTTTGTAACAATACTATTGTTTTCAGGTCAAGTATCGCACAATGGAACCAATGATTTTGTACCCAACATGCTTTGAAAACTGACGTTTGCTCATTTGAATAATCACAGTAATCTCAGCCTTATACATTCAGAGAACTGTAATTACTTTTCACTGCAATGATTGCTGTTCATGTCTACACATTGCACAGTCACATAGTAACATTAAATATCTCCTTCTTTGAAGTGCACTGATATATTTTCAAAAGTCTATGTGTTGCTAATATGTAACTATTGTTCTGTTCAGTAAGAGGTATAAATGTGCAATAATAGCTCAGTAAGTGAACTGATGTGTATATATTGCAGTGTACCAACTCACAATCATTGTGAAAATCAATTTTTATTTTAACCATCGAAACACAGTTGAATTAATTCAATTATATTTCACTTTAGTGCTCGCATTCATTGTATTTCTAATCACAATAAGAGTGAACTATTTAATGTGACACAATTATTTAAAATTCATGTCACTTTTTCATGGACACAAAATAGCATTAATACCCGTTTTTGCTTTCCTTTACCTATCAAAGTCAAGTTTGAATTGTAGAAAGTTAGACTGATATAGCATGGAAACAGGCCATTCAGCCCAACTTGGCATTCCGGCCAGGTTTCCGAAACTAAACTAGTCCCATTTTCCTGTGTTTGTCCCATATCCCTCTTGATGTTTTCTATCCATGTAACTGTCCGAAAGTCTTTTAGATGTTGTAATTGTACCAGCCGCTGACTTTCCTGTCACAGCTCATCTCAATATGCCAAACACACGTTGTGAAAAGAGTTGCCCCTCAGATCCCTTTTAAAACTTTCCCCCTCACCTTAATAACATTCATACTTTAATCAGTGACCTGAAGCAAATAAATTCAAGATATTGTGACCATTATAATCAACAACAGATACAAGTTGAGAAAATGTTGGATTGAAAAGTAATTCAATTGACACTTAGATATTTTCTAATCAACTCTGAGGTGCTTTGACACATCTCTGTTTAAGGTAGGAATTGAACGCCTGCCTCATGGTCTATTAGTACAGACATTACCGGAAACCTCCATATTGTTCCCATGCAGGAATGGCAGGACTATAATCACATACTTACTGTGGTTACTAACAGGGAAAACTGCTCAGATATTTATCGTGATAATTTGACTAGGATTATATTAAACACTTCCAGTGTGGAATGGATAAAAAGAATTCCTAATTTCTAATAATGATGGAACGAAGCGACAATGATCTTAAATAAATATGTCCCATGCTAATCAAATAATTTAGTATGTTTGAAGCAGTTTTCATATACATAAATTAACATTGACCTGCTTTGTAACGCACATGAATTGGAAATAAAGCATTCGCCATTCAACGTGACTACTCAGCGAAAGACAACTTTCCTCAGTTTCACAAAATTGTGATTTCCAAGAATTCAAGATTTATTGTAAAAGAATAGATCAAACATTTGTTAATTCAGGTTTGTGTACACAAGAAACACATGAAATTTAAATAATGTTTAATGTGAAAAATAGTTAGCTCTTTTGTAATAATCAAAAATATAGAAATGTTAACATTGAAGTGAAATACAATCAGTACAAGAACGCAAAAAAACTGTGGATGCTGGAACTCAGAAACAAAATCAGTAATTGCTGGAAAACAACACAGCAGGTCTGGCAGCATCTGTGGGAAGCATTCAGTGTTAATACTTTGGGTCCAGTGACCCTTCTTCAGAATGTATTTTTGCTCACAGCCAATTCAATCCAACTAAGCTTCCATACTGAAAATTATTTTGCTAAGATTAAGAGATTGTAGAGTGCAATATTGTTTGTCCGTTGATGTATTGAGCCATTGTTCCACATCGACAGCTGGATATATTGCATTTAAACAATGATTACCAGTTAGACATTAGCAATAATTAGTTTTTAAAATGGCTGACACCAAATTTAAGGTTGATAAGAAAATCCTTATTGCAATGTAATTGTGCAGTACATCTGAAAAAACTGAAATATTGAAGTAAAAAATAATTAGCCATCTCTTAATTGATAAGGCTGATTAATAATCCTTCCATTAATACGAGAATTCAAATGAAAGAGAATGAGATAGTTACTATGAGTGTTGGGTGAGAAAACTCTGGTTGATTGCAGGTGTGTTGACCTGAAAAGAATGTTAATATTTCATTGTGATACTGGCACTAAGAAGTAATGGATTCAACTAAAATGTGAATCTCATGATGGTGTGAGAATTGAAATGACAATCAAATAATAATTAATGTTAGAACTCAACACTTAAAATGATTCAATGTATTCAAAGTACTGGATTTTCATTAAGATCAGTAAACTGAGAATTAAAATATTGGGTTAATTTAAAACAAAAATCACAACTTCAGAGATGATTCATCAGAATTGTTTTGTAATTGAAAAAACACATTTATTCAAGAAATTTCCCTTATTTTCTGTCTTTTTTCCACAGGGATCTGTACTGGAACTCTTCTAGTTACGATACAAATATATAGAAGTGACATGATTTAAAACCTAATTGGGTGAGTTAATAAGCTTGCAGATGATACAAGGTTCAGTGCAGTTGTGAATAATATAGAAGGTTTTCAAAGAATGCAGCAAGGAAAAAGATAAACTGCAGCTATGGGCAGAGAAATTAAAGGTAAAGCTTAATCCATACAAGTGTGAGGTGTCACACTTAGGGAGCTCAAGTATTAAGGAAAAGTAGATAGTTAATGGCAGGACCCTGAACAGCTTTGTTGTTCAAAGGGATGTTGGTTTTGAAGACCATGGCTCCCTGAAAGTGTCCATGCAAGTTGATAGGGTGGTAAGGAAGGCAAATGGCATGCTTGCCTTTATTGGTCAGGGAACTGGTTACAAGAGTCAGAATATCATTTTGCAACTTTGTAAGACTTTGGTTAAGGCATATTAAAGTATTGTATTCACTTCTGTTCACCACATTACAGGAAGGGTATGGAGGCTTTGGAGATGGCACAGAGGGCGTTTACCAGGATGCTGCCTGGATTTGGAGAGGCTGCTTTTTTGTGGAGTGGCGGTGGCTGAGGGGAAGGATTGATTGAAGTCTATGCAATCAGGAGATACTTAGGTAGTGTTGTCAGTCAGGGTTTCTTCCCAGAGTTGAAACGTCAAAACTATGAGGCATGCATTTAAGGTTGTGGGGGGAAGTTCAAGGGGCATGTGAGGGGCATTTACTTTTTACACAGGGAGTGGTAGGTGTCTGGAATGAACTTCAAGGGTTGGTGGTGGAGAAAGATACATTAAGGCTATTTAATGTTCATTTAGATAAGTTGGACGGATATGGACCAAGGATAGGCAGAAGGGATGAGTTTCTTTTGCATTATATTCAGCACAACATTACAGGCCATAGGACCCATTCCTGTGCTGCACACATCTTTCAGAGAAAACTAATACCTCACTCATGTGACATTTAATCTAATCAATATTTAGCCACTGGTGTCAGAAATAGGAAGAAAATAAGTAGAGAACAAACTTGACTATAATCTAAAGATAGAGTCATTGACATTTACACAGGTAATTTTTTGATTTTTTTTAATTATAAGATTAATAACTTTGGAGATGTGTTGAAAATGTTTGCAGTTACTGATGTGCTGAGCCAAAATTACCCTTTTTAAATTGAAGATTGGACTAGAAACCTGTTAGAAAACTTGAAAATATTCAGTAAGGTGTGATGCGCATCATAATTTAATCCATTGATTTTTACTGCCAATACTACGTTAAAAAGAATTCAGCTCTACACCAAAAAGCATCGATTTTCCATCCCATGCTTATTGGAAATATTGTAATACTACTCATTTCATCAATCAAAGTAATCACAGCCTCATCGATTAAGAGATATCTAATGACATTTCACCAATAATTACTGTTTATTTTGACACATTGCTCGTTCAAACGGCAATGTGATGTTTCTCATTAATATTCAGTTCACTGACAGCATATTAATAAATTCGTTATTGCTAATATCTAACCATTGATCAATCCAGTCAGGGATAGAAAAGTGGAAATATGGCTCAGTACGTCCACTGATGGAAAGATATTGCAGTGTTCACTCTGCCAATTATTGTGAATATCGATCTATATTTTGATTTGATTTGATTATATTTTTCTTCAACACAAAGATTTATTGTAATTCTGATCACAGAAAGATTATTTAAATTTGTGACTTTTTTGTAGACAAAAAAATAGAATTTACAGGTGTTTGCTCTTTCCTTTATCAATCAGAAAACATTTGGAATTGTTGCAAGTTATACATTTGTGGAAGGAAGAGAAGATGTCAGCAGCTGAATAGTCGCAGTGAATGACCTTTTCTTCCGATTCCGTCCGACTGCTAAACATTCTCATTATCTTTTTCTTGATAAGAAAAAAACTGCTTTAAACGTATTCAGCAGTTTTATTTTTTATGAATTCACAATAAGGTCATGATATGTCGATTTATCTTTCTTCCAATTATTCTGATATTAATTTGTAAGTAAGAGCATATGTGCTTAGTACCATTATTATAGTGAATTACTATTTCATTCTCAGTCCATTACACAGAAACAGTCTAATTAATTCCCAGCCCAATTATCGGAATGAACACTGGTTAGTTTTCATTTGAGTAATCCCAATTGATTATAATCCCACCCTTCGTTGTTGGGAAGATAATGAAAGGCACTTGTGTATCTCGAGTCATGTCTCTCCGAAGAGACCAGATCACCTGATGCAGAGCCACAGCCTTTAAAGCTAGTGCTTATAAATAAACCTGTTGGACTATAACCTGGTGTCATGTGATTTTTAACTTTGTCCACTCTAGTCCAAGACCGAGATCTCCAAATTATTGTTGCAGAAAGGAATTCTCGTAAGTTTTAAAAGAAAATATGACTTTAATTAAGATCTTTAACACACGATTATTAATCCCTTCCTATATTCTTAAAATATAGTTGTAATTGAAACAAAGTGCTCACTGAACACGTCACACACAGCTACACAAATGTCTTCCTGGTCATCTAATTACTGCTCCAGAGAAAAACCTGAGTAAGTATCTTATTGTTTATGAGAACAAGCACCACAATAAACATTTGGTGAGCAGTTCCATCCAATAAATGCACTTGATTTCTCACATTTCACTTCAGTAATTGCACACGAAATATTTCACTAAAACCAATTACAATGCTTTATTACAAATGAGCGAGGACGCTAATGTCAGCATACATAGCAGATTTCCAATCCAGTTGAAGTATCGCAAAATAAAATGATGTATTTTGGCTTAGTACAACGGTAGGTGAAAACACATTGAGCTTGCACCTTAAAAATCTTTATCTGCTTATTCAGAGAAAATAATGAAAGATGGCACTGTAAATTTATTTTGACTTTCACTCATGAAAATACTCATGTGAATCGCTTCTCATTTTATTCCTAGTTCTGATACAAATGTCGAAATATTTATGATAATAAAACTTTAGGAAAAATAAGAGTGTTCTTTGCACGAACGACATGAAGATGTTCAAGGTCCTTGAATTACTGTTGAGTAGAATACCCTTCACAAGGGTCTTATTGTCTTGTGCCGATGTTTTTTGTGACTGGTGACTGATGCATTTTCAAATCATGTGCACTGCAGAAGGATTTTTTTAATTTTCAATTTGTTATGAGCAAAAAAACTGCTTTGAACATGTTGATTTACTTTTTTTACTCCAAAGTTATTTATCAATGTACAATCATCACAAAATTATGGAAGTTCCCTGTATCTTACGTTCACTGTCATACGCACTTTCACTTCTACTTATTAACTTCCTGCTTCCGACAGGAATGTCGAAACATTGGTCATGATCAAAAGTATATAAATTAAAAGTACATGTCAAGAAGCAAAACAATGGATGGTAACATGTCATTCTTGTAATCCTGCATGTTTGACCCAAAAACAATTCTGCTGAATAAGAACTGAATGGATCATTTTTTGTGAATCCATAAAGCTAGCCATTATATTGTATTCCTCAGTTTATCGATCTTAATGAATATCCAATAATCATCACAGCAAAGTGCTTTTAGAATATTAAATCAATTTATTTTTTCAGATTATAATGTTATTTTTCCAGTCACTGCTTTTACGATAATTGCACAATTATTGGAGTTAATCTTTCTAACAAATATAGTGAGATTCGCATTTTAATTGCATCAATTGTTTCTCAGTACGAACCCTACAATATAAAAATCAATTTACTGTTCAGCTGAACGATCCCATAACGGAACCAATGACTTCCCATTCAATGCCTCATTGTAAATATTTGATGATTGCTCATTTGAATGATCACGGTAATCTCAGCCTGAAGCGTTCAGAAAACTGTAATTACTTTTCATTAGAATAATTCCTGGTCATTTCTCCACATTGTTCAGTGAAATAATCAACTAAGATTTCTCAGTATTCTTAAATTAACTGATAGAATTTTGACAATCCAATTGCTGCTATTATCTAATCATTGTTCAATATAGTTCGGGGTATATCTGTGGAATTATGGCTCATGCATGAAATAATGTAAAGATTTGCAGTGTGTGTTGTTAGTATCAATTTTTATTTTAACCCTAGCAAAAGTTGAATTGATTTAATTATGTTTCACTTACATGTTAACATTTACTGTATTTATAAACACGATACAAGTTAATCATTTTTCATGCAACAAAATAATTTAAAATTCTTGTGATGTTTTGAAGTACAACAAAAGGAGCTAACATCTCTATTGTTCCATGAAATAGTCACAGTACATTTTGAACTTTGGGAATTTGAACATTTTGGGAAAGAAGGGAAGTTGTCTTCAGATGAATAGTCGTATTGTGTGACTAATTCATTTATTTTCCTATTCATTTATGTTGCAAAAGCATTTTAATTTTCTTTTCATTTTGTGAAAACTTGCTTTGAACATATGGAACTATTTTATTGATTTTTGTTCATCAGTGTACAATAATCAAATGATTAGGCTTTTTTTCCTATCATGGATCTTCATGAGATTCATATTTAATTAAAGTCATTATTGCTTTGTTACAACTTTAATGTAAATTACTAATTCATTTTGTCAGTTCATTACACACAGAAAATATGTAATTAATTCCCATACAAATTATTACAATAAACATGTGATTCGTTTTCATTTGTGTTGCCACAGTAAGCATGTGACTATGGTCCTACCCTTCCGGGGGTGGGGACATTATGAAGGGTCCGTGTGGAGCTCTGACAGTGTCTCTACGACAAGATTAGGAGGAATGATTTCAATTCCCACCTTCAGCAGAGATGTGTCAGAGCAGCTCCAAATATTCATGAGAAAATACCGGGCATAGATTGAACTGCTTTTCAAAACAACATGAAATATACTTCAATCTGCTGTGCATTTCAACCGTCACCATATCTACTACTTATTTTCTTCAGGTCACTAATAAAACGTATCATATCTGCTAGTTCAACATTCCTTGAAAAAGTAACTGAGAATGTTGCAATCTTAAAGTTGGAAGAGTCTAAGAAATGATACTCACTGATCTGTTTTTCTCTGTTTGAAAGAACCGAGTTCAGACATTTCAAGCACAAAAATCCTTATTCTCCAGGATTATAAAGATGAAAAAATAAACAGTTAAAATTCCTCTTCAGCAAAATAACCAAATGCAACTTCATATTATTCATTGGTCTGTTGATCACCTACAATTGTAACTAAATATTGCAATTCATCTAAATATTGTTATGTGCTTTGAACAAAATAAATTTCTTATTACTAATCATTCTTGAATTGTCAGGAATTTGTTTTTATTTTCCATCCACCAATTCATAAGATTAATATGCTTTCAAAATATCGACGTGTTCATTTGAACATTTAATTTGTCTCTCTCTCTCACTTATCTCACTTCATGCACGATAGCTTCAATGCATTTTGCTAATTAACTCTACGAAACTTAAAAATGTTGTTGACTTTACTTCTTTTGGACGGAAGAAAACAATGCAGGTACACCCATTTGATCTTTAGCTCAAATAACACTAAATTTTAAATTATTGAAAAGACTACACTGGGGGGAAAAGAACGATTCTTCATCTCAAATATCACATTAAATAACACTTTTTCAAATCAATACAAAATGATTTGTATTTTAATTTCATTATAAGAAAAAAAACCTGCTTTGGAAATGTTAGAATCTGTTTCTTTTACTTCCAGCATTAGTTGTCAACGAACAATAATCACGTAATTATCAGTCATTTTGTGCAAAATAATTTTCTATACCAAATGTCATTTATTTGACCTTTTGTTCACAATAGTACTCACTTTCCCGGTCTAATTATTTTCTTCCTTATTCTGACATAGATGTCTAAACATTTATCACGATAAAAATTTAAAAAATAAACATGACTCAACAAAAAAACCCAATGTTGATCTGTGTCAATTGTTGCTGAGTATTTTTTGGAATTATTAAAGCGACTTTTTATATATTAATTTTCTGTTTATCAATCTTAATTATGACGCAATCGATGTCAGAGCAAAGTGCTTTCAAAATATTAATTTAATTTATCTATCAATATTCTAGAAACAATTAACAATTACAATAATTACACAGCACTTTGTGCTTGTTATGAAGTCTAAGTTAATGTGTTATTAATATTTTCCATATTTCTTATTGTGAATGCTACAATATAAAAACCTGTTTGGTCGGGCCAATACACCCAGAAAAGACCAATAACTGCCCTTGCGACATCCTTTGTAAATATCTGACTTTTGCTCATTTGAACGATCACAATCATCACAGTCATTGATATTCAGAGAACACCAGTTACTTTACACTGCAATATTTCTCTTCATTTCTGCACATTACTCAGTGGAATAGCAAGATGAGATACCTCATTATTCTTAAATTCATTAATAGGTAGTTTTAAAATCAATTTGTTGCTAATATCAAATAATTGTTCAGTTTGGCAAAGGATGTAAGTGTGGAATTATGGTTCCATGTAATAACTATTGCAAGAACTTAGCAATGTAGAATCTCACAATCATTGTGAATATTGCTTTTCATTTTAAACTTGGAAACACTTCTGAAATGATTTGATTGTAATTCACTTCAATGTTAACATTTATTGTGCTTCTAATCACGATAATAGTTTAATATTTTTCTTGTGCACAATTATTTAAATTCCGATGAATTTTTTTTGAAGTACACAAAAAAGGATTGACATCTTTCTTGTTTCATTAAACACTCACGGGAAATGGTGACTTCTTAGAAATCATACATTTTCAGAAACAATGAAAGTTGTCTTCAGCTGAATAGTAACATTGACTGACCAATTCATCATTTTGTTCCAATTTACGTGAAGAACAAACAAAATTTACGTTGCATTTTATAAAATGAGAAACTATTATGAACATGTAGAATTATTGTATTCATTTTTATTTATCAATTTACAGTAATCACACAAATCTGTCAAGTTGTCATTCCACAAATTATCATAAAAATCATATTTAATTAAGACATCTGTTAACTCCCATAATTATTGTAAATTACTATCTAATTTTAAGTACATTACACACAGGATCCATCCATTTTATTCCAATCCAATTATCACAATAAACATCTGATTAATTTTTACTTGAGTAACCACAGTGAGCATGTGATTATAGACCTGCCCAGCCTCGTTGGGAACATTATGAAGGAATGTTGTGCAGCTCTGATAGTGTCTCTGTTACCAGACCAGGAGGTACAGTTTCAATTCCCACTTTGCACAGAGTTGTGCCAGAGCAGCTCTGAATGTTGATTAGAAAATATCTAAGAATCAATTGAATTGCCTTTCAATTCAATATTTGATATGTTTCCATCTGTTGTTCATTCGAATAATCACAGTATTTGCTATTAATTTTCTTCAGGTCACTAATAACAGAATGTATCTAATTCCACTCATTCAATATTCGTTGAAAAATATTTGAGAATGTTGCAGTCATACAGATGAAATATACAAAGTAATGATATCAATTTATTTTCTTCTGTTCTGAAGAGCTGAGTTCAAACAGTACATAGACCTTGATGCTCCAGTGCTATAAAAATGAGGAGAAAAAATACATTTCTTGTTCAGTCAAATAAACAAATGCCAATTCTTTTTATTTATCACTTTTTAATTATTGATGTTTATGAATTGTGTGAAATTTGTTTTTCATTTTCCACTCACCTATTTATATTGAATGTGAGATTGAACTGCTGTGAAAATATGGAAGTGCATTCATTTGAAATTTGACTTTGCACATGTGGGATATATATAAAGCAGTGTTACTTCTGCAATCATAATTGTTTATTCAAGGTAGATGAACTCGCACCAGTGTATAATTGTTTCAGCCAAGAGCTGAGTTAACAAGAATAAAAACTATGTGAAGGAAATATATTATTGCTTTTGTATTAGCTAAAATTTGCGTACAAGAATGAAATGTGTCTGCAAATAATGGTAGATGTTATAGACAAATAGTTAAGGTGCTGTGAATGGAGGGGGGTAGGTTAAGCTAGATATGCCTGTACAAACAGTTACAAGCATCTGTTTCCCGCTTCAGCAGGAACAAAATAACACCATCAAAAGGTCATAAGGCTCGGTGTAAATAAAGAATAAAAAGAAATTATGCTTTGGTTAGCAAGGAAATAGATGGCAGTGTAGAAGGACAAATAACAATAAGAACACAGAGGGAGGTGGTCAAATGGCCTTGTGAGGCCAGACATAAACATTATGTCAGGGACGACGCTGGATGAGTTCAGAGATAAACAGCCGGTTTAGATTAGAAATAGTTGTAAACAGTGAAGGAGCAATGGGAGGAGGGACGAGTAACGAATTACATAAATATTGTGTACTCGTTAAATTCAGTGTGTGTGTGTGCGTGTGCCTTGTGGACAGTGGACACCACACCCCTCTTGCAACAGCGTAATAAATGATATTACTGATTCAGGTCTTGTTCCGGACTGAAGTTATTGAAGTGACTGAACTTCATTTCACACAATCACTTATCTCATTTATTGCATGATGTCTGAAGTGTGTTTTGCTCAGCAATTCTATCAACTATTTAAAAAGTCTAATCTTAAATAAGATCCTTAACACCCAATTACCAATCTGTTGCTAATTCATGTAAATATCTCAATTTTCTTGAAGTCAATGTTCACACAAAACAGTGCACATAAAGCGACACAAAGATATTCATCATCAGCTGATTACTGTTCAGTGGAATAACCTGAGTATCTTATTGTTCCTGAGACTAATGACAACAGTAAGCATTTGTTTACTCGTCCATACAGTAAGTGCATTTGATATCTTATATTTCAGTTCAGTTGTTAACGGCGATTTATGTTGTTTAAAACAATAATTCTAATTTGTCATGGATATTGACTGTAGTACAATAACACTGGAAACATTTAAAAAAATATTCTAACAATCTTTAAGCTCCTCTTCTGTTGTGTGTGTGCAAGAGACAATTCAAATTATAACCATTTTTGTTGCAAATTCAACAAACGCTACGTTTTGAGTTTATGAACTTCTTACAGTTTTGCAAAAAGGTTAGTCTTCACTGTATGTCATATTAAAAGACTGCTTTTTCCAATCATGCATGCTACAAAATGATTATTGCTTTCATTGCATTGTAAGAAAAGAAGTGTTGAATTTTTTGTTGTTTCAATTCCAACATTATCCATCATTGTAGAATAATGACACAATTATTACAATCGCTTCATATACCACCCAGCAGTGACTTCATTGTTTGTTTATTTTCATGCTCATTTTCATGATCTATTAATTCTCTTCCTAATTCTGACACTTTGATTATAATAGTAATCAACGTACCATCTCTACAAGGAATCCAGTGGAAAGAAATTCGCAATTTGTATATTGCATAAATTTTTAAGTTCAGAAAAGAATTTTGTTCAATAATTACTGAATGTCTCATTTTTTCTTTAATACGTAAAGCTAGCTACTATGTTTTATTCCTTAGTTCACTGATCTTAATAAATACTCAATCGACATCACAGTAAAGTGCTTTTGAAATATTGAATCATGTTAATTCTTCATATGTATTGCTGTGTACAATCTCTCAATCATTGTAACAATCAATATTTATTTTACCTGTTGAAACATAGTTGTATTAATGTAAATATATTTATCTTCAATGCTAACACTTAAGACTTAAGCATTTTTCATGCAACAAAATCCAATGAAAAAGCATCAGCATCTCTTTATCACTTCATGAAACAATGACAATAAATTTTGAATTTTTGAAAGTTGAACATTTTTTAGGAAGAAGGAATGTTGTCTTCAGTTGAATGTTCGCATTGAATGACTCCTTCACAGTATCTGCTGTTTATTCTCTTCTTCGGGTTCCCAAGAAAAGAAATTAACTAGTTCTGCTGGTTCTAAATTCCTGAAAAATATTTGAGAATGTTGTGGTCTTAAAGGTGAAAAGGCTAACTGATCGTAAGTGATTAGTTATTTGTTCGAAAGAGCTTGATTCAAACATTTCGGACATTCACATTGTTATTCTGCCGTGTTACAAGGAGAGAAAACAAGTCGCTTTCTTCGTCTGTAAAGTAAACATATGACACTTCCAATTATTCATTAGTCAGCTTATTACCTACATTTGTTATTAAAAATTGCAATTCATCTAAATATTGGAATTACATTTGATCAAATTAAATTTCTAATTATTTTTCATTCGTGAATTGTTGGAGTTTTCTTTTGTTTTCCATTCATCTATTCGTATTGAATGTAAATTTTATGTGATTTGACAATAGCAGAGGGTGTTTATTTGAAATTTGTCTTTGCACACCTCTCACTGATTTTACTTATTGCATATAGTTGCACAGTGGCTCAGTCATTAACAATGCTACCTCACAGTGCCAGGGATCTCAGTTTGATCCCATCCTCGGGTAACAGTCTTTGTGTACTTTGCCCATTCTCTCCAAGTCTATGTGACTTTGCTGTGGTTTCCTCCCACAATCTAAAGACGTGCAGGTTAGGTGAGCTGGCCATGCTAAATAGCACATTGTGTTCAGGGATGTGTATATTAGTCAGCAGTAAATGTAGAGGAATATGGTTGGGAAAGTGTTTGTCTGGGTTACTCTTTGGAGGGTCACTTTATTCAACGAAATGACCTGTTACCACACTGTGCTAACAGGGATTCTACAGTAGTTTAATTGCGTTTCTCTAAGCAATTCTAACTTTTTAAAAGTTGACTTTAGTTAATACCTTTAACACTTGATTATCAGTGTTCCTAAATCTTGTAAAATATCTCAATATTTTTAAAATCATTGTTCACACAAAACACTAAACATGAGGCCACACAAAGGTCTTCATGACCATCTAATTACTGTTCAGTGGAATAATCAGAATAACTATCGGATTGTTCCTGAGATCAATCCCCACTGCCACAGTAAGGATCTGGTTATCATTCCCTCCAATAAATGCAGAAGTTGTCCTCTGGTATTTCAGTTCAGTAATTACAAACGATACTGGTTGTTCAAAGCAGTGGTTATTCTTTATTATGAATGGCAAAGGATTCTAACGGAAGAGGTGTTCATATGTCCTAATGTGTTGCATGATCACAAACAATTTTCAGTCCAAATATTGCACAAAAAAGTGTAAATTTGGTTTTGTTCAACTGCCGAGGCTAAAATTTTCAGTTCATGTCCATTACAAATATTTGGAGAAAGTGAGGAAAGTAGATGCTGGAGATCAGAGTCAAGAATGTGGTGCTGGAATAGCACAGAATGTCAGTCAGCATCTGAGGAGCAGGAGAAACCATGTTTCAGGCATAAGCCTTCATCGGGAATCTCCGGCTCTATGGATGCTGCCTGGTCTGCTGTGCTTTCCACCACCACACTTTCGACACAAAAAATATTTGCTTATTTGGAGCAAATACTCTCTGTTTCCTCTGTAATTTAAATGTACTGTGCTTTCTATTCACTCAAGTTCTCATTTTAATAGCTCCTCGTTTTCTTCTTAATCTGATACAAATCTCAAAACTCCGGCACAATAAAAGCGATATGAATTATAAATTAGCATCTGGACAAGAGAACCAATGAACAGCTACATAGACCTCTTGAACAACAAAGATATTAGAATGAAAAAGCAATGCCTTCCAAAAAAATCTCTGTACGTCTGTATCCTTTTTCAATTCAATAATCCTGCAAATAGCTTACAATTATCAGTTGATCTCTCTTGATGACTATCTACTCAATGTCATTGTAAACCACTGATAAAATTGAAACATTTTATTTGTTAAAATGCAAATATTCTTTCTCAATTCGTTATTACTACAATAAGTGAACCATATTTTATCTGTCCGCTAAGGTCAAGTGACCTGTGGCCCAAAATGTAACATTCTAAATATTTCTACAGCTGGGGAAAGCAGAGCTAAAAAGGTCAAACTAAAGGAAACAGTAGACAAAGTAAGCAGCTCCAGAAAACAGTGGAAAGCCCGGTCAAAGAGCTCACAAAGGTTCGGGAGACTCTGTGACAACCAGCCCAAGAGCTGTGTTTTGGAGAGGTTGAAGCAGACTTCCTGGCACCTTGACTTGCAGCCAGTGCCTGAGCATTAGACACCTCACTTGAGAATGACGACAAGTGAAGGGTGTTTGCACGAAACCCATTGAATGCTTAGAATCCAGAATTTTGGTAAAATGTTGTGAAACATTTCCCAGGTCATGGAAATCAGCTCAACATTATTGAAATCAAAGTACTTGTAATGGTCTTCAAGACCACCTAATTACTGTTCGGTGAAAAACACTTTGTACGTGCCTTATTGTTCTCAGGATGAATAATCATAGCAAACATCACAGTCTCACCAGATCCAAACAGATGGAGGAGACACCTTATTATAATTTACACACTACATCTTTCCCAGATCAATGATAAAACCTTATTACTTATGCCTGAGGATACTACGTGTAACATGTATCGAGATGAAGCAAGTCCTGAATATAGGATTTTTTTTTTCTGATTGATTTCCAAACCAAAAATTATGACAAAAATGATATTGTGGTTCATTACATTGTCAACAGATCCGCATTAAACGTATTTAACCGTTTATTCAGAGACAATATTGAAACAAATACATTGATAAATGCTGTTGACTGTATGCTTCTGTGAAAATAAATCTTCCTTATTGACTTATTTTCATTATAATTCTGACTCAAATGTCTAAATATGAAAATATCCATGAATTAAATACAATGCAGAATTTGTGCTTATTATATATTATATTTCTCCAGAAGAAAAGTAGAGAAACCAAGTATAGAAATCTTGAAGATCTGAGAATTTTGAATGACAAACCATTTCTGATCAACGTTCACTGAATGTCTAATGTCTTTCCATGTCATCATGCCAGAATTTGCATTCTCAGCTGACAGATGAAGAAATATCTCGTCAACATCAGAGCAAATCCATTTGGAAATATTGAATCATTTATTTTGCCAAAGTTCTAAAATTAATTATCAATTCATTGCCATTACAAAAATCACATAGTAATTCAGTTTAGGTTTTGTAACAAACATCGTCAAATTCACATTTTAATTTAATCCATTATTTCTTAGAGTCAATATTAAAAGAAGAATAATAGTTTTCTTATTCCAAGATAACACAAACACAAACTAATTAATGATTCCCTATCCAACACTCACAGATCATATCTGTTGCCTTCTCATTTGAACGTATACAGAAATCATTGGATTAATATTCGGCCTTACATATTAAGAGACGTCTGATTATTTTACACTCCAATAAATGCTGCTCATTTTTACACAAGACGGGCAGCTATATGAGATTTCTAATCATTTTAAAGTTTGCTATGAAATGTTTTTAAGATTAATTGTTGCTTATATCTAATATTGAAGAATTGATCAAATACAGTATATCTAGTTTTAAGTGTGAAATTAAGGCTCAGTGACGTAAACGTATTGCATTGTACTGAAACCAATGGTAGCGAATGGTGATTTTTATTTCAATACTTGAATCTTAGTTGATTTGCTGTTCTGGGCATGACTTGCCCCCACCTGGAATAGAATGGTCCATATTGGCTCATACAAAATGCCTGACAATCAAAAACAGGCAGCCTACCTTAGAACTAAAATACAAGGTGTCAGGGGGGTGATAAACTAGACTAACATTCTGTTCCAGCCTTAAATTAAAATAAATCACACTACCAATGGACCTACTCCAACGCCAGGACTACAGCATTCCTGACATTTCTTGATAAGAGCATGCTGACATACAGACAAATGACCAATCCTGATCTTCATAAATGAAAGGATAATTGTCCCAGTAAATGAATAAACAGCAGCTGCAGGGTACAGCCCAGTTAACTCACTAAGCAGCAATCATGACAACAGAAGAGCTCATTTGTCAGATATAGTTATTATTTTACAGTTACTCAGAATATTAAACAAAGGTGCTAATTACAGATTATTGAGTATAATAGGGGAAATCTGCAACATAAGTTTGATATATGTAACCAATGCCTACTAAAAACATTATACAAAAGCATTTCGACAGAGATTTGAAGTTAGCTAGTTTTAACTTCACGGTATGATGTTGATTGCTCATCAAGAGTAGCTGTATAATTTTACACAATATAACAAACTTTATAACACAAGTCATATTACTAACCTTATAGCAAGTAAGCTAAAATTAACTGTCTTTTCTATTTCTTTGTACATATATAATTAAGATAGTGAATGATATGAGGGGTAATTGGCTTTGATAAAATATAATGAATAGCAGAGCGCAAAATGTCCCAGCTGATAAGGTATCCTCAGAGGCCCGAGGGAGTTCAGGAATAACTTTGGAATCTAAGTCAATAAGATGCATGGAAAGATCCCAATAGGAATCTGAGGATGTCCATTACAATGCCCATCTGCGATTATGTGTTTCAATCGGGTGGCTGGATGAGGAGGGAAGGGCTGTAACCACATTGCATGTGGCCATTGAGATGCAGAAAGTCCATAAAAATGCTGCTTTTTACTGTACATGTTACAGTGTGTCATGGATCTCCCTTCCGATATTCAAATGTCATATGAAATGACTGTTTCCTTCTTTCAAACAAATTGCCCTACAAAATTATTTTTATTTTCATTTCATTAGAAGAAAAAAATTGCTTGGAAATGTTGACAATTCTCCTTTTCCTCCCATATTAGATGGCAGTGAACAATAATCACACAATTATGAGAATTCCTTTCCGTATCAAATGTCAGTGACCCTGCATTTTGTTCACAATAATAGTCACTTTGATGGCCTAATTCTTTTCCTCCTAATTCTGAAATAAGTATCGGAACATTTATTGTGGTAAAAATTACATCAACAAAATTGACATGACTCTTCAAGAAAACTATTGGAAGCATATAAATCTTGCATTGCCTGCATTTTTAAACAAAATCTTTTTTTTCAATTGCTGCTGAATGATTTTTTCACACCATCCAGCTAAATTTTATGCTTTAATTTTCAGTTTCTTAATCTTAATGAATATCCTATCAACATCAGAGCAAAGTGTTTTCAAAATATTAAGTCAATTTATCTGTCAGGATTCTAAAAGCAATTATCAATTAGAATAATTGCACAGCAATTTAACATAGACTTTGTAAAAATGTAGTGTTTTTTTGAAAATTTCATTCATTATTTCTTATTGTCAATGCTACTATATTAATACCTATTTGTTCAGGCCCATGCACATACCAAACGACCAATAATATCCCTTGCAAAATTCTTTGTAAATGTCTGATTTTTGCTCAGGTGAAATATAGCAATTATCTCAGCCTTTGAAATTTAGAGAATTCCAATTACTTTTCCCTGCAATATTACTCTTTATTTCTACATATTACTCAGTCTAATATCAAGATGAGATATCTCATTATTCTGAAATTCACGAATATATATTTTTAAAATCCGTTTGTTGCTAATATATCTTATATCTAATAATTGTGCAATCTAGTAAGGGCTACAAATGTGGAATTATGCTTCTGTACAATAAATACTGCAAGGTCATTACAATGTACAATCTCTCAATCATTGTGAATATTGTATTTATCTTAAACTTGGAAACATTTTTGAATTGATTTGATTATAATTTACTTTGATTCTGACACTTACTGTATATCCAATCACAATATCAGCAGATTATGTGGAGGTATCATCGTCCATTCCAATAATCACAGTATTCTCTATATACTTTCTTCTAGTTAGTCATAGTAAAATGTATCTAATTCCACTCAATCAATATTCCTCAGAAAATATTTGATAATGTTGCAGTCATAAAGCTGAAATATGCAAAGTGATGATAGTCATTAATTTTCTCTTGTTCTGTAGATCTTGGCCAATCCTGAGTATGTGTTGGCTGTAAACTCCCCAGGCTTTAAAGCTTTTTGTACTCACCATTGAGAGCAACAATTTCAGACTGTACTCTGCCCTCTATGCTTTTATAATCTGTTTTTAACATATTTCTCTGACAGCTGTACACCTTGTTTCCTTGTTTCTTTCCCAGCCCTAACTCTATTCACCGTGGCTTTGAGGGACGACCATTTCTGCTGTTTAATCTCTCCTGCCTTCAGCCGTGTGACAGACTGTCTTTATGTCCTTGTCTCACCCCCACCTTGCACACAACCTGTTACATTTCTGATGGTTCCCAGACCTCTGTCACTATCACTACGCCCCCTGGGTCAATGGCACGAATTTTGAATTCTCTTCCTCCTGAGATAATCAGAAATCTTTCCAGTTGCAGTTTCCCCCAGATTTTATTTTGAAAAGCATAGCATTTGTGTCAGAGTCAAGTATTTGTGAACCTTCATCCACAATTCCGAGCATTTGGATGTAATTTGTGTCCCTTCCACAGATGTGTAACGTTACTGGATTGGCCATACTAACATGGCTGCAGTGTGCAATTTATGTGGGTTGGGCTAGCCATGGTTAATGTAGGGTTATGGGAAGGGTGGGTGAGCAGGTCATTGCAGACACGATGGGCAGAATAGACTCTTTCTGCACACACGGGATTCTGTGATTCTAACTAGTTGCGAGTGTTGTCCCATTTTCCTCATGCCAGGTTCATTCAACTCACACATATGATTCTGAGGGTGCTCACTCACTCATTCCCTTCAGTTTTACATCAATTTCACACTGTATGTGAGGGTGGGAATGGATTTGTAAATATAAATACTCCAACCGAAACCCCGCACAGGTCAGGAACTGTTTCTGCTCCTTTCATCACTCACAAGGAACAGGAAAGTAAAGGTTCCGTCACAAATCTTACAGGAACATAGCGGTTATAATCACCAGGAAAGGCTGAACAGCTCAAAACGCTTTTCCCAAGAAAAGAGGAGGCTCAGAGACCGCCTGGTACAAGTAGAAAGCTTTGCGTCTGTGTTTTCAGAGATTTGTGGTTGAAATCATTGGGTTGGAAGCATGTTTCATTGCACTAGATCATCAAAGGTGCTATCTAAATGTGCACTTTTCTTTCGATCTATCTGAGTTAACAATCAGATGGACAGGTCACTGTCTTAGTGTCTTACCAAATCCCTGATTGAATCTGCCTCCCCCCACAATCTCAGGTGCCTCGCCAATCACTGGGTCACGGAGAAACTCTGCCGTTACAATGAGAACTGTGTTTGCTGTCGCCTCTCCTCATGCTTCCTGCTAATTCTCACTTCCCTTCATTAAATCCCTGCTACCTCTACTCCACCCACATGGACATGTTGAAGAGCATGACAGGAGAAAGGATTGAAACCGAGAGTTCAATGCCAGAATGAAAGAGGAAGAAGGAAATAAACTGTGATTGTGGATCCCAGGGGATACAGACTCCAGGATTAGTCCTTGTGGGCATTCCTGCAGTAACACGAGACAGCATTCCATGATGAGAGTTAAACCCGGGTGGCAGGAGAGGGAGTCACTGAACATGAGCAGGTTTAGTTCAAACACAGGAGGTTTGTTCAGTCAGTAACAGTGTGTTCGACGTGTAGGTTAAGTGAGCACTGAGGGGAAATGTTACCACAAGCTGCCGATGGATAACTTTCATTGGAACAGGAGGAGGCCATTCAGCCCCTCAACTCTGCTCTGCCATTCATGATGATCATTGCTGATGTGTGACTTAACGTACAACTTTCAAAACCGTCTACTTTCATCAATAAACTACTCTGCAACACACAAGATGAGTATTGGAAAACTAAACATCTGCAAATGCTGGGACATCAGAAACAAAATCAGAAATTGCTGGAAAACCTCAGTAGGTCTGGCAGCATCTGTGCAGAGTGAACCGTCCGTGTCCAGTGATCGGTCAGGTGACCAGTTGCAGCTGACCATTCTACCGTTTCTGTAACACTGGAACAGTTTGTGGTGCGAGGGGAATGAGATTGTCAATAATAACTGAAAAAACAGGAGGACATACTCAATCAGAATAAGGAATTCACTCACCCCTCCTAGTGAGACACTCACCGACACAGTCACACTGCGGAGAGGCCGTTCACCTGCACTACGTATGGGAAGGGATTTACTCGATCTTACAATCTGCTGAGGCCCCAGAGATGGCACAGTGGATTTAGACCCTTCACCTGCTCCATGTGTGAGAAAGGATTCATTCAAATCTCTCACCAGCGGAGACATTAGTGCATTCCCACCGGGGAGAGGCCATTCATCTGCTCAGTGTGTGGGGAAGGAATCACTCAGTCTTCTGACCTGCTGAAACACCAGCGAGCTCACTCTGGGGAAAGGTCATTCACTTGTTCCCAGTGTGGGGGGAGATTCACTCAAATGCAGCACCTGTGGAGTCCCCAGTGAGCCCACACAGAGGAGAGGGCATTCAAATGGTCAGTGTGGGAGAGAGGATTCAGTGATTCATCCTGCCCCACTGAGACCCCAGTGAGCCCACACAGGGGGAGAGGCCATTCAGATGGTCAGTGTGGGAGAGAGGATTCAGTGATTCATCCTGCCCCACTGAGACCCCAGTGAGCCCACACAGGGGGAGAGGCCATTCAGATGGTCAGTGTGGGAGAGGGGATTCAGTGATTCATCCTGCCCCACTGAGACCCCAGTGAGCCCACACAGGGGGAGAGGACATTCAAATGGTCAGTGTGGGAGAGAGGATTCAGTGATTCATCCTGCCCCGCTGAGACCCCAGTGAGCCCACACAGGGGGAGAGGACAATCAGGTGGTCAGTGTGGGAGAGAGGATTCAGTGATTCATCCTGCCCCGCTGAGACCCCAGTGAGCCCACACAGGGGGAGAGGACAATCAGGTGGTCAGTGTGGGAGAGGGGATTCAGTGATTCATCCCTCCTGCTGAGACCCCATGGAGCCCACACAGAGGAGAGGCAATTAAGATGCTTAGTGAGGGAGAAGGGATTCAGTGATTCATCCTGCCTCCGAGACTCCACTGGGTTCACTCTGGGTAGGAGCTGTTCAACCCTCTGTGTGACAAGGCATTTGCTGCGTCTTCAACACGATTGAGAGACCAGTGAGTGCTCACAGGGAAGTGGTCATCCCGCTGCTCCATGTGGACTGCAGGACTCTGATTCTGATGTTACTGTCCATCAGAGTCAGGAGTGGACCTTGTACATGATGACACTGTTGGAGTATTGATGTTGTTAATCACATTAACTGGGGTGGAGGTGACTGAATTTACATTGCCACTTTCTGAAACTCAGAATGTCTCTCTGGGCAGTAAGTCTCCATAAACAGCAATGTGACAATGAGCAGGGATCATCTGTTTTGATTTAAATTGTGATTGTAGCATGGCTGCTTCACAGCATCAGGTACAAGGTTAGAGTCCAGCCTTGGTCAATGGCCTGTGTGGAATTCCCACATTCTCCCCATGATAGTGTGGGTCCCCTCCAGGTGCTCTAGTGTCCTCCCACAGGCCAGAGATGTGCAGGTCAGGTGGATCAGTCGTGCTAAATTGTCCACAGTATCCAGGATTGTGCAGAGTAGGTGGATCAGCCATGGGAAATGCAGTGTTACAGTGATGGAGTGCTCTGGGCGTGATGTTCTTCGGATGGTCGGTGGGGTCTGATGGGCCAATGCTCTCCTTCCACACTGTAGGGATTTTATTCTATGATTTTATTCGAAGGCTACACAGCAGGGTGTCCTTGGAGAAGGAGCATGTAGTGTGGATCACTGCTCTCGATGCCTTTAGATAGAGGTGGGCACCGCAGGAGACATAGTGCTTTATCTCCACCGCTGCCCCCTCCCCACAACTCTACTTTGATTTAGTCCCTTCTCACTCTGTCACTTGTAATTGTTTGCTTGGCCTGTAATGGGCTTTGTTTGGAAATATTCAATTGGTTACACAAATGGTTTACTACTGGTGATTATCTGTCTAGATTAGAGTGGTGCTGGAAAAGCACAGCAGGTCAGGCAGGATCCGAGGAGCTGGAAAGTCAACGTTTTGGCAAAAGGCCATTCCAGCACCACTCTAATCTAGGCTCTAGTTTCCAGCATCTGCAGTCCTCACTTTTGCACTGCTGGCGATTATATGTTAACCAAAAGCAAAATGGTATAATGATGATTTTGATGGTGGGAAGGTTGCTGTGATAACATTTCTGGGTCAGAGAAATGGGGAAAAAGAACGCTTCACAGCTCATAGAACAACAACTGAAAATCTGTTAAATCAAACCAAAGGTTCAGACACGGAGGGAATATTTCCCTGGAGTTTGAGGAGCTGGAAAGTGATGGCGACTGGGAATAGACAGGATTTTGTTTTACAGGAGGTTGAAAGCTTTAAAACTGTTATATTCAAACAGTTCAATTTATTTTCTTTAATTTTACTTGCGGTGCAAAAAGCTCTTACAACATTTTAAAACCAAAATTTACAAACCTTGTGTTAAAGATAAATGTTAAATAAAATCCATCAAACCATCCCTCACTGGAAACTGTTGTGGAAGTGCAATCTCCTGGAGAATCCCTGCCCACTTCTTCCTATCCGGGCTCCATGAATATATACATACCTGGGAGATAACAGCAGGAGGAGACCATTCGGCCATTCAATCCTGCTCCACCATTCAATGGGAAACAGCTGACCATCCAGCTCAATCTCAAGTTCCTGCTGTGTTCCAATCCCCTCACATGGCTTTACCTCGAAAAACTATATCCAAGTCCTCCTTTGGTTTCACTGCCTTTTGTTCCAGCGACGTTGCGGTGTTACTGTGTGGGTGTAGGCAGGGGTAATGTGATGGTGCTGCCTCCTGGAGGATGCACTCAGCCTCCCTCATCATCCTGCAGTAACATCAACTGGGTTTCAGCAACGAGAGACAGAAACCATTTCCAGGATATGGGCATCACTGGCTCAGCCAGCATTTATTCCCCATCTCTAGGTACCCTTCAGAAGATGGTAGTGAGCTGCTGTCTTGAACCATTCGCAGTCCATTTGGCACAGATAGAACAAGAATGCTGGGAGAGAGAGTGTTGCAGGATTTTGGCCCAGTGATTCTCCATCTTTGGTTCTTCAAATGTTGTTTAACTTAATCATGATTTGCATGTGATTTTGAGATTTCAGTCTGCAAATCTTCACTATCTAGCACCTTGAATAAATGAATATGTACAGATTAGAAATTCAGAGCAGACAATTCTAGTTTCTCTGGAATACCCTTTTCCCCTTTCTTCCCCCAAAGCTGTAACCCTCCAGCCCACTTACTCTCTCCCACCATTCTAACTCTACTACCCCTATTGTAAACTCTCTACATTCTCATGGTGTTACTGATAAACAGATCCATGCCACCACTTCCCCTCCCTGGTTAGACTCTGCACCCTTTCTGGGTTCACTTCCTTTCCCTTCAATTGCTGCAAGTCAATAATGTAACAGCAGAATGAAACAAAAGGAAACAGAAAGGGAGATGGCAGATCCTGGATACAACTGATCAATATTATGGGCAGATGCGTCCCTTCTCCTGCCAATCACAGTGTGAAATGCTTTCCGCTCGTTACTCCAAAGAACATGCTCCAAAACCCACCCATATTCTGTACATGTACAGTGGTGGGTTTCCCCACACACGTGTGGTCCCTGCCTCAGGGACTGTGGGAATTGTAGTCCCCATGAAGCCTCTGGAGACCTGTCCCTGGAAAGTGAGAGAAAGTGTGGGCTGGAGGGTTTTGTGTATAGGATATCTATTCAGACACACAGGACATGTGGGCCGTCACGGGGATTTACTTAGACATCCGCTTAGACACCTCGATTTCTGACGTAAGGAATATACATGCAGCCAAATTCGGGGTGGGGAGGTTAATAATGGGCAGCAGATTTTAAGTAGAGGTGGCTCAGTGACTAGCACTGCTGCCTCATAGCGTCAGGGACCCGGGTTTGATTCCAGCCTTAGGCAACTGTGTGGAGTTTACACATTCTCCCCATGTCTGCCTGGTTTTGTTCGGTGCTCCAGTTTCCTCCCACAGGCCAGAGATGTGCAGGTTAGGTGGATTGGTCATGCCAAATTGCTCACAGGGTCCATGCTTGTGCTGGTTAGGCAATTAGCCACGGGAAATGCAGGGTGACAGAGAATGAGTGGGTCTGAATGGGATGCTCATCATAGGGTTGGTGTGGAATCAATGGACGAATACCCTGTTTCTGCACTTTAGGGACTCTATTCTATTCTCATGAAGAAGAATGTACCTATCTCAATGTGCTGTGAATCTGTGGAATTTCCTATTAAAAATGTGGTAGATGCCGGGACAATGAGCCAATTTAATGAAGAGATACAGATGTTGAATTTGCAATGGGTTGAAGCGTGAGAGAGAGCAGACGGGAAAATCCAGCTGAGACCGAGGTGAGCTCAATCATCATGGTATTAAATGGAGGAGCTGGTTCGAAGGGCTGCATTGCCTCTCCTGTGCCCAGGGCTTATCTTCTTCCGGTAATAACCAGAAAGATGCATCCAAAACTCACCACATTCACCAAAGGAGATTTTCAGAAACAGCAGGATAGTCAGTTGGATTAGCGTTCCAAACTTAGGTAGTGAGGAAGCGTGTAGGCGATCATGATTTTGCAATTTTAAACTGAGGGGAGACAGTGATTTATGGTTTTAGTCTGTGTAGTACATTCACACCGTCCAGAATAATCTGTTGTGAATATCTATCCTATACTTTATTACAAAGCCAAGGTCGCTGACAATGAAACCCAAAACGCCCAAGAAACATCGCCTCCCCTCGTAATCTGATAAAAAGACTTGTCATAAGTCTGATAGAATTTAGAACACAGTTGGAAAGCGGGAAGATTAAATCCAATCCAAAGATCCTGTGCTTAAACAAAGGAGACTACAATAGGAGGTGGCAGGAGTTGGCGAATGCAGAATGCAAGTAAAGACTTACTGTGGGACAGTTCTCAGACAGTGGAGGAATATCAAAGTAATTTTTCAAATTTCTCAGCAAAAGTATATATCAGTGAAAAGGAAGGACTTTAGGAAAAAGAATAATCTGCCATGTCTAAGGAAATAAGGGAGTCTATCAAATTGAAGAAGAAGGCATACAAACTGTCAAAGAACAAGGATAAATTCGGAGATTGGAAAAACTTCAAAGATCAACAGAAAGCATTATGGAATTGGGATAAAAAGTGAAGAGTAGCTATCCCCAGGGCCAGAATAACAGATTACAAAAGGATGAGGCAGGAGTTGGCTAATGTAGACTGGAAAAAAAGACTTTATGGTGGGATAGTTGACGGACAGAGCGGGAATATCAAAGCAATTTTTTGAAGTGCTCAGCAAAAGTATTTATCAGGGAAAAGGAAGGATTGTAGGAAAATGAATAATCTGCCGTGGGTGGCTCAGGAAATAAGGGTGTCAATCAAACTGAAATAGAATGCATACAAATTGGCAAAGACCAAGGAGATTAGAAAAACTTTAAAGATCAACAGAAAGCGAGATGGGATTGGGGGAGAAAAGTGATTAATAGCTATGCCCAGGGCTTGAATAACAGTTTACACTGCTAGAGGGGAATCTATTGTGTGGGGAACATATGGCCTCTGTAATTGTTGAAGCACTTAACTGTTACCATAGAGATAATCCTGATCAAGTTAAAAATCACAGCACACCCCAAAAGCTTGGACTTCCAAATAAACCTGTTGGACTATAACCTGGCATTGCGTGATTTTTAACTTTGTCCACCCCACCCCAACCCCGGCTCCTCCATATCAGAATCCCGATAGACAGCTCCACCGAAACTGAACCGCCTGTCAGGTACTTGAGGGAGCCACAGGGCCGTGGGGGGAGGGGGGGCGGGGTGTGGTTTAACCTCAAAGTGCTGAACTGAACTAGACTTTCTAATTGCCGTTGCCATGGAGATAATACTGAGAGACAGTCTCTATTCAAGGTTTAAGAATGGGAGTGGCACATCGGACAGGCGGGGAGATACGAGATGCTGCCTGGAGGTGTTTTGCATGCACACTATCCAAATAACTGCCGTGTCTCATCAATAAAAGACTCAAAGAAGACCTCTCAGAGTTCTGTGCCTGGTTATTCCTATCCAGCAGGGTTCAGGAATATGAGTACACAGCAGTCAGTCTTCACAGTGGAGGATACGAAGAACATGCCAGTAATTGATTAGGAGACTGAGGAAGGTGAGGACCAAGAAACAATCATTATCACGAAAGAGTTAGAGCTGGGTAAGCTAATGGAGCTAAAGGTAAACAAGTCTCCTTGCCCTGATGGAATACATCCCATGATACCAACAGAGTTAGGGGGAGAAATAGCACATGCACTTAGAGTTATAGCGTCCTGCAGCAGAGACAGGCCCTTTGGCCCAAACTGGCCCACGCCAATCAGAATGTCCATCCATGCTAACTCCATTTCCCTGCACTTGGCCCATCTGCTTCTGAAACTTTCCTATCCACGTATTTGTCCAAATGTCTTTTACATGTTGTTAATATACCCACCTCAACCACTTCCACTGGCAGCTCATTCCATATACATACCACCTTTGTGTAGAACAGTTGCTGCTCAGTTTCCCATGTATTCTTTCTCCTCTAACTTTAACCGGATGCCCTCCAATCCTTGAGTCCCTGGGAAAAAGACCGAGTGCATTCACCTTACCCATGCCTCTCATGGTCTTATAAACTTCTATAAAATATTCCCCCTACTCTACTCTAAACAAAAAAGTCCTCACTTGTCCAACCTCTCCCTGTAACTCAGGCCCCGAGACCTGGCATCATCCTTGCAAATTTCTTCTTCACCTTTCCAGTTGAATAACTGAAACCTACACTGCACTCATCACATTTCCTGTGTTTCCCCACGGCGCTGGAACCGATGTGACAATACCAATGGATTACAATCAAGGATTGATAATTCACTCCATTACAACAATCCCATTTTCATAGCTTTTTCCATGATGCAGGAATCCT
The DNA here is from genome assembly GCF_047496795.1 of Chiloscyllium punctatum. Lineage (NCBI taxonomy): Eukaryota > Metazoa > Chordata > Chondrichthyes > Orectolobiformes > Hemiscylliidae > Chiloscyllium > Chiloscyllium punctatum. The sequence continues at coordinate 81,929,682 of NC_092766.1, forward strand.
TTGGTCTTTCTGGTTTTATGGCTAATTGTCCTCATACAAAACCAATCCGTGGCTTACCTGTTCCAGGGAAATGTGCCATGATTTTTTAGACTTTCAAAAACCAAGTCCCCACGCTAACATGGACTTCACTGTCTCAGTACTTTTTTCGTCACACGGACATTTGAAATATTCGCCCACGGACAGAATGCAAACCTTTCCTTCCAGATGAAAAGGCCAATGATATTCAGATCAGCACGGATCAAGTAACGTGAAGTTCAATTTGAATTTCTCAACTGCAAATCTCCCCTTTCAACACTCTACAGAGGAGATAACAAAGCGCTGGAGATCCTCAGCAGGTCTGGCAGCATCTGAAATGGTGACAGATGCAGGAAACATTGCAGCCTTGACTAAGTGTTGAGATGATCACACCAGGCATGTGCGCTTGATGACCATTATGGATAAGATGGGGGCAGGGATCCCTTTCTGGAAGGGCCTTGGTGAGACCACACCTGGAGTACTGTGTACACCTTTGTTCCCCTTTTCCAAGGAAGGCTCTCCTGGTTATTGATAGAGTGTAAAGGAAGATCACCAGATGAGTCCTGGGATGTGAAGATAGTTAAGGACTGCAGATGCTGGAAGTCAGAGTCTGTACAATGTGGACCTGGGGAGGTGCAGCAGGTCAGGCAGCATCAGAGAAGCAGGAAGGTTGATGTTTTGGGTCGGAACCATTTGTCAGTCTTGATAAATAACCCTGACCCAAAACGTCAACTTTCCAGCCCCATCGTATTCATGCTGGTCATCAAGCACCTATTTATGCTAGTCCAACGCTCTGGCACTCAGCGTGTAATCGATATTGTAGTGCTTGGTGTGATCATCTAAACACTTCTTCAAGGCTGCAATGTTTCCTGCATCTGTCACCATTTCAGATGCTGACAGACCTGCTGAGGATCTCCAGCGCTTTGTTTTTTTTTGTAGATTTCCACCATTTTGCTGAAGCACAGAGTCATAGACATGTAAACAGCTCCAGATTTTGTTGACTCACCTTCCTGGGATGTCAGGACTGATGGCTGAAGAGGGCCTCAATCTTCGTTTAATCCTCCTTTCCTTTGGCTTTCTGAGCCGCTAACTACATCACTAATATTCTACCTCCCATTCCCAGTCATGACTCTGATCCATCTAAGCCTACACTTTCGTTCCCATCCCCCTGCAAGACTAGTTACAAACTCACCAATAGAACCGGCAAAGGCCCCCACCGGATTTGTCTCAGCTCTGCCCAGGGGTAACCGGTCAGGCTGGTACAGGTCCCACCCAGAAACAGCCCCAGTGCCTGAAGAATCATAACCTTTCTCTGGTACACCATTTCCCCAGCCACACATCCAGCTGATCTACCTTCTCATTCCTGCTCTCATTAGCACATGGCACTGGGAGTAAGTCTGACATTATTACATTTCAGGAGCTACATTTTAATGCATCTCTGCTCTCCCTATATCCAGCTTTCAGGCCCTCATCCCTCTGTTTAGTGATATCGTTGGTATCTGTGTGTTGCACGACCACGGGCTGTTTACCCTCCAGCTCCAGAATGTCCTGCAGCCACTCCATGATATCATGGATCTTGGCACCAGGGAGATTACATACCATCCTGGATTCATGTCTGCGGGCACAGAAATGCCTGGCTGTACCCCTGATTATTGAATCCCCTGCCACTATAGCCCTGCCACTCTCATTCCTCTTGTTCTGAGCAGCAGAGATCTCTGTGGTGTCATTCACCTGGCTGATGCTGATTTCCCGAGAAGCTACCCCATCCATTCAGCCCTTACAGAATCCCAAGTGGTATACAGTGTCTGTATGAGAAGGGGATAACAACGGGGGACTCCTGTACTCGCTTCCTGAGCCTTTTACGTGATCTGTGTCACCCTCACCTGCAGTGTGACTAACTCACTAAACGTGCTGTCCATAACATTCTCAGTATTGCAGATGTTCCACAGTGAGTCCACTCTCAGCTCCAGCTCTGTAAAGCAGTTTCCCAGTAGCTGCAGATGGGAACCCTTGCTTCACAAATAGCCGTCAGGGACACTGGAATCGGCCCTTATTTCCCACATTGTGCAAGAGGAGCACACCACGGGTCTGAGGGCTCCTGTCACAACGTCTCTCTACATTCACCTAGTTACTCCCATTAAGAGAATTTAAATGAGCGAGTAACCTTTCTTCACTTCAAACTTGTCCATTATAGTAACAAAAAAAACTTTACTTAAGCTGATATGTCATACTTTAAAAACTTAAATACTCCACATGTATCACTGACAAATTGGCTATTCCCATTGGACCGTGAATTTCTGAAAGGCCTGAACTAAAACTGAGTTTCAGCTTCACCTTCTCCCTGTCTCACCTCACTTTTTACACCCAACTCTAAAACACCCTCATTGAGCCAAGCAGCATTAAAAGTGGAGCCCTGTCATTTTCATTTTCTGCTCACACCTACACTTCCCTCATCCTCCTGTGCTGTTCCAATGCACCTCACTGGGAGCTCACGACCAGCATTGCATCTTTCAATTCAGCCCTTTGTAACCCCAGAGTCAAAATGGACTTCAGCAGTTTCTGAATGAACAGACAGTTGTCAGAATCTGGAACGTTCCACCTGAAATGGTGCTGGAATTTGAGTACACGAGAAATTTGCAGAGAATTGGAAGTAGGGAGTTTACAGATTAACATTATAAAGTGGATGATTGAGACTAAATCTGAAAGTTCCTGCAAAAAGACGAGGTGCAATTTGGATAAATCTGTGCTCTCTCTCAGGCCAATATCTCCCTCCACAGCGAGAGGGCCAAGAATTGAACACATACCCCAAGGGTGATACAACCATGAACTTGAACATCTGTCTGCTTTTGGCTTGACAAAACTATTGAAGATATTTTCCCACAGACAGAACAGACAAACCTTTCTCGTTCCACAGTTAAATGCCAATGATATTCAGATCCTGATGACTCCACTGACTGTAGAAACTTGTTTATTGAGATCCCAGTCTCAATTATTCTCAATTAATATCCTATAAAATGAATTCACAAAACAAAGCTCAGTCAGTGCAAGATGAATAGTGAAGGCAAACACTTCTCTTGGTATGTGTTTGATGTGTAAATGCTCCTCTTCAAATCACTCCGCCCCCACCCAGGTAGAGGACACGTGCATGTTCCTTGCTGTACCTTGCCCCAAATAAAGATGGTGGCCATAACCCAGGACCTCTCACTGCCTGAGGCCCAAGCCATCTTCCCCTTTGCTGCAAACGTGGGATCAAGAGTTTCTAATTCAGACTAACTACCTGCCCAGAGTGTAACTACACCCTCCCAGTCTACACTGATACATTTCATCCGGTTTCTGCTGCCACTCTCCCCTTTCCGCCTCCTGCACACACCATGGGTCATCATGGGTCCAGTGACCCTTCCTCAGAACCGATGACAGCTGGGAAAATTAGAATCCCTTCAGGAAACAGGCCCTTTGGCCCAACAATTCCACACCCACCCTCCAAAGTTTATCCCACCCAGAGCCATTCTCCTATTCTATTACTCTCCATTTCCCCCGAACTAATGCACATCCCTGAACCCTACGGGAACCTTAGCTGGGCCAATTCACCGAACCTACAGATCTTTGGACTACAGGAGATAGGGGTTAAAGAGTAAATAATAGGTGGGGACAGAGCCCAAAGAGACACAGGAACATTTGGAAAATTAAAGGAGTGGGAAGTTGGAAAGCTGTTAATGGAGGAGACAGGAACCTTCCAGCATCTCAGTGGCGGTGGTGGAAATGGCAGCTGATGATCTACATTGTACCTGCAAAAAAGACCCTGAGCTTCCGGTTGCCTGCTCTTTAACACACAAGCCTGTTCCCTGTCCAACATCTCTGTCTCATGCTTACTGCAGTGTTCCAGTGAAGCTTGATGCAAGCTGGAAGAACACTTCAGAACATACAAAATGGCTTCCTATTTCAAAGACTGCAATTTCCCCTCACATGTTGTTAACAATGCCCTCCACTGTATCTCCTCCACTTCCCACACCACTGCCCTTGAACTCCACCCCTCCAAATGCAACAAAGATGGAATCCCACCATCCTCACCTTCCACCCAGATACAACGCTTCATCCTCTGCTCTTTCCACCATCAGATCGAACCGCCTGAGATATATTTCCCTCCCCACCCCTTTCACCATTCCACAGAGATCATACCTTCTGTGAATTCCACGTTAGGTCCACACTCCCCCCCCCAACCCACCCTCCACTCCAGACACCTTCGCTTGCCACTGCAAGAGGTGGAAACCTGTGCCCACACCTTCCCCTCACCTCCATCCAAGGCACCACTGCATCCTCCTACATCCAGCAGAGATTTCCCTGCCCACCCAAACACCTCACCTATTGTGTCCCTTGCTCTCAGGACACCAAATTGTGGAATATTTCATGGAACATTTCTGGGACACATGCACCAACCAACCCGGCCGACCACTTCGGCTACCCCCACCCCCTCCGTCACCACACTCCCAAGGACATGCAAGTCCTCTATCCACAAATCCGAGCCACCCGACACCTGGAGGAAGAACAGCTCATCTTCCACCTTGGGAACTTTCAACCACACGGCGTCAAGGTTTCCTCATCTCCCAATCCCCAACTTATCTCAGATTCAACCCTCCAACTCAGCACTGGCCTCTTGAACAGTCCCACCTGTCCATCTTCCTTTCCAATTGTCCATTCCACCCTCTCACCACGACCCTCCATCTACAACCACCTATTGCCACCCTAGCTCCCTTCCCTCCAACTCCAAACACCCCTCCCTATTTATCTCTCAGCCATATTCCACCACCCACATTTCTGATAAATTGCTGACATACCAAATACGTCAATTCCCCTGCTCCTTGGATGCTGCCTGACCTGCTGTGCTTTTCCAGCGCCACACTTGAACACAAACCGGAAGAACAACACCTCATCTCCCACTCGGGGACCCTGCAACCCTCTGGCTTCAACATAAAATTCAATAATTTTAGGTCCTGAACTCTCCCACGTCTTAGTGCCTTTGCCCCCTACCCCACATACCAGGCCTTGTTATTACGTAGCCTGCCATTACACACTACCTATGGTTAGCCACTAACAGTCCCCATAAACAGCTATTCACCCTCCCCCCGTCAGATCGTTATCCACTCCTTTGTCCAACTGCTCTTATCTCTCTCTTTGGACTCTATCCCCACCTATCATTTACTCCTTAACCCCTACCTTCTGCATAAAACAGACTTTTTTTTCTCAGTAAAATCAGTTTCTGAGGAAGCATCACTGGATCGAAAATGCGAACTGATTTCTTTTCACAGATGCTGACAGATCTGCTGAGCTTTTCCAGCACCTTCTGGTTGTTGTGTGTGATTTACAGCATCCGAAGTTCTTTAGGTTCTAATTTACCCAGAGTATCTAATTCAGGTCCAACAGACTGAAACAGTGCTTATCAACCTTCCCAGTCCACACTAACTCCATCTCTCTCCCAGTATCTGCTCTCTCTCCCACTCCTTCACATTCAGTCCCCCCTCACAGTGACACTGCGCCTGCAAAGCTGATGGTCATGTGTTGGCCTGCTGGACCCACCCCTCATTCACTCCCATTGGCTGGAGGATCATGCCAACTCTCCTATTGGTTTGAAGTTGTGTCAATCAGCCAGGCCCCATTGTGACATGACTGGTGGGATCCTCCCAGGTCCATCAGAGGCTGAGGGGTGACCTCATAGAGGTTTATAAAATCATGAGGGGCATGGGTAGGATAAATAGACAAGGTCATTTCCCTGGGGTCGGGGAGTCGAGAATGAGAAGGCATAGGTTTAAGATGAGAGGGGAAGAAATTAAAATGGATCTGAGGGGCAATATTTTTCCCCACTGATGTTGGTTCGTGTATGGAATCTTCTGTCAGGAAGTGGAGGATGTTGGTACAATTAAACCATTTGGCATTTGGATTGCTTTATGAATAGGAAGGGTGTAGAGTGATATGTGCCAAGTGTTGGCAAATGGATCTAGATTAGGTTGGGATATCTGGTCAGCATCTCTACGGCTCTGCCCTGTGATGAGCTTCATCATTCACAGTGAATGCGTCAGTATCACAGAGCACAGGGACTGGAGGCTATTCTGCCCAATGGGGCTGTACTCTCTCCCTCTGGAGATGGTGCCAGTCAGTCCCAACTCACCTTCCATTTGGACATAGCCCTCCAAATCCTTCCTTAAAAATGTTAAATTTCAAATTTGTTTTGACAATAACTACTGAATCTGCATCCAGCCGTCGGTCAAACTGTTGCAGATGCTCAGAACTTAGTGAGCAAAATAATCTTCACATTTTTCTTTGCATTATTTGCCTGTTACCTGAAAATAGTTACTAACATTGTGACGTTAAAGATTTCTCACTCTGTCTCTCTGTAAATGAAATACCCTGGAAACAAATCAACTCCTGGTCGAAATCACTGCTTAACCTTCTCAGGTCCAAGGAGAATTGTCTGACCTTCTGCTAACTCTCCATAAAAGAGAAACCTATCTTAATTTTAATTTATTAGTGCCATAGAGATGTACAGCACTGAAACAGACCCTTCAGTCCAACTTGTCCATGCCGACCAGATATCCTAAATTAATCTCGTCCCACATGCCAGCCCTTGGCCCATAGCCTTCGAAACCTTTCCCAATCACATATCCAGTGAGATGCCTTTTAAATGTTGTAACTGTACCGGCCTCCACACTTTCTCTGGCAGCTCATTCCATACACATACTACGATCAGCTTGAAACTTTGCCCCTAATATCCCTTTTCAATCTTTTCCCTCATGCCTGTGCTTTCTAGTTTTGGACTCAACTAAACAGGAATAAGACCCTGGCTGTTTACCCTATCCATGCCCTTAACGATTTTATCAACCTCTATGGTCACTTCTCAGCATCCGATTCTCCAGTGAAAACAGCCTCAGTCTATTCAGCCTCTCCCTATAGTTCAATCCCTCAACCCTGGCAACATCTTTGCATCTTTTATGAATCCTTTCAAGATTCTCAATATCATTCCAATAGCGGGGAGACAAGGACTGAAAGCAGAATTCCGGAAGTGGCTGAATGAATCTCCTGTACAGCCGCAAACTGACGTCACAACTCCTGTACTCAATGCACTGACCAATAAAGGCAAGTACACCAAACACTCTCTTCACTACCCTGCCTATCTATGATTCTACTTTCAAGGAATTATGAACCTGCATTCCAAGATCTCTTTGTTCAGCAACACTCCCCAGGACATTCCCATTAAGTGTATAATTCCCACCCTGATTTGCTTTTCCAAAATGCAGAACCTCACATATATCTAAATTAAACTTCATCTGCCACTCCTCAGCCCATTTGATCGGAGTCTCATTGTACTTTCAAGTAACTTTGCTATCCATTGCACCTCCAATATTGGTGTCTATTGTAAACCTGCTAACCATAGCTCCTATATTCACATAGAAATCATTTATATAAATGGCAAAAAGCAGTGGACACAGTACCCAGCCTGACAGCATATTGCTCATCACAGGCTTCCAGTCCAAAAAGCATCCTGCACTATGACACTGACTGCTCATCAAGGTTAGAGCTCATGGCATACAGGGAGATCTAACCATTTGGATACAGAACTGTCTCAAAGGCAGAAGACAGAGGGTGGTGATGGAGGGTTGATTTTCAGACTGGAGGCCTGTGACTAGTGGAGTGTTACAAGGATCACTGCTGGATCCACTACCTTTCGTCATTTATATCAATGACTTGGATGTGAACATAGGAGGTATAGTTAGTGAGATGACACCAAAACTGGAGGTGTAGTGGACAGTGAAAAAGATTACCTCAGAGTACAATGGGATCTTGATCAGATGGGTGAATGGCTGAGCAGTGGTATTTTGGGAAAGCAAATCTTAGCAGGACATATACTCTTAATGGTAAGGTCCTGAGGTGTGTTACTGAACAAAGAGGCCTTGGAGTGCAGGTAGATAGGATAGTGAAGGCAGCGTTTGGTATGCTTGCCTTTATCGGACAATGTATTGAGTACAGGAGTTATGAGATCATGTTGCAGCTGTACAGGACATTGGTTAGGCCACTTTTCGATCGTTGCGTACAAATCTGGTCACCCTCCTCTTGGAAGGATGTTGTGAAACTTGAAAGGGTTCAGAAAAGATTTACAAGAACGTTGCCAGGGTTGGAGGATTTTAGCTATGCTGGGGGTTGAATAGAGGTTGAATAGACTGGAGTTGTATTCCCTGCAGCGTCGGAGGCTGAGAGGTGATCTTATCTATGTATATAAAAACATGAGGTGCATGGATAGGATAAATAGACAAAGTCTTTTCTATAGCGTGGGGGATCCCAGCACTAGAGGGCATAGGTTTATGGTATGAGGGGAAAAACTTTAAAGAGGCTTGAGAGGCAACGTTTTCACACAGAGGGTGGTACGTGGATGGAATGAGCTGCCAGAGGAAGTGGTGGAGGCCATTACGATTGCAACATTTAAAAGGCATCTTCATGTGTATATGAATAGGAAGGATATGGGCCGGGTGTTACCAGGTGGGACTAGATTGCGTTGTGATATCTGATCAGCATGTACTGGTTGGACCGACGGGTCTCTGTTTCTGTGCTGTCCATCTATGATTGTTTGATCTTCCAGCCAATTCCGTATCCAAACAGCTAGTTCTGCCAGAATTCTATGGTATTGAACCTGCTAACCAGTGTGTTATGTGAAACCTTGTGTCTTTCTCAAGTCCAAGTTAAGGATTTCAATGCACAAAGCTATGCTGACTCTCCCTAATAATTTATTGCTTTTCCAATGACATGTAAATCCTTTCCCTGAGAATCCCTTCCAACAACATCTCTGCCACTGACTTCAGGTTCACCAGTCTATAGATCCCTAGCTTTTCCTTACCACCTTTCTCAAATAATGGCGCCAGTCTTACCGCACCTCACTTGTGGCGATCGATGATACAAATATCGCAGCGAGAGGCCCAGCAAAAGCTTCCCTCATTACCCACAAAGTTCTGGGATACACCTGATCAGATTCCAGGGATTTATCCACCTTTATGCGTTTTAAGACATCCAATACCTCCTCCTCTGTAATATGAACACTTGCCAAGTTATCACTATTTATTTCTCCAACATCTCTAACTTCCATATCCCCTTTCAGTACAAACTGACATGAAATACTGATAGAATCTCTCCCACCTCCTGCTGTTCCCTTATAGTCCCCTAGGGACTTACTCAAACCCAGTGTTTTGTACCTGCCATATCCTCCCTTCATTTTCTTGAGCAGAGACTCAATTTCTCAGATCATGCAGCATTCTCGACGCCTCCCAGCCTTGGCCTTAACAGGAACATACTGTCTGTGTACTCTCATTGACGCAAGTCTATGGAGGCAATGGCAGATGAGGACAGAGAAACAATCATTATCAGTAAAGAGGTAGTGTTGGGAAAGCTAACAACTCATCCTTATCTCTATAATTCCTCTCGAGCCTCAGAACTATCACTATCTCTGCATCAAAATCATCTCAATCTCTGCAACATCCTCCAATCTCTAATCTCCTCCAGTCTCAACACACTCTCTATCTTTCATCTTGTCCACCCTCACAAATCTCTGTAATGTGCCTTTCTTTAATTCCAGCCTTCAGGATAACCCATTTTTATTTCAGATTCCTACACCCAGAGCTCCACAATGTCCCACTTAACCTCTGTCACATTTTCCTCCAAAAATGTTAATTAATCACGTAACATCTATTCTAATATCACCTTCTCTGACCTGGTTTCTATTGTGGCTAGTCACATTCCTATATTACGCGTCTGTTGTCTACATGACGGAAAACGGTTTTGTGGTCCATTGGGTTTATGCTGTAAAGAAATCTTCCAGCTGACTATTTTAATCGCATTTTCCAGCACAGACCCCATAGACCTGTCAGCCTTGGCCTTGCAAGCGTGTTCCTAAATAGATTTTAAATGCCTTCTGGATTTCTGTCTTTCACTCTCTTCCAGACAGTGAGGTTTAGTGCAACTGTTGCTCTATGCTATCACCCACAGGGTTTCGAGCAGCTAGGTCTGTGCGAACCACAGATCGCCCACACATTGTGAAGGATGGCAGGGTCCCTGAGACGGGGCACAGGATATTTCCCAGGATGGTTCAAGGAATGAGGGATTTTAGTTGCAGAATGTGTGGGGCTTTTTTAACTTAATTGTTCACGTGAAATGTGTGTTGCTAATACACATCAAGAATAACCATCCGCAATTAATGGACTCTCATTTTCAACCTCTCCCCTTGCCTGTGCTGTGGTAATATTCAGGTTAACCACTACTAGATATCTCTCTCTAATGAGAGAGCAGTCCTATGGTCGGGTAGGACAATGCTGACTTCATCTTTTACACAGTGATGCCACTGTGCCGCGAGGGTGGGAAAAGGGAATGCTGAAGGTGGTGGATGGGAAACCTCTCAGGTACAGCACTTTATCCTGGAGGATGTTCACTTTGTTTAATATCGTTGGGTGGGGGGGGGGGTGCACTGATGCAGGCAAGTGGAGAATGTTCTAATACAATCCTGATGTGAACCTTATAGAGAGCAAACAGACATTGGGGAATCAGGGGTTTGGGGAAACTGAGGAGTTCTCCTTGTAGCAAAGGAAATTTGGGGAGCTGTGACAAAGCGGTTTACAAAAGTTACACATTATAATCAACCTTCGACCCTTCAGCTCAATATACAAGGATTACAGGACACATGTTGAAGATTTGGGAAGATCTATTGAGAGGATGGTTTGATTCAAAGGAGAACTTTTATTCAGCAAATGGTATTGATCTGGAACACAATACTCTCACACAATATGAATATCCAGGGCCTGATGTATTGAGTAATTCTGTCAGAGTTTGCCGTTACAGTGACTGAGATTACCATCTGAATATCTGCCTGTAATACAAGTTTATAAAATCCGTCACTGTCAGTTCAAGTTTGAAACTCATACAATCCCCTCCTCCTGGCCCAGGAGGACTGTACATATTACCCCTGGTGGAGGTTAGCAGGCAATTCAGGGGCAAATCTGTGTGGGTTTCTATGAGTTTCCACCTTGGGGCTTCATGTGACTGAACATTGGACAGAATATCCCAAGATTCAGTGAGATATGGAGAGCAGGATTTCCTTCCTTTTCTTTCCTTCCGTGCTGCCGCTGTTCCTCCTCAATGAGACATGGGGTGTGAAAGGCTCATGCACCTTGATGGGCAAGATGTCTCCATTCTGACCAATGGGCAACAAGCTCCTCCCAGTCATTAAACAGGGTATCCCTGAAAGATAACAACCGTGCATGCTTCCCACTGCCCAGTGCTCACAATACATGTTTCGAAAAATGAGGGGGGACATCTCCTAGAAAAGGCATAACAGGAAAGTTCCAAAAGGTTATAAACAGTTTACATAGAGATATTCACAGGAAACCTGGGCAACAAGTTGGCAAATAGACTATAACTTGGGATAAACTGTCGAAAGCTGCACCACAAAAGGGACTGGGGAAAATGAGCAGGAAACACAGAAAGCGAGCACACAGTTACAACATGGAATCAGGAAGGGGAATGGAATGCTGTCCCTTATTTCAAAGAGTTTGCAATATAAGAGTTTGGAATATATACCTTAGGGCAACTAAACAAATGGCAAGTGAGACCACATCTGGAGTAACGTGAACAGATTTGGTCACTTTAGTTCATGAAATAGAGAAGTTTATTGGAGGCATTTCAGAGAAGATCCATTGGGATGATCCCTGTTTTGAAGGGATTATCCTGTAAGCAAAGGCTGAATAAGTTGGGAATATACTCACTGGACTTTGGAAGAATGGGAGATGATCTCTTTGAAACATACAGGATTCTGTCAAGGTTTGACAGGGTAAATATGGAGAGGATGTGTCCCATTACGGGTGAGTCTTGAACCAGATTCTGGGTCAGTCGCGGAATCAAGGGTTCTGTTTCTGATTTGTCAAGTTAAAGGCAACACCGACACAGGTTAGGGATTCAGTAGCAATGGCGCTGGGGTGAAAAGGAGACAAGCAACGTTTAAGAGATTGGAATTCCTGGTGTTTGTGATTGTGTAGATGTCTGATCAGAAGGTCACCTTGGGGTCAGATATGAAAGCAATATTGTGAAGAATGTAGTTCTGCCTCAGACACTTCCCAGTGAGAGGGAGGGACACAGCAGTAAGGGAAATTAATTTGGAATAACAACTGGGGGGCAATGGGTTTAACAATTCCAGTGTTTCATTGGATTCAATTGCAGCTAATCGAAGCGTGGTAAGCAGTTTGATAACTGAGTAATAGTGGAGTAATGGAGAGGGATGATGGGGAGGGAGAGCTGGACATTGTCAGTGTACATGTGAAACCTAACACTGTGCTTTTGGACGATGTTACCTCCTGGCAGTGTGTAGGTGAGAAACAGGACGGGCCAAGGATAGATCCTGGAGGGACACCAAATACAATGAACTCAGAAAGGAAAGGGAGAGTGGAGATGGAGCAGGATTTTCCAATGATGGTGAGGTCAAATATTAGGTTTTAGCCGAATGGGAGAGAAGGACATAACCAGAAAAAACAGACAGACAGATCATGGAACAATATTGCAATGTTGGTGTGTGTGTGTGTGTGGGGGGGGGGGGGGGGGGGGGGCGGGGGGAGGGGGGAAAGAGCGGTGACAAGCAGGAGGATGAGAGAGAGATTTGGAATGTCCATGATTTAGCTACACTAGTGTAAATGGTCAAGATGACCTCTAATAAGGCTCGACAAGGGACTTGAGGAAATGCAAGTTTAGGACTAAATTGAGGAGCACTCTTGTGAGGCAGTTTGGCTCGGTGGGCTAGTGGAGAGGGAGGAAAGAAGCAGAGGCAGCTGATCAGATTGTTTCAATGTTATGGACAGAGAAACTCCATGTGCTCCTCACTCTTGTTGTTGGAGGGGAGGATGGAGGAGACATGGTAATGGACATTCTTTTTATTTCCAAAACAATAAACAAAACCTGTGATAGTGATTCTAAAAATAAGTGAACAAACCTGTCGTATTTATCATTTATCAAGAATATTAAAATATACAACTGAAGTTCAGGTTTGAATCCCAAATCGGTAGAGGGTGGCTCTGAAGTCAAGAAAAAACAACTGTAATGAACAATCTACTGTTTGCCATGGAACCATTGGGGATGTCTTTCTGCTATTGACAATGTCCTTAAGGGAAAGAAACCCGACAGTAGGCCCATCAAATCACTCATTGTATTAATCACTGCACAGTCTCAACAAAGGAATGAAACTGGATGGACCACATTACATCTACCAATGCACTGGAAAATACAACAACACAATCAGCCCTCTTGACCCTGCAACTTCCACCTCACTGGGGGCCAACAGCAGCAGCAAAACTGTACTCCAGCCCAATCTGAAATCTCATGACCTGATATCCCCCACTCAACCATTAACATCAAGCCAGGGGAATCAACCCTGGTTCAATGGTGAATGCAGGAGGGCATGCCAGGAGCAGTACCAGGCATACCTAAAAATGAGGTGCCAACCTGGTGAAGCTAACAAACCTGCATGCCAAACAGCACAAGCAAAACTAAATAGAACTAAGTGATCCCATAGCCAATAGATTAGATGTGAGTTCTGCAGTTCTGCCACACCTCGTCAAGAATAGTGATGGACAATTAAACAACTCACTGGAGGAAGCATCACAGATATCCCCACCCTTACAGATGGAGAGGTCTCACACATTCATGCAACAGATAAGAGGACAGCAATAGCAGCGATTTTCGGCCAGCAGTGCCAAGTGGATGAGCCTTCTCCATTGCTCCCTGACATCACAGATATGAATCGACTTGGTTGAAAACTCATTTCAAATCAGATCAAGAAATGGATAAGCAGTGTAAAGGTATGGGCCCTGCCAATATTTTGGCAATAATACTGTTGGCTGTGCTCCAGAACCTGCTGCCCACCAAGGCAAGTACTGCTCCAGCAATGGCACCTACTGACTTTGTGGAACATTACTCAGGGATGTTCCAACACAAAAACACAGGGCAGATCCAACTCAGCCAATTCCCCTCCATCAGTCCACACTCGCTCAGCAGTGAAGTGATGGAAGGTGTCATCAACAGTGTTGTCACGCAGCTGCTCAGCAATAACCTGCTCACCGATGCCCAGTTTGGGTTCTGCCAGGGCCAATCAGCTCCTGAGCTTGTGACAGACTTGATTCACAAACTGACAAACAGCTGAATGAGGTGAGGATGACAGACCAGCCCCCCTCCAAGACCACTATTTCGACTTCAGTGATATCACCTGACCTCACCACAGTCTCAGCTCATTCGCTGAAACTCTCATTCATTCCATTTATTAACTCTAGATTTCATTATCTAAACCAGCATCCCACATTCACCATCCCGATAATCTCAAGAATATTGAAAACTCTACTGCTGATGTGCTCACTTGTACCAAAACTTGCCGATCAATCAAAAGACTCCCATTTTTAAGCAACAACAATTTACTTTCGGACATTTGAAATAATTCCTGGCTGTAATCATTCCTGTCTCCCTGCACCACACACCCTTTCATATCTCAATAACTCATTTTAGTTCAGACTCTCAATGATGTGTTTAAATTTGAGTTCACCTGTGTGACGGTTTCTATAGACTGCAAAGGAACATGGTCTGGAATCCCCACTCTAACCCTCTAAGATCTGCTTTCTTTCTTTAAGGCATTCTTGAAAAACTGCTTATTTGGCAATGGTTGTGGTCACTGGACACAATATTCGCCATCTGTAGCCTTATGTCAAAAGTTCTCAATAATATTTTTTGTGAAATTAAAACCATGATGATTTGTAAGGATATCTTCTACTCTTCAATATCGCTGAGTGAATAATCTGTAATGTCTCTTACCCAACCACCTTCACCTTACAAACTGCAGCGGTACAAGGAAGTCAAACATCACCCTCTCCACAGGCAACAAGGCTTTGGCATTGATCACTGGTTTCTGTGGAAGGAGAAATACACAGTTGATGTTTCAGGGAGTGCAATATGAATTACAGGGAATGAAAATGGTGCAGAATTTGACTGTCAGAAATTGAAGGAAAATGCACTTGCTTATTGGAAAAAAGAATTCTTGACTGTCAAAGATATTGTGGAAAAAATAACCTGATAATGGAACAGCGTATGGTCAGGAGCCGGGCAGCAGTGGACAATTCATTTACATTCCTGAAGAAGGGCTTATGCCCGAAACGTCGATTCTCCTGCTCCTTGGATTCTCCTTGGCCTGTTGTGTTTTTCCAGCTCTACATTTTTCAATTCATTTACAAATCAGTTGTGAAAATAATAGTAAAATACTATACAGAGCAAAAATACACCCATGAGAGACTGAGGAAGCTAGATAATGAACAAGTGGACATCAGAGAACCCAGAGTTGAACCAGAGCAGAGTTCACTTTTATGATCCCACAGTCAAAGATGTCTAGCACAGAAACAGGCTTTTTCGGTCCAACCTATGCCAACCAGATATCCTAACCTAATCTACCTAAATTAAATCCTTTTTGCCACTCCTCAGCCCATTGGCCCATCTGATCAATATCCCACTGTACTCTGAGATAACCTTCTTCATTGTCCACAATACCTCCAAGTTTGGTGTCACCTGCAAACTTAATAACTATACGGCCTCTATTCACATCCAAATCATTTAAATGAATGACGAAACAAATCCAGAAAAAAATCCATTTCTCTGGGTTTGAATGTGCTCTGTGTAAATCCTGCCCTATGACTCTTTTTTACCAGGGAAGGCTGTACAAATATCCCTCTGAACTTTGCCCCTTACAAAGCTGGCGGCCGCGGACGTGTCCAGTGAATCATTGCCCCGAATAAAGATGGCGGCACTCACTCGGGCCGATTACTCAACAAGGCACATTCCCATTTGCTGCAAAAACGGGACTGTAAGTTTCAAATTTGTATTTTCCGATGTGCAGCAAATGATTGTAAAACCTCTCAGACCATACCAACACCATTTCCCTCCCACTTCCTGCTGTGTATTTCTTTCCTTACCGACAGCTCACCGCGCACACACATTCCGAACATCCGCGCCCACCGCGAGGATGATCACGTGGTATAGTCTATTACCACCCCCCCCTCATTCACTGATTGGCCGGAGGACCAACTGCCCCGCCAGGTCCTCCAGCTCCTCCCCTGTCTAGGCATTGGTCCGCCGCTGACATCAATCACTTCTTCGGTCCAACCTGTCGGTTACAACCAGATATCCAAACCTAATCTATCTAAATTAAATCCTATCTGCCTGTCCTCAGCCCACTGGCCCATCTGATCAATATCCCATTGTATTCTGAGATAACCTTCTTCATTGTCCACAATACAACTGTTGGCTGGAGCTTGCGCACGGCTTTTGTTGCTGTTTCTCAGTTACAAGAGTGAGAGACAAAGTTAAAAATCACACAACCACCTGATGAAGGACCAGCAAAGAAGTGCTTCCAAATAAACCTGTTGGACTATAACCTGGTGTTCTGTGAATTTTAATTTTGTCGATCCTAATCCAACACCTCCAAGTCACGAGTGATGGAGGCATGCATAATACAAGAACAAAAGATCTAGGAAAAGGAGAAGGCCGTCCTGCCCTTCGAGCCTGCTCTACCATTCAATAAGATCATGGCTGATCATTTTGTGGACGCAGAACCATTTACCCACGTTCTCACCGTATTCCATAATTAATAATTTCTCTTTTTTAAAAAACTAATTTAGCTTTAAAAACATTACTGAACTAACATCAACTACTTCCCTGGGCAATGCACTCCATCGAGGTCAAGAAGTTCCTTCTCAATTCAGTCCTAAATTTACTGCCTGTAATCTTGTGGTGATGCCCTCTTGTCCTAGCTTCATCTGCCAGTGGAAACATTCTCTCTATTTCTATTTTATCCATTCCATTCATTATTTTATATCTTTCCATTCTTCTGAATTCCAATGAATATAATCCCAATCTACTCAGTCTCTGTTAAACCAAACTCCTCACCTCCGGAGTCAACATAGTTAACCTCCTCTGCACACCCTCTAGTGCCAGTATATCCTTGAGCAAGAAAGGAGATTAAAACTACATGGAGTACTCCAGGTGTGGGCTCACTAGCACCCACTATAGTCCACCTCTGCTTTTAAACACAATCCCTTCAGCAATGAAGGACAATATTCCATTTGTCCTCTGAATTGATTGTTGTACCTGGTGACCAACCCTCATACAGAAGGATGTTCAGGTGCCTCTGCATAGCAAATAATGCATTTTTTAAAAATTCAAGTAGTAATCTTTTTACTAATATTACTCCAACCAAAGAGTATGACTTTACATTTATGAACATAATATTCGACTTGCCAAACCATTGCCCACTCACTCAAAGTATCTCGTTTCCTCTGCAAAGTTTCCCAGTCCTCCGCACACATTGTTCTGATACTCATCTTAGTGTCATATGCAAACGTTGACACCCTACATGTGGTCCCCAACTCCAAATCATCTGTCTCAATTCTAAATAATTGCAGTCCCAACACTGATCCTAGAGGCACGCTACTAGTTACTGATTGCCAGCCAGAATAAGGCTTATTTATCCCCACTCTTTGCTTCCTGTTAATCAACCAATTTTCTATCCATGCTAATACTCTATCCCATGCACTCTAAGACAATGCAATAGCCTCTTGTGCAGCACCTTGTTGAAGGCCTTTTGGAAATCCAGGCACGCCGCATCCACTGGGTCCCCATTGTCCACCTTGCTCGAAATGTCTCCACAGAATTACAAACGATTTGTCAAGCATGACCTGCCCTTCATGAATCCATGCCCTGTCTGCCCAATGGGACAATTTCTATCGAGATTCCCTGCTATTTCTTCCTTCCTAATAGACCATAGCATCTTTCCAACTCCAGAAAATAAACTAACTGGTGTAGAATTCCCTATCTTTTGTCCACCAACTTTTCTTACAGTCCTTCCTTTTCACTGGAATATGTTTTTGCTGAGCACTTCCTAAAAGGTCTTTGAAAATTTTTCACTGCTCATCAACTGTCCCACCATAAAATCTTTGTTTCCAGTCTACTTTATCCAGGTTCTCCATCATTCTATTTTAGTTCCCCGTGTTCAAGCACAGGACCAAGGTATTAGATTTTATCTTCACACTCTCCATATGTGTTCTAACTTCAACCTTACAGTGATCACTTCTTCCAAGAGGATCCCTAACTCTGAGGTCATTAATTATTCCTGGCTCATTGCACAGGGGCCAGATTTTGGATAGCTTGCTCCTTGTCAGTTCCATTTCATACTGTTCAAAAAAACTATCATGGATAAACTTAATGAACTCCACATGGCTACCCTGACTGAGCTGGTTCGACCAATCTACATGTAGATTAAAATCACCCATGGTAATAGACATGCCATTTTTACAGGCGTTAGTTACTTCTTTGTTTATTGCCCATCCCAATGTGACGTTATTATTTTATCTACACAATGTGCCTATCAGTGACTTTCTTGTTAACAATTTGAAAGCATCATTCTTGTTTCTCCTAATGTATGGCAATAAAAACAACTACTTGCATTGTATGGAATCTTTCACAATAGCAAATCTCCTAAGGTGCTTCATGGATGATCAAAACATTGATTAAAGAGAATTATTTTAAAATACATCTTAAAAGAGGATAGAGAAGGTTAGGGAGGGTATTCCACAGACTTCTGTCCTTGGCAGCTCCAATTGTGGAGTGATGCAGGTGTGGTGGGTTGGAAAGGGAACATGCAAAGGGGAAATCGAGGAGTGCAGGCAGTGCATAAAGTCTTAAGGACAGAGGAGATTCTGGACTGAGTCTGTCTGTCGTAGACAGTATGGCTGCCTCATGGAATTTGAAGCACCGCAATGGGCCCATGCATGTCATGTTAGTCAAGGATAGTATAACGGTGGCTGAGAGAACATTTGATGAGGACTTCTCTACTGAAGTAGTGTGGGCTGAGGTTAGAAACAGGAGAGGGGAGGTCACACTGCTTGGACTTTTTAATCGGCTGCTGCAGAGGTCCAGGGAGGGGGAAGAGAGGATTAGCAAAATTACACTGGGTAGGAGTGAAAGTAACATGGTGGTCATTATGGGGGACTTTAACTTCCCTAACATTGACTGAAAATGCTATAACTCTAGTATATCAGATGTATCAGTTTTTGTCCAATGTGTACGGGAGGGTTTCCTGACACAGTAAGTCAAAGGGCCGACAAGAGGGAATGCCACATTGGATTTGGCGCCTGGTCATGAACCGGACTAGGTGTTTGGTTCAGTCGTAGGTGAGCACTTTGGAGAGATGAGTACAATTCAGTTATGTTTAGTTTAGCGATGGAAAGTGATAGGTACATGTCACAGGTGAAGAATTATCGATGGGGCAGTGGCAATTATAATGCAATTCAGCAAGAATTAGGACACATAGAATGGGGTAGCAAAATGCAGTGGATGCAGACAATAGAAATGTGGAGCTGGTTTAAGGAACAGATATTGTGTGTCCTTGATAGGTATGTCCCTGTCAGGCAGGGAGGAAGTGATAAGGTAAGGGAACTGTAGTTTACGACAGAAATTGCATCTCTTGTGGAAATTGGAGAGTTGCTAAACGAATATTTCTCATTGGTTTTCACTCAGGAAAATGAGAATATTGCAGACAATAATGAGGTAGAAGATGTTAGACGAGAAAGGATCGAGGTTAGTTACGAACAGGTGTTATCAATTCTAAAAGGATTGAAAGTAGACAAGTCCCCTGGGCTGGATGGGATTTATCCATGGATTTTCTGGGAAGCTAGGGAGAAGATAGCAAATACTTAGGCTTTGATATTGAGTCGTCATTGCCTACAGGTTCAGTACCAGGTGACTGGATGATTGCAAATGTTATGCCCTTGATCAAGAAGGACAGTCGAGATGACCCAGGTAATTATATACCAGTGAGCCTTACTTCTGTTGTAGGAAAGGTTTTGGAAAGGATTATGAGAGACAATATTTGTAATCATCTGGCAAACAACAATATGATTTCAGATTGTCAATATGGTTTCGTCAAGGGCAGGTCGTGTCTCACAAACTTCATTGAGTATTTTTGCGATGGTGACCAAGCATTTTGATGAGGGTAGGGCAGTTGACGTGGTATACATGGACTTCAGTAAAGCCTTTCATAAGGTTCCAAATGTTAGGCTCTTAGAGAAAATGCAGCGACATGGAATTGAGTGTGATTTAGTAGTTTGGATTAGAAACTGGCTTTCTGAAAGAAGGCAGCGACTGGTGGATGATGGAAAATAATCAGCCTCCAGTCCGGTTATTAGTGGTGTGCCACAAGGATCTGTTTTGGGACCACTGCTGTTTGTCATTTTTTATAAAAGTCTTAGATGCAGGCATAGGTGGATGGATTGGTAAATTTGCAGATGACACGAAAGTCAGTGGAGTAGTGGACAGTGTGGAAGAATATTACAGGTTGCAAGGGGACTTGGATAAACTGCATAATTGGGCTGAAGGGTGGCAAATGGAGTTCAATGCAGCTAAATGTGAGGTGATACACTTTGTGAAGAATAACAGGAAGGCAGAGTACTGGGTCAATGGAAACATTCTTGGTAGTGTAGATGTGCAGAGGGATGTTGGAGTCCACGTACATAAATGCCTGAAAGTTGCCACCCCGGTGTACAGTACTGTTAAGGTGGCATACGGTTTGTTAGGTTTCATTCGTGGATGGATTGAGTTCTGGAACCACAATATGATGCTGCAACTATACAAAACACTGGTGCGGCCATATTTGGAATATTGTGCGCAGTTCTGGTGCACATATTTCGGGAAGGATGTGGAAGCATTGGAAGAGGTGCAGAGGAAATTTACCAGGATGTTGTGTGGTCTGGAGGGAAGGTCTTATGAGGAAAGGTTGAGCAATTTGAACGTTTTCTCATTGGCAAGAAGGCGGCTAAGAGAGGATTTGATAGAGACATACAAGATGATCAGAGGCTGAAATAGGGTAGACAGTGAAAGTCTTTTTCCTAGGATGATGACATCAGTGTGTATGAGGGGGCATAACTACAAATTGAGGGGTGATAGATTTAAGACAGATGTCAGAGGCAGGTTCTTTACTCAGAGACTAGTAGGTAGTGGATTCCACGCCCTAACCAATGAAGTTAACTCAGCCACTATAGTGAGATTTAAACAATCCTTTAGATAAGCACATGGTTGATTTTGGGATAGTGTAGGGGTATGAGCTGAGAATAGTTCACAGGTCGACGCAACATCAAGGACTGAAGGGCCTGTTCTGCACTGTGTTGTTCTCTGGCTATTGTGCTACAAGAGTTTTTTACTGTCTTAAACAGAGTGATGGATCTTGTATTGTGAGCTTACGAAGTGTCACTGATCTCTACCAAACATGTTCGAGGTAGCGAATGCTGCCTGACATGCTGAGCTTTTCCAGCAACACATTTTTCAGCCCTGATCTCCAGCATCTGCAGTCCTCACTTTCTCCATGTACGACATAGAGTCAGGGCAATAATAAGATGCTGCAACAGGAGGGGGACAGGTAGCTCCATACAAAACCCGACTCCTTCTCAACTGTTTTCACCACAAAATCCGAGCACCTTCCAGAAAGGCACCACTATATCCCACCACAACATTTTACCCCACAATGGTGGTATCTGGCTGTGCACTAAGAGGAGTGCAACAGCCTGGACTGGGACCCTGAAACGCTTGGTAAAGAGCCAAATCATCTGAGCATTGAGAGCCCCACCACATTGCATGCATTTTCTATTGTTTGCTCTCTGTTCCTGACTTCCCTTGTTTTTTCCTAATTAACCTGCTAAAAGTTGTTGTTACACACACCTGCACAAGCTGCGAATTGAACCCAGGCCTCTCGGTCCAAGATTCGGGATATTTTCACCGCGTCACAAAACATCGACTCGAACTTCCTTTGTCCCTTGCCTGCGAAGTCACGCCTGAATCAACTCTGCAATTGGGAGGAAGGGGCGGAAACAGGAGGACCGAGTAGCGGCCGGTCCTCCAACCAGAGTGAGTGAGGAGTGGGGCTAAAGCATTCTCGGGAAGTGAACGCTACAAGATTGGTCAGAGAGCAAACAATTTTGCAGGATTGATCATTCTCACTGCATAGTGGAGCATTAAATCTCTCTCATAAATCAATGTGAGATTTTAAGAAATCCTGTAGTTGAAATGTAAATCTGATAACGTACATATTTCAAATCGATTTGCACAACTCGAGTAAGAAACTTCTTTTCAAACTCCCAGAACGATTGGTAATTTACATAACTGGCCGTTATGGTTGATTTGGACCGGACAATCTATTTGCATGCTAGACATCTCTATCACTGTAACACGACAAAACAATTGTTAATGACTAATATTTTGCCTATCAGTCTGTGCAGTTATGAATATTCTCTGTGAACCCACACATAACCTTAGGCGCACGCGCAGTTTGGTTTCTGTGCAGAGCATGCGCAATGTCACATTGGTCAGTGCAGAGAGACATGGAGCTGCTTTCTCCGGCAGCGACTGCGATCGGCTTCAGAGAGTGACGTTCAGAGCCGGTGTGCGGGAACCTCGCTGGGAGAAAGAAGCGGAGAGAATTCACAAGTAAAGGTTAAAAAAAAATCGAAAAAGACCCTCCAGGCCCGGAGAAAGAGGTGGCGGTCTCTGATCAGGGAAGCGGCCCAGGGTCACGGCCGCCATTTGTTTGAGGGAAGAGGGAGCGCCGACCTGCGGGCCGCCATCTTGAGAAGGTCAAGGTGCAGGAGGGCGGGGCTCTCGGGGTCTGTAGACCAATCAGAGGAAAGGGAAGCCCCATTGTTATTGATTAATTCCACGAACACAGCTTCACTGGGCGATCCTGCAGGAATATCCTCTCTCAGTCCTGCTGGGATGTTTCACCCCATCAGAACCAGCAGCTCTCCTCCTCTCTCAGCTCCCCTTCTGTCCTTCCTACAGCATCTGTCCCCTGGAACATTGAGCTGCCTGTCCTGTCCCTCCCTCAGCTGTTGTTTCTGTAATACCTGTGATATCCCAGTCCCATCTTCGATTACTTCACTAAAGACAGGAATGCACCCGATGGATTTTTCTTAACATCAGCAATTGTTTAATACTCACTTGCAGGTTTTTAATTACATCGTTTTTGAAGCATTTATTTCACATTCAATCATTTGCAATGGTGGGATTTGAACCTGTGTCCAGAGAACACTTGCTGAGTTTCTGGATAAATTGTCACACAATAATGCCACTAGGCCATCACTTCGCCTGCTCACAGTTTGTATATCCCAGTGCAACATGAATCAAAAGTCTTTCATCCTGCACAATTGTTTGTCCCGGCACTCTGGTGATGTGACTCAGTACCTCTCCATGTGGTATCCCTCACTGTGTGGGTCTAATTGCTGCCTCTGTCAGCGTCTCTCACTCTTGAAGCGACTCCAGATCATGAGCCAACAGAATTCTCCACTCCAGAGAGATGAGGCAGCATAGGTCAGGAATGGAGACTGGGAAGTTCCAGATCTCTGTGGGCTCAGTGCCATTCGACATGTGTAACCCTCACAGCATCAGTCTAATTTCCCATTCTGCCTATTTCTGTGTCTTCTACAGGTAATCAGGGAGTTCCTGACTCAATAGACTGCCAACTGCTGGTTGGTACGATGGTTGGTCAGCCAGAAAGACAAAGTCAGGGAGGTCGGGAGTCTTCAATAAGTCCTGCTGCCAGGTAAGATCATTCCAGTGCACAGAGCAGAAAGTAATAAGGGGGATCCAAACATCAGCTAACAAGACATGACATAGAGAAATTTGCTGGAGGGGGAGCACAGTGCAGACACACCCCAGGCTCAATCACCACGCCTGTTGCAAGTTTTGTTGTAATGAGACAGCATCGGGAGTTCCCAGTTATCAGTCCTGGCCTGTGCTTCCTTAGGGATCATCAGAACAACTGAGGGGAAAGCAGGCCTCCCACGAGAGGGTGGTAATGCTGCCTGGGATCTTTCTGTTCCCTATTCCCTCTCCAACACTGTATCTATGGCTTGTATTGAGGACCAGTGTCTTCAATCATTCTAACTCCTATAACAGTTCCTATCTCTGTCATCTCCTCCCCTTTCACCAATTATTTCACATATTTGAAACCTCCAGTCCAGATGACCATCCTATCGCTGTAACTTGCTTCAGTCTCTACAACATGCCTTGTCTCGATAGTCTCCTCCTCCAATAACTGGAGACATCGGGTCTGTTTCTGTGCGGCATGACTCTTCGGCCGAGGTTTCCTAAATGAACTTAGTCGCGTTTGCCTGTGTTTGGCTCATATCCCTTCAAACCTTCTCCTCTCCATGTACCTGCCCGAGTGTCTTTTCCATGTTGTAATTGTACTTGTTTTTACCATTTCCTCTGGCAGTTCATTCCATCTATGCACCATCCTCTGTGGATAATGTTGCCCCTCAGCTCCCTCTTAAAATCCTTGCTCTCTCACCTCACGTTTATGCCTCTAGCTTTGGACTCACTTACTCTTGGCAATTCACCTTCCTTAGACCCTACATGGTTTCATAAACCTTTATAAGAAATATTGACGACAGTGTTACCAATATCTCCAACTCATGTACTCAATGCTCTGAACAATGAAGACAAGTGTGCCAATTGCCATTTTCAACACCCTGTCGCCCTGTGATGCCAGTCCAAGGAACAATATAACTGCACCCCTTGGTCTCTCTCTTTTCTACAACACTGTCCAGGGCCCGACCATTAACTGTGTTAGTCCTCCCTGGTTTGTCTGAACTAAACCCAACACCTGAATTAAACTCCATCTTTCATTCCTTGGCCCACTGGCCCAGTTGATTACCATCCCCTTCGATAACTATATTCACTGCCCACTCTTCCATTAATCTTGGTATCCACAAACATACTAACAGGGACTGCTATATTTTCACTCAAATTGTTTATGTAAATGGTGCACAACAGTGGTCCCAGCACCAATCCTTCCAGCACACTGCTGGTCAGAGGCCCCAGTCTGAACAACAACCCTCTCCCACCACCCTCTGTCTCCCACTGTCATCCCATTTTGTATCCAGTTGGCTAGCTCTCCCTGATCCCATGTGATCTACCCTTACTAACCAATGTATCATGTTACACCCTGAAGAAGGGTTTGCAGAAGCCAGAAACAATGTCTGTTGCTCTGCCTTCGTCTACCTTTTTGGTCACATCTTGAGCAAACTCCAGTCAAGTTTGTGAGACATGTTTTCCCATGCACAAAGCCATGCTGGCTGTCCGTAATCAGGCCTTGTCTTTCCAAATGCATGTAAGGCCTACTTCTCAGAATTACCTCCAACCACTGACCCACCCTGATGTCTCGCTCATCAGTCTGTAGTTCCATGGCTTTCTCTTGCAGCCTTTCTTAATTAATGACACAACATTATAATCATAGTCAGAGAGTCATACTGCACTCTTTGGTTAACGCTAACCATACTCTAAAACGGATCTCATCTCACCTGCCTGTTCCTGGATCATATCCCTCCAAACCTTTCCTATTCCTGTACTAATCCTAATGTCTTTTAAACATTGTAATTGTCCCCATGTTCACCCCTTCCTTGGGAAGTTAATTCCACACACAACCCACCCTCTGTGTAACAATGTGCCTCATGTCTTTTTTTTTAAATGTTTCTCCTCTAAACTTAAAAATGTAGTGCCTTGTCTTGAAACTCCCCTGTCCATGGGAAAAGACAACTCCCATTAACTCTATCTATCCCCCTCATGATTTTATAAACTGTTATGATGTTATCTGTCAACATTCAGGTTTCAGAGAAAAATACCAACCTGTTCAGCCTTTCTTTATACTGAAGCCTTTCGTACCCAGCCACATCCCAGTAAATCTCCTCCCAACCCTTTCCAGCTTAATAATATCCTTCCTATAACTGGGCGACCAGAACTGGACACAGTATTCCAGAAGAGGACTCACCAATGGCCTGTATAATCTCAATATGACTTCCCAACTCCTATATCCAAAGGACTGAGCAATGAAAGCAAGTGAGGCCAGCACCTTTTTTAAACTTTCCTGTCCCTCCATGTTGCAAACTTCAAAGAATTATGTAGCTGAACCCTGAGGTCCCTCTGTTCTACAACACTACTGAAGGTCTTGCCATTAATTGTATAAGTCCTGCCCGTGTTTGTTGTACCAAGGGCATTACCTCGGATTTTTTCAGATTGAACTCCATCTACAGTTTTTCAGCCATTCACACATTTCATCAGGATCCCTTTGTAATCTCAGAAAACCTTCTTCACTGTCCACAATGCAACCCTCCAGTCTAACAGCCTATCACACATAGCTCTCTATGGTCCAAATATCTCTGCTTGGGGCCCTACAAATTCTTCACCAGCTTCCCACAATGTCCTGAGATCCATTTGATCAGGTGGTGGGGATTTATCTACCTTTGTGTTTTAAAACCTCCAGCACCTCCTTTTCTATAATGTGGACTCATTTCAAGATGTTGAGACATCGAGATGAACAGCACAGAAACAGGCCCTTCGGACCAACTCCTGCATGACGTTTCTAGTCACATTTGCCACAATTTTGCCAATATCCCTCTGACCCCTTGCTATTCATCCACCCATCCACATGCCTTTTAAATGTATTTCTATCAGCCTCCACTATTTGCTCTGGCAGCTTATTCCATCCACTCTGCGGGAGCCAGTTGTCCTTTATACCCCTTTGAAAAGTTTCCCTCGCCTGGGGAAATGACCTTGTCTATTGACCCTGTCGATGACCATCATGATTTTAAACACCTTTTATCGGTTAACTCCTCAGCCTCCCATGTTCAACTGAAAACGGCCCCAGCCTATTCAGGCTTTTCCCTGAAGTACAAACCCTCCAACCCTGGCAACATCTTTGGTCATTTCTTCTGAAACCTTTCATGTTCCATGACATCCAGAATTGCAGACCAGAATTGCACACAGTATTCCAATAGTGGTCAGGCCAAACACTGTTTAGTTCCCTGAGCGCCCCAGTCTTTATCCACAGTAAGTTCCAAAGTGAAATATTTATTTTGGATCTTGTAGTTTCGCACATTGTTGCCTTCATTGATAATTAAGGAGACCGGGTTTGTCCCGAGCTCTTCTTTTGCTCTTAATATACTTGTAGAGTCTCTTTGGATTCTCCTTAACTTTCTCTGTCAAAGCGATCTTGTGTCCCCTTTTTACATTCCTGATTTCCATCCTAAGTGTATTTCTACAACCCTGATGCTCCCGAAAGGATTCTCTTGAGTCAGCCAGTTATATCTGACATGTGACCCCTTTTTTCATAACCACAGCCTCGAAACTCAGTCAGTGTTTCCTAATTCAGTCAGCATTGAGCTGCACACTAACAGGAACACGCTGGTGCTGAACACTCCTTTTATCTCGGTTTTAAAATATTCCTACTTGCCAGACTTCCCTTTACCTGCCAATAACCTCCCCAGATCTACTTTAAAAATTCCTGTCTAATACTATCTTGCTCCATTGAATAACTTTAACTTGTGGACCAGGCCTCTCCTTTTCCATCGCTATTTTCAAACTAATACAATTGTGGTAACTTTCCAAAGTGCTCCCCCACTAACACCTCAGTCCCGTTCATGACCTTGTTTCCTAAGGGGAGGTCAAGTTTAGCCCCATTCTCCAGTTGGGCAATTTACATAATGACTGGGAGTTTTCAGAACACACTTAACAAATTCTTTCCATCCAAATGCTTAACTTAGCAGCAATCCCAGTCCAGGTTTGGAGCGGTTAAGGTCCCCTATCATTTCAACCCTATTATTCTAAGAGATATCTGAAATCTCCTGATATATTTTCTCCTTCATCTCCCGTTGCCTATCGCTGTAGTACGACCGTAGAAAACTAATGACCAATTTTTATTTCCCAGCTCCACTAATATCGTTTAACTGGGTGATCCTGCATGAATACTCCCTCTAGGCACTGCTGGGATTTTTCCCCCAACAAACCCACCAGCTCTCCTCCTGTTTTGCTTCCTGTTCTATCCTTC
Source organism: Chiloscyllium punctatum (assembly GCF_047496795.1). NCBI lineage: Eukaryota > Metazoa > Chordata > Chondrichthyes > Orectolobiformes > Hemiscylliidae > Chiloscyllium > Chiloscyllium punctatum. The sequence goes on from NC_092766.1 coordinate 81,957,667, forward strand.
CTGTAGTATCTGTCTCCGGAACATTGAGCTGCTGCTCCTGTTGCTCCCTCAGCTGTGTTTCTGTAATATCTATGGTATCCCAATCCCATGTTCCCATCCATGCTCTGGGTTCATCTGCCTTATCTGTCTGGCCCTTTGCATTGAAATAACGTCGGTTTAATCCACCAGTTTTCCCTAATTGTCTGCTATGTTCTTGCCTGTTTTGTCTCCTTATATTCCTCTCTTTAACATTTGTACCAGCCTCAACTTTCTTTCTGGCCTTACAACTCTTTGGGTTCACACAGACCTGCCAGACAAGTTGAAATCCTCTCGAGCAGCTCCAGCAACGTTCCCCATCAGGAACGTTCCCAGTTCAGGTGTATTCTCCACCCTGTCTACCTGTGCTGACACCTTCAGACATCCAGGGACTTGCCCACCGAGGTCCCTGTATTCCTCAGTACTCCAGAAGGACCGACAATTCATGATGTATATCATTCGTTTCTTAGACTTCCCACAGTGCATTACCTCACAGTGATCAGAAGTAAACTCTGTCTCACATTACTCTGCTCAGTTTATCATCTGATCGATATCAGACTGCAGCCTGAGTCCATCCCCCTCACTATGGACAACACCCTCACCTTTCATGTTATCTGCAAACCTACTCATGTTACCTTCTGCTTTCACATCCGAGTGATTAATGTCTATAATGAACAGCAATGACTCCTGCACAGATCCCTGTGGTACACCCGCTGGACAAAAGCTTTCAATCACAAAACCAACCCTCCACCAATTGCGGACCCAATTCACCAACTTACCTTGGATCCCATCGGATCTTCCCTTTTGGACCAGCCTTCCGTGTGGGACCTCGTCAAAGACCTTAATGAACTCCATATAAACCACATCATCTGCACTGCCCTCATCAATATCAGAGGACAGTCGTCTAGCAAATCCATACAGACAAACCCTAATGAAATTGCGGGGTTTTTTTTTTGGCGAATGCCTTGTATCGGTGTTCTTCTTCCTCTTTTTGCAGTTCTGATGTACTGCAGCGTGTTGTGGCCCTTTTGAACAGTGTCTTGATGCAACTTCTTTTGTGTGTGTTGGGGTGGTTGCTTTCGTAGTTCAGGACTTGGTCTGTGTGTGTGTCTTTCCTGTAAACCTTTGTGGTGAATTATCCATTCGGTGTTCTCTGCACCATCACGTCTAGGAATGGGAGTTGGTTGTCCTTTTCTTCCTCTCTAGTGAATCGGATTCCTGTGGGTGTGGCGTTGATGAGCCGGTGTGTGTTCTCTATTTCTGTGTTTTTAATTATTACAAAGGTGTCATCTACATATCTGACCCAGAGTTTGGGTTGAATTTGCGGTAAGACTGTTTGTTCTAACCTTTGCATTTCTGCTTCTGCTATGAGTCCAGAGATGGGTGAGCCCATGGGTGTGCCGTTGATTTGTTCATATATTTGGTTGTTGAATGTGAAGTGTGTTGTGAGGCACAGGTCTAGTAGTTTGAGTATGCCGTCTTTGTTGATAGGTTCAACGTCCTGTTGTCTGTTCTGTATGTCCAGCAAATTGGCTATTGTTTCTCTGGCTAGGGTTTTGTCGATAGAGGTGAACAGTGCCGTTATATCGAATGAGACCATAGTTTCTTCCTTGTCTATGTGTATATTTCTGATGATGTCCAAGAATTTCTGTGTTGACTGTACAGAGTGTCTGGATCCACTGATCAGGTTTTTCAGTTTCTGCTGAAGTTCTTTAGCCAGTTTGTGTGATGGTGTCCCTGGTAGTGATACTATGGGTCTGAGTGGGATGGCTGGTTTGTGCACTTTAGGTAGTCCATAGATTCTGAGGGTGTTCTTACTTTCAGGTTTCATTCTCTGTAGGTCAAACCTGGTTATCTGTCCTTTTTTTTGTAGGTTTCTGAGTGTGTTGTTTTTCCTATTGGTGAGCTGTGGCGTGAGGTCAAACTCCACGCAATTTCATCCACAGATGCCTCAGGGAAAGACAACAGAGTGAAGACATGTCATGACCCAAAGGACTAGCCACACTACCATACATCAAGAACATTTCGGAACTGACAGCCAGACTACTGCGACCACTCAGACTCATAACAGCACACAAACCAACAGCCACTCTCCAACAACAACTCACCAGAACGAAGGACCTGATACCCAGCATGAGCAAAACCAACGTAGTGTACAAACTCCCATGCAAGGACTGCACAAAACACTACATAGGACAAACAGGAAGACAGCTAACGATCCGCATCCATGAACACCAACTAGACACGAAACGACACGACCAGCTATCCTTAGTAGCCACACACGCAGATGACAAGCAACGTGAGTTCGACTGGGACAACACTACTATTATAGGACAAGCTAAACAACAGAACAGCCAGGGAATTGCTGGAAGCATGGCACTCATCCACAGATTCAATCAATAAGCACATTGACCTGGATCCAATATGCCGGCCACTGCAGCGGACAGCTGGAACTAACAACCGGAAGCGGCAGATACAAACCACTATAAATGCCGGAGGAAACATCACAGAAGCGCTTCACAGGAGGCTCCCAAACACTGAGGATGTCACCTAGACAGGGGACGAAACGTCTGCAACACAAATTCCCAGCTCGGTGAACAGAACCACAACAACGAGCACCCGTGCTACAAATCTTCTCACAAACGTTGAAGCCCTTTAGACTCTACAAAGCTCCGTCATGAACAAGCCACCATCTCTCTATTTCCTTTGCCTTCTTCAGTGTCTGCAACTCTCGCTGTATCTTCCAGTAACGTTCTTTATTAATGCAGGTCTGCCTAGCTCCCCAGATAACCTGTTTCATCCCCTACAGCTCCTCAATCACTGTAACACCCTCTGCTCTGTCTCATTGACCTCTTCCCCACTGTCGTCCAGGCACAACAGCGATCCTGTAAGAGAGCAGTGCGGATTGTGATGTTATAAATCTCAGCTGAGGCTTGAGGCCTACCATTACCTGGGAGTCACAAGGGGAGAGAACCTGAGAGAGTACAGCACAAAGCGGGAAAATATAAATCAGCAGCGAGGGTCAAGGCCGACTGGGACTTGGATTTGGATGAAAAGCAGAGCAGGAGGCTCGAAATCAGCACCAAGTCACAGAGGGAGTGACCGTGTGAGGGAGCAACTTGGAGCAGGGGCTTGAGGCTGACTCACACCTGGAAGAATGTAAATCAGTACTGAGGATCTAGGCCCAGTTGTACCTGGGAGTCAGAGAGACGGTGACCCTGTGAGGGAGCAGACTGGAGTGAGAGCTGGACGATTACACGTCCGAGGAGACACATCACTGTGTGTGCACGTGTCCCTCCATTGTTCTCTGTGTGTGTGTGTGTGTGTGTGTGTGTGTGTCCCCTTCCCTCGCTGTGTGTGAGCATGTCCCTCCCTCACTGTGTGTGTGAGCGTGTCCCTCCCTCAATATGTGTGTGTTTGTGTGTGCATATGTCTGCGTGTTTCCCTCCCTCACTTTGTGTGTGTGTGTCCCCTCGCTGTGAGTGTGTGTGTGTCCCTCCCTCGCTGTGTGTGTGTGTGTCGCTCCCTTGCTGTGTGTGTGTGTGTGTGTCCCTCCCTCGCTGTGTGTGTGTGTGTCGCTCCCTTTGTGTGTGTGTGTGTGTGTGTGTTTGTGTCCCTCCCTCGCTCTGTGTGTGTGTGTGTGTGTGTGTGTGTGTCCCTCCCTCGCTGTGTGTGTGTGTTTGTGTGTGTGTCCCTCCCTCGCTGTGTGTGTGTGTGTGTGTGTGTGTGTGTGTGTGTGTGTGTGTGTCCCTCCCTCACTGTGTGTACGTGCGTGTGTGTGTGAGTGTGGCCCTCCCTTGCTGTGTGTGCATGTGTCTCCTCCTCGCTGTTTGTACGCGTGTCCCTCCCTCGCTGTGTGTGTGTGTATGCGTGTGTCCCTCCCTTGCTGTGTGCGTGTGTCCCTCTCTCGCTGTGTGTGTACGTCCCTCCCTCGCTCTGTGTGTGTGCATGTCCTTCCCTCCCTCGCTCTGTGTGTGTGTGTGTGTGTCCCTTCCTTCGCTGTATGTGTGTGTGTGTCTTTCCCTCGCTCTGTGTGTGTGCATGTCCCTCCCTTGCTGTGTGTGTGCGTGTGTGCGTGTGTGTGTCCCTCCCTTGCTTTGCGTGTGTGTCCATCCCTTGTGTTTGTGTGAGCGTGTGTGCATGTGCCTCCCTTGCTCTGTGTGTGTGTATGTATGTGTGCGTGCCCCTCCCTCGCTTTGCACGTGCGTGTCCATCCCCTATGTGTGTGACCACCTTGCTGAGTGTGTGTGTCCCACCCTTGCCGTGTCTGTGTGCGTCCCCTCTCGCTGTGTGTGTGTCCCCCCTCTCAATTTCTGTGCACATGCCCGCCCCCTCGACATGTGTGTGATTGTCCCTACTTCGCGATGTGTCCATGTCCCTCCGTTGGAGTGTATGTGCGTGTCCCTCCCTCACTGTGTGTCTGCATGTCTCTTCCTCGTTGTGTGTGCGTATCCCTTTCTTGCTGTTTGTGTGCGTGTCCCTCCCTCTGTGTGTTTGTGTTTGTGTGTCTTCGCTGCGTGTCTGTGCGTGTCCCTCCCTCGCTGTGTGTGTGTGTGTGTGTGTGCGCGTGTCCTCCTCGCTATGTGTGTGTGTGTCCCTCCCTCGCTGTGTGCATGTGTCCCTCGCTCTGTGTATGCGCACGTCCCTCCCTCGCTGTGTGTGTGTGTGTCCCTCCCTCGCTGGGCGTGTGTGTGTTCCTCCCTCGATTTGCGTATGTCTCTGCGGGTATCCCCCTCACTGTGTGTGCGTGCATGTCCTTCCCTCGCTGTGTGCCTGCGTGTAACCCCCTCACTCTGTGTGTGTGTGCATGTCCTTCCCTCGCTGTGTGTCTGCGTGTATCCCCCTCGCTGTGTGTGTGTGTGCATGTCCTTCCCTCGCTGTGTGTCTGCGTGTATCCCCCTCACTGTGTGTGTGTGTGCATGTCCTTCCCTCGCTGTTTGTCTGTGGGTATCCCCCTCACTGTGTGTGTGTTTGTGTGCATGTCCTTCCCTCGCTGTGTGTCTGCGTGTATCCCCCTCACTCTGTGTGTGCGTGCATGTCCTTCCCTCGCTGTGTGCCTGCGTGTAACCCCCTCACTTTGTGTGTGTGCATGTCCTTCCCTCACTGTGTGTCTGCGTGTATCCCCCTTGCTGTGTGTCTGCGTGTATCCCCCTCACTGTGTGTGTGTGTGCATGTCCTTCCCTCGCTGTGTGTCTGCGTGTATCTCCCTTGCTGTGTGTCTGCGTGTATCCCCCTCACTGTGCGTGTGCGCATGTCCTTCCCTCGCTGTGTGTCTGCGGGTATCTCCCTCACTGTGTGTGTTTGCGTGTCGCTCCCTTGCTGTGAGTGTGAGTGTGTGTGTGTGTGTCCAAAATTTGCACCATCAGTGGATTGGCCATCATAAATTGACTGTGGTATTCAGGAATGTGTGGTTTAAGTAAGTTCACCACGAGAAATGCAGGGTTTAATGTATAGGTAGAGGGGTGGGTCTGGGTAGGATGCTCTTCAGAGTTTTGGAATGGACTGGTTGGGCCGAATGGCCTGGTTGCACACGATGTCTAATCTATTCAGGTTATTGTCCAGCTCTGTCAACCATCACCGTCTCTTACACCTTGCCTTATCCCCAATATTCTCCTTAACACTGTAATCTCCTCCAGACTCTAAAACATTCCTTGCCTATGTAACCTTCTCCAGTCCTGACAAAGATCGATATGTCTGTCACCTCTTTCTGCTTTTAGATTAGATTAGATTAGATTAGATTAGATTACTTACAGTGTGGAAACAGGCCCTTCGGCCCAACAAGTCCACACCGCCCCGCCGAAGCGCAACCCACCCATACCCCTAACCTACGGGCAATTTAGCATGGCCAATTCACCTGACCTGCACATCTTTGGACTGTGGGAGGAAACCGGAGCACCCGGAGGAAACCCACGCAGACACGGGGAGAATGTGCAAACTCCACACAGTCAGTCGCCTGAGGTAGGAATTGAACCCAGGTCTCTGGTGCTATGAGGCAGCAGTGCTAACCACTGTGCCACCGTGCCGCACTATAACTATTACCATTTGGTACAGCACTCCCAATCATTGTTCCCTCTTGAAACTCCCATAAACATTTGTATCTTTGAAAACTCATCTGGACTGTCTCAATTTCCCTTTGACAGTTACGTGCTGAGACCTGCTCTATTTCAGTGAAGTAATTAAGTCTTGGCAACACTCACTGTTATAATCTCCCTCCAGCCTTACAGCACTGAGGATCTGTAGAAGGTCTTTTCACCCCGACAGCCATCTCTCTGTCTGTAATCTCCTCCACTCCCCATAATACATTCTCTCTGAGCTCCTCTGTAGTCCACTAAACTCTCCCTAACACTGTCTGTATCAGTGTAACCTTCTCCAAAAAACAACCTTCCCTATCTGTGTAAATCCCTACACCAGTCCCTATCCCTCTCAGCTCCGTCTAACAATACAACCCTCCATGTCTGTGTATTCACCTTCAGTCCCTACTCACCTCCCTATCTGTGTAACCTTCTCCATGCATTTTTGCTTCAGTCTCTTCAACTGTCCCTGTCAGTGTAACCTCTTCCAGACGCGAAAACTCTCCTCTTTTTGACTTACTCAGACCACACAACCCTCACTATCTATAACCTACTCCTGTCTGAGAAACCTACCTCTGCAAATTGCTCCAATTCTCCATAAGCTCCTGCAGCTCTTACATCCCTCCCTATCGACCAAATCTCTTCCAGTCCCTAAACACCAACAGTCTGTGGAGACCCGACCACCATCCCTATCAGTGTAATCCTCTCAGGTTTCTGCAGTAATCCTGATCTGTCGAACTCACTCCATGCCTGTTCCTCTCCCAATCCAGTCCCTACAAAACCCACTATCTATTTAACACCCTCCTGTCACTATCACCCCCATGTCAATGTAAGCGCCTCCTGTGTTTCTCCACCATCTACCCATCTCCATAACCTTGTCCAGCTCTTACACCACTATCTGTTTAAACGTCACCTTCCTCTACAACTTCCTCCTGTTTGCGCTATGCTCCCTTATCTGTGAAACTGTGTCTGACCAAAATTGTTATCCCAGTGTCTGAAAAGAAATCCAGATTCCACAGCCTCCATAACCCCCAGAACCTAAGCCTTCCTATGTCTGCAAACATCTTCAGTCACGACTCCCCTGAATATCTCTGTTTGTTCTTCCAGTAGATACAAACATCTTTATCTCTGTAATCTGCTCAGCTCCCTAAAACACTCCCTGCCTGTGATCCAGCCCTGTCCTACAAACATCCTTATCCCTGTAAACTTCTCTATCCCTCCCAACATTCCCATCTCCATGAACCTGTCAGCCCTACAGCTCTCCACATTTCTGTAACCTCCTGTGGGTCTATGGTCCTCCCACCCTGTGAAACTACCTTTCATCCCCATATTCCTCCCAATCTGGGTCCTCTGCTCCAGATCAGGCCGTTGCTGTCTCTGTAAACACCTCCACTCCTGACAACTCTTCCCATTTGTGTAACCTCGTTCAGACCCCATACTCTCCAGCTTCCTGAATCCTCTTCCTGCATTGCAACCAAAACCACATGTTTCTGTAATATCCACCAGTGCTTACACCTTCCCCAACTCAGGAACCACTTACAGTCCTAACAAAGCACCTAAACTGCGAACCCTCTCATTTCCCTACAATCCTCCCCAACTCCCTCCCTCCTGAAATGCCTTCATCACCATGAAACCACAAAATTACTGAAGCCTACTTTTGGCATTGCAATCCTCCGAATGTCTGCGAAATCCTCCTGTCCTGATATCCATCCCTATCTCTGTAACCCCCACCACCCTCCAGTGTCCTTCTGGGGAACATGGCAGAGGAGGGAAGATGTGTAAAGTCCAAGCCATGTTACGGAGGTAGAATTCTGGGAATTTCAGATTTGGTCAAATGTCTGTGGTGTGAAGATTATTGGCGAGGACTCTAAAGACAGGATTTATGACGACTTGGAAAACGAGAGTTAAATTAGCCAGTCAGTTATGGGTTTGTGTGGAGTCAGGTCATGCCTCACAAACCTTATTGAATTCTTTGAGGATATGGCAGAATATGTTGATGGCTCATTCAGAAAAGAAGGAAAATTGGGATACAGGGAAATCTGTCTGTCTGGATACAGGATTGGATGGCCCAGAGAAGACAGAGGGTGGCAGCAGATGGACAGTATTGAGCCTGGAGCTCAGTGACCAGTGGTGTTCTGTAACAATCGGCACTGGGACTCTGCTCTCTGTGATTTGTGTAAATGACTTGGATGTGGATGTTGGAGAGTAGGTTAGTAAGTTTGCCAATAACATGAAGGTTGGTGGAGTGGTGGGGATTGTGGAGGGCTGTTGTAGGTTGCAATGGGACATTGACAGGACGCAGAGCTGGGCTGGAAGTGGCAAATGGAGTCCAATCCGGAAAAGTGTGAAGTGATTCATTTTGGAAGTTCGAATTTGAATACAGAATACAGGGTGAAAGGCAGAATACTTGGCAGTGTGGAGGAACAGAGATCATGGGGTCGGTGTCCATAGATCCCTCAAAATCGCCACGCACGTTTGAAGGGTTGTAAAAAAGGCATATGTTGTGTTGGCTCCCCTTAGAAGGGGATTGACTGTAAGAGCCGTGAGGTTTTCCTGCATCTTTATAACGTCCTGGTGAGACCACACTTGGAATATTGTGTTCAGTTCTGGTCCCCTATTTACAGGAAGTCTGTGCACGTTTTAGAGAGTGTACACAGGAGATTTACCAAGATGCTGCCTGTAATGGAGAGCAGTTCTTACGAAAAAAGGTTGAGGGAGCTAAGGCTTTTTTCATTGGACTGAAGAAGGGGGCGGGGCGACTTTGTGGAGGTGAACAAGATGATGAGAGGCACAGAGTGAGTGAATAGTCTGAGACGTTTCCTCCTGTGGCATAAATGGTTATTACAAGGCGGCATAATTTTAAGGTGAATGGAGGATGGATAAGAGCATAGAGAATGGTAGGTGGTTGGATGGACTGCCAATGGTGGTAGTAAAATTACTTTCGGGACATTTAATAGAATCTTGGACAGATACACGGATAATAGTAAAATGAAGGGTATGTAGTTTACTTTGATCTTACAGTTGGACAAAGAGTTGGCATGAAATCATGGCCGAAGGGTCTTGGGCTGAACTGTTCTGCGTTCTGTGTTCAGTCTGGTAAACTGGGTAATATGCTCAGATCAGTGGAAGAAGGATATGGCATTCAGGAGGAGCTAGTGAACTGGTACAAAATTTGCTTGTTGGTTGTAGAAAGAGGGTGGTGGGAGACATGTTGTTTTTCTGACTGGAGGCATGTGACCAGCGGTAGAGTGGGTCCACTGTTGTTTGTCATTTGGATAAATGGTTTGGATGGAAACATTGGTTTCCTGGTCAGTAATTGTTTTGGGTGACACTGAAATTGGTGGTAAAGTGGACAGTGAAGAAGGTTATCTATGATACAACAGGATAAACAGTATTGCTGGGATAGTGGGCTGAAGAATAGCAGATGGAGTTTAATTAGATAAAGCTGGGGTGTTCCATTTTGGTGAAACAAACCAGGGTGGGGCCTGTGCAGTTAATGTTCGGGCCCTGGGTAGTGTTTTCAGTCAGAGACCCAGGGATGCAGGTATACAGTTCTTTGAATGTGGTGTCACAGGTAGACAGGCTGGTGATGCAGGTGTTTGGGATGGTTACCTTCATTCAGGAGAGCATTTTTAGTAAGAGTTGGGATGTCATGTTGTGGCTGTAAAAGGCATTGGTGGGGCCACCATTAAAACATTGTTGATCAGTAGGAAGAACTCATCTAGTTCACTAACCTCCTTTCGGGAAGGACATCAGATTTTCTAACCTGGTCTGGCCGACATGTGACTCCAGACCCACAGCAATATGGCTGACTCTGAGCTACCCTCTGGGTAATTAGCAGAGGGGTCAAAGAACGTTGTTCCAGGCAGTGACACCCACATCCCATGAATGAATATATAAAAATACCTATGTCCCTGCGTACCTCTGCAAACACCTTCAGCTGCAGCAATCCGTCCTGGCTTTGTAACACCCTGACCACTCTCTGTAACACTCTCACCACCTCCAGCACCTTCACCTCTCCCTGTTCCTATTGTGTCAATGAACCCTGACCGTTGCTCCCCTTCCCGCAGCCCTCCTGCAAGCAGACCCATTGGAATCCATTAACATTTACTCCTAAATCACTCGATCACTTCAGGATTTTAAGTACTCATTGGTGATCTTCTCAGCTTCATAATCTAGTATGATCCCTTTTGTCCTGAGTGCGGGACCAGTGGGAATTTCTTGCTGAGGTTTTTACTGTTTCAATGGAATGTCCTTTTGTTGAGTATTTTGCGTTGTCAAATGTTTTCCACTGTTCATTAACAGGCACATATTTCAGTCTGTTTAGCCTATTTACCTTGGTCAGTTCTCCTCTCAACTTCATGTCATTGGTTATTTTTGTTTCTAGTTGTAGCTTGTCCTTTCTGTGATTCACTTTAAAACTTTATATTTCTTTAAATTGCACTTTATCACAATTTCCCAGAGGATCTCTCCAGGTGACATTACTCATTCACTAAGTTTCATTACATGGTCCCTCTGCGATAGTTATGTCCCTTAACAGTTGCACAATGTGTTTTTCAAAGAAACACTGAAAAAAAATTAACCGAACTCCTCTTCCAATATCAAGGTTGACCGTGTGATTGTCCCAGATTATACAAATAATAAAGTTTTCCAAAATTATCACAATACCTTTGTTAAAAAATTCCAATGAGTTCCTGATTAATGCAGTGACGAGCCATGAAATGCTGTTCGGTGGGTGGTCGAAAACTGTTCTGCTGCTTGAGTCCTTGGCAAGTAGTAGCCAGAATTTATATTCAGACTGACTCTACTTCATGATCTGAGGCTAAATGATTTCTCTGTAATGCCTTTGTTATCCATTATTGTTAGCGTTGCCCATTTTGCCTCAGTTTGCACAAGATGACGAACCACTGAATATTTTTGTTCACCCTGTATCCATGTCTCCCTGGTGTCGAAATCTCTTTTATCGCTGTGTCACAAATCCGTCGACCTTATTGCAGCAACGTTGTCCATTCAAAAAAAAAACATAAGATACTCTCTTCCACAATTTTCTGTCACAAATCTATTTGCTGATGTACAGTTTTAGTTAAACTCTGTCCCATCCTGTTCCGAATGCTTGTCTTCAGCCATATTCCCATGCTGTTCCATTGCTTCACCTTTTCCCTTTGGATTTGGAAAGCTCCTTTCACCTGCATCCTCTCTGTCAGTTTAATGCCCTGTCCATAAACCTACCGACATGATTGGCCAGGACACTGCTCCCAGCACAGTTCCAGGGGGACCATCCTAATAGTTTTTTTTAAATCAGGTATAGGATGTGTGAGTCTCTGGCTGACCAGCCTTTCTTGCCCAGCCCTAGAAGCCCTTGAGCTGAGTAACGTGCTTGGCCATTGCAGAGGGTCATTGAGAGGCAAACCCTTTGCTGTGGGGATGTAGTGCAGACCACGTGAGGATGGGCAGATGTCCTTCTCTAAAGGACAAATGTTTGGATTTGTTTTACATCAGTAATGGTTTCATACTTATTTGTGAATTGTTAATTCTTATTTTTAAAATTATTGATTTCAAATGTCTCCTTTTCAGATGGTGGGACTCAATCCTGCCTCCACTGAACATGAGCTGAGGTTTTGGATACATTCTCTCGCAATAATACCACTAGGCCATTACTTCACCTGCTCACTGGGTGCTCATCCCTGAGCACTGATACCAGGGCATCATGAAGCTAAACCCATTCTTCCAACACAATTGTGTGATCCTGACATCTTCCAGCAATCTGGGACTATTTCTTAATATCGCTCCATTCTCCAGATCTCTGTGGGACTCAGTGCCATTCTCCATGTGCAACCCTCACTGCATCTGTTTAATTTCCCATTCTGTCTATTTCTCTGTCTCCTGTAGGTACTCAGGAAAGTCCTGACTCAATAGTCTTCCCAGCTGCTGGGTGGATCGTCCATTACCTCATTGAACACAGTTGGTCCGCCAGAGAGAGACAAAGGGAAAGGAGATCTGGAGCCTTCAATAAATCCTGTAGTGAAGTAAGGTCTCCCAAAGTGCACAGAGCAAAGAACAGTGAGAGTGCTCCAAACATCTGTTAACACAACATGACATAGATACAGTGCTGGAGGGGAGCACAGTACACACACGCACACCCTGGTGCTGGAAAAGCACGGTAGGTCAGGCAGCATCCGAGGAGCAGCCTGATCGATATTTCGGGCAAAAGCCCTTCATCAGGAACAGAGGCCGGGAGCCTGCAGAGTGGGGAGATAAATGAGAGAGGGGTGGGGATGGGGAGAAAGTAGCATAGAGTACAATAGGTGAATCGGATGGGGAAGGAGGTGATAGGTCAGAGTGGAGGATGGGGGAAGGTAGCAAAGAGTACAATGGGTGAATGGGGGTGGGGATGGGGGTGATCGGTCAGAGAGGAGGGTGGAATGGATAGGTGGGACGGGAGATAGGCCATTACGACAGGTCATGAGGGCGGTGCTGAGCTGGAAGGCTGGAGGCGGGGTGAGATGGGGGAAGGGGAAACGAGGAAACTGGTGAAGTCCATATTGATGCCCTGGGGTTGAAGTGTTCCGAGGCGGAAGGTGAGACGTTCTTCCTCCAGGCGTCGGGTGGTGAGGAAGTGGCGGTGGAGGAAGCCCAGGACCTGCATGTCCTCGGCAGAGTGGGAGGGGGAGTTGAAATGTTGGGTCACAGGGCGGTGGGGTTGATTGGTGCGGGTGGCCCAGAGATGTTCCCGAATGTGCTCTGCTAGGAGGTGTCCAGTTTCCCCAATGTAGAGGAGACGGCATAGGGAGCAACGGATACAATAAATGATATTGGTGGATGTGCATGTAAAGCTTTGGATGTGGAAGGCTCCTTTGGGGCCTTGGATGGTGGTGAGGGAGGAGGTGTGGGCACAGGTTTAGCAATTCCTGCAGTGGCAGGAGAAGGTGCCAGGAAGGGAGGGTGGGTTTTTGGGGGGCATGGAACTGACCAGTTAGTCACGGAGGGAAAGTGGAGAGGGGTGGGGAGGGAAAATATCCCTGGTGGTGGGGTCCGTTTGGAGGTGGAGGAAATGGCGGTGGATAATTTGGTTTATACGAAGGTTGGTCGGGTGGAAGGTGAGCACCAGGGGCGTTCTGTCCTTGTTACAGTTGGAGGGGTGGGGTTTGAAGGTGGAGGTGCGGGATGTGGACGAGATGCGTTGGAGGGCATCTGTTACCACGTGGGGAGGGAAATTCCGATCTCGAAAGAAGGAGGCTATCTGATGTGTTCTGTGGTGGAACTGGCCCATCTGGGAGCAGGTACAGCAGAGGCGGAGGAATTGGGAATAGGGGTTGGGAATTTTGCAGGCGGTAGGGTGGGAAGATGTGTAATCTAGGTAGCTGTGGGAGTCGGTAGGTTTGTAAAAAATGTTGGTGAAAGTTGGTTGTCATTAATGGGGATTGAGAGGCCCAGGAAGGGGAGGGAGGTATTAGAGATGGTCCAGATAAATTTAAGGTCAGAGTGGAATGTGTTGGTGAAGTTGATGAATTGCTCAAACTCCTCGAGGGAGCACGAGGTGGTGCCAATGCAGTCATCAATGTTGCGGAGGAAGACGTGGGGAGTGGTGCCATTGTCACTACGGAAGATGGACTGTTCTACGTAGCTAACAAAGAGACAGGCAGACCTGGGGCCCATACGGGTGCCCATGGCTACCCCTTTGGTCTGGAGGATGTGGGAGGATTTGAAGGAAAAATTGTTAAGGGTGAGGACAAGTTCAGCCAAACGAATGAGCGTATCGGTGGAAGGGTACTGTTGTGGACGTCGGGAGAGGAAGAAACGGAGGGCTCGGAGGTCATGGTGGATGGAGGTGTAGAGGGATTGGATATCCCTCATTGTGAAGATGAGGCGTTGGGGGCTGGGGAAACGGAAGTCTTGGAGGAGGTGGAGGGTGTGAGTGGTGTCTCGAATGAATGTGGGTAGTTCCTGGACTGGGGGGACAGGACAATGTTGAGGTAGGCAGTCATGAGTTTGGTGGGGTAGGAGCATGCTGAGACAATGGGTTGGCCAGGGTGGTCAGGCTTGTGGATCTTGGGAAGGAGGTAGAACCGGGCAGTGGGGGATCCCGGACAATGAGGTTGGAAGCTGTGGGTGGGAGTTCTCCACCTGAGGTGATGAGGTTCTGTATGCTCTGGGAGATGACGGTTTGGTGATGGGAGGTGGGTCATGGTAGAGGGGGTGGTAGGAGGAGGTGTCTTTGAATTGGCATCATGGCTTCAGCGGTGTAGAGGTCAGTGCACCAGACTACCACTGCACCCCCTCTATCTGCTGGTTTGATGGTGAGGTCGGTATTGGAGCAGAGGAAGTGGAGGGCTGCACGTTGTGAGGGTGAGAGGATGGAGTGGGGGAGGGGGGAGATAGGGTGAGGCAGTTAATATCTCGGTGCAAGTTGGAAATGAAGAAATCGAAGACAGGTAATAGGCCAGCGCGGGGTGTCCAGGCGGATGGAGTATGTTGGAGGCACGCAAAGGGGTCCTCAGAAAATAGGCGGGAGTCTTCATTGTAAAAGTAAGCTCTGAGGCGGAGGCGGTGGAAGAAGTGTTCGATGTCACGGCGTGTATTAAATTAATTGATGTGTGGATGGAAGGGGATAAAGGTGAGGCCTTTGCAGAGGACTGATCATTCGTCCTCAGTGAGGGGGAGGTCAGGGGGAATGGTGAAAACACGGCAGGACTAGGAGCTGGGACCAGGCGTAGGTGTGGAGCTGGGGGAGACGACGGAGCCTGTAACTGGAGTGGGTGTGGTGTTAGGGGGAATGGGGATGGAGTCATGAGCAGGGGTGGTGTTCCCCTCATGGTTCTGGGGGCAGGGATGGTGATGGTGGGACTTTCGGGTGGTGTCAGCAGAATGCAGGTGAGTGACATTGGTGGGGGCGGAAGTGGTGGCAAACAAAGCAGTGGGGGGGCGAGGAAGTCACTGAGTGTGTGACATCAGCGATGATGTGAGGGGCGGGAATGATGTCACTTGTGGTGTTTGCGGAATTGTGAGGGTGGCATTTACTTTATTTTAACCAATAATTTCCTGTCACAAATCTGTTTGACAATGTTGTATTTTAATTAAACTCACCCCCTTCCTGTTTCTTTCTTTTGGTCTTCATTCACATCTCGATGGTGTTCCAATAATTCAACCTTTCTCTTTGGACTTGGGAAGTTCTATTCACCTCAGACCTGTCCCCCTCCTCATCTGTGTCCATTTGTAGCACACTGCATAATGTGGTACCAGTGGGTCTAATTGCAGCCTCCGTCAGTGTCTCTCACTCTTGCATCTACTCCAGATCCTGAGCCAACAGCATTCTCCACACCAGAGGGAAGCAACTGCACAGGCCATGGATGGAGACCGGGAATTTCCAGATCTCTGTGGGACTCAGTGCCATTCTCCATGTGTACCCCTCATTGCATTAGTCTCATTTCCCATTCTGTCTACTTCTCTGTCTCCTGTAGGTATTCCTGATGTCCCTCACTCAGCAGAATTCCCAATTCCTGCCTCAGCCATCACCAAATTGAAGACAGTTGGTCAGCCAGAGAGAGATGGAGAGGTAGATCTGGAGCCTTCAGTAAATCCTGCAGCCGGTAAGATCACTCACAGTAAACAGCACAGGGAGGAGTTAGTGGACTTTAATTCAGACCCTGAGGGCATGATGTCGGAACAATGCTGGGCAAGGAACATGAGAAAATTCTCAGGCTTCATTATCACCATCTTGTCTGTAAATTCATCTGTTCCACAGAACCCTCCCTCTGTCTGTCAGTTTCTCCATTGTCTGTTTCATCGATACCACTTCCCCGATCTCTATCAGCCCCTACAATTCTGCTTATCCCTGTAAGCTCCTCATATCAGTAAAACTCTCCTAGTTCTGCCTTTGCCTTTAATCCCGGATTCTGTCACATCACTCCTTAACTGAAGAAAAACAACTCTTCAGTTCCTTAAGCCATCCTGTTCAGTGTAGTCCTTTCCAGACCTGAAAAACCTCCCTGTCTTTGTGACTTTTTTGAACTCCTACCACCTTCATGATCTCTGTGACCTTTTCCGTCACGACAACAATAAAGCTCTGTATCTTCGTAACCCCCTCCAGCTGTTAGACTCCTCCTTGTCTCTGGGCACAGTGCAGAGTGACCCTGCTTCTCTCATAAATTAGTTTCTCCATTTCTAATGATGACTATGAACTCTTTCTGTCTCTAAAACGCATTCAATCTCTGTAAACTCTGCTGGTCCCGATTGATGTAATTTCCTTCGGTTACTGCAAACCTTTATACCTTTAATCTTCTCCAGACGCGACCACACAATTTATTTCTATAACGTCTATGAGTGATAGAGTCATAGAGATGTACAGCACGGAAACAGACCCTTCGGTCGAACCCGTCCATGCCGACCAGATATTCCAACCCAATCTAGTCCCACCTGCCAGCACCCGACCCATATCCCTCCAAACCCTTCCCATTCATATACCCATCCAAATGCCTCTTAAATGTTGCAAATGTCCCAGCCTCCACCACATCCTCTGGCAGCTCGTTCCATACACGTACCACCCTCTGCGTGAAAAGGTTGCCCCTTAGGCCTCTTTTATATCTTTCCCCTCTCACCCTCAAACTATGCCTTCGAGTTCTGGACTCCCTGACACCAGGGAAAAGATTTTGTCTATTTATCCTATCCTATCCATACCCCTCATAATTTTGTAAACCTCTATAAGGTCACCCCTCAGCCTCCGAAGCTCCAGGGAAAACCGCCCCAACCTGTTCAGCCTCTCCCTGTAGCTCAAATCCTCCAATCCTGGCAACATCCTTGTAAATCTTTTGTGAACCCTTTCAAGTTTCACGACAATTCTTCTGATTGGAAGGAGACCGGAATTGCACAAAATATTCCAACAGTGGCCAAACCAGTGTCCTGTACGGCCACAACATGACCTCCCATCTCCTGTATTGAATACTCTGACCAATAAAGGAAAGCATACCAAATGCCGCCTTCACTATCCTATCTACCTGTGACTCTACTTTCAAGGAGCTATGAACTGCACTCCAAGGTCTCTTTGGTCAGCAAGACTCCCTAGGACCTTACCATTACGTGTATAAGTCCTGCTCAGACTTGCTTTCCCAAAATGCAGCACCTTGCATTTATCTGAATTAAACTCCATCTGCCAGTTCGCGCATTGTCCCCATCTGGTCCAGATCCTGTTGTAACCCTCTTCGCTGTCCACTACACCTCCAAATTTGGTGTCATCTGTCAACTTACTAACTATACCCTTTATGCTCACATCCAAATCATTTATGTAAATGACAAAAAGTAGAGGGCCCAGCACTGATCCTTGTGGCACTGCACTGGTCACAGGCCTCCAGTCTGAAAAACAACCCTCCACCGCCACTCTCTGTCTTTTACCTTTGAGCCAGTTCTGTATCCAAATGGCTACTTCTCCCTGTATTCCATGAGTTCTAACCTTGTTAATCAGCCTCCCATGGGGGACATTGTCGAATGCCTCACTGAAGTCCATATAGATCACATCTATCATCTGCCCTCCTCAATATTCTTTGTTAAATCTTCAGAAAACTCAATCAAGTTTATGAGACATGATTTCCGACGCACAAAGCCATATCGACTATTCCTAATCAGTCCTTGCCTTTCCAAATACATGTACATCTTGTCCCTCAGGATTCCCTCCAACAACTTGCCCACCGCCGAGGTCAGCCTGACCGTTCCATAGTTCCCTGGATTGTCTTTACCACCGTTCGTAAACAGTGGCACCACGTTTACCAACCTCCAGTCTTCTGGCACCTCACCTGTGACTATCGATGATACAAATATCTCAGCAAGAGGCACAGCAATCACTTCTCTAGCTTTCCACAGAGGTCTCGGGTACACCTGATCAGTTCCTGGGGATTTATTCACCTGTAACCGTTTCAAAACATCCAGGACTTCCTCCTCTCTAATCTGAACGTTTTGCAAGATGTCACCATCGATTTCCCTACAGTCTATATCTTCCATATGCTTTTCCACAGTAAATGCTGATGCAAAATATTCAATTAGTATCTCCCCCATTTTGTGCTGCTCCACACAAAGGCCGCCTTGCTGATCTCCCTAGTTACCCTTTTTTCCTTAATGTATTTGTAAAAACCCTTTGCATTCTCCTTAATTCTATTTGTTAGACCTATCTCATGTCCGTGTTTTGCCCTCCTGATTTCCCTCTTAAGTATATTCCAAATTCCTTTATACTCTTCTCAGGATTCACTCGATCTATCCTGTCTATACCTGACACATGCTTCCTGCTTTTTCTGAACCAAACACTCAATTTCTTGAGTCATACAGAATTCCCAATACTTACCAGCCTTCCCCTACACCCTGACAGGAATATACTTTCTCTGGATTCTTGTTATCTCATTTCTGAAGGCTTTCCATTTTCCAGCCGTCCCTTTAGCTGCGAATATCTGCCTCCAATCAGCTTTCAAAAGTTCTTGCCATATACCGTCAAAATTGGCCTTTCTCCAATTTAGAACATCAACTTTTAGTTCTGGTCTATCCTTTTCCATCACTATTTTAAAACAAATAGAATTATGATCGCTGGCCTCAAAGAGTTCCCCCTCTGACACCTCACTCACCTGCCCTGCCTTATTTCCTAACCTTTCCTAGCCTAAAGTTTTGCACCTTCTCTAGTAGGTACATCCACATACTGAATCAGAAAATTGTCTTTTACACACTTAAGAAATTCCTCTCCACCTAAACCTTTAACACTATGGCAGTCCCAATCAATGTTTGGAAAGTTAAAATCCCCTAACATACTAACCCTATTATTCTTACAGATAGCTGAGATCTCCTTTCAAGTTTGTTTGGCAATTTCCCTCTGACTATTCAGGAGTCTGTAATACAATCCCAATCAGGTGATCATCCCTTTCTTATTTCTCGGTTCCACCCAAATAACTTCCCTGGATGTATTTCTGGGAATATCATCACTCAGCACAGCTATAATGCTATCCCTTATCAAAATTGCCACTCCC
Source organism: Chiloscyllium punctatum (assembly GCF_047496795.1). NCBI lineage: Eukaryota > Metazoa > Chordata > Chondrichthyes > Orectolobiformes > Hemiscylliidae > Chiloscyllium > Chiloscyllium punctatum. The sequence goes on from NC_092766.1 coordinate 81,976,748, forward strand.
TCTCCTCTCTTGCCTCCCTTTCGATACTTCCTGTAGCATTTGTATCCTGGAAGATTAAGCTGCCAGTCCTGCCCATCCCTGAGCTATGTTTCTGTAATTGCTATGAGATCCCAGTCCCATGTTCCTAACCATGCCAAGAGTTAATCTGCCTTCCCTGTTAGGCCCCTTGCATTGAAATAAATGCAGTTTAATTTATTAGTCCTACCTTGTCCCTGCCTGTCCTGACTGTTTGACTCCCTTCTGTTCTCAGCTGGACCCGTCTCAGATCAAGCTCCCAAAACCCTCCCTGTGATTGTTACCACGTCCCATCGCCGCATTCCTCCAAATCCCTGTCAAGTCCTCCCATTCCTAACACGCGCCCTGTATCTGTCACCTGTCCCAGCTTCCAAAACCATCCCTATCTCTGTAAGACACCTCCCACCCCCCTGTCCCAGTTACTACAGTCCGCTGTATCACTAAATGTCAGTAGTCACTATAATATCAGAGTAAGGTGTGAAAGCAGGAATACTGTACTGGGTTAATGATCAGTCGTGATCATATTGAATGGTGGGACTGACTCTGTGGTCAAATGGCCGATACCTGCTCTTCTTTCCTGTGCTTCTCAATAAACTTACTATCTATATAACCTCCATCAGTCCCCACAGCCCTCCCTATCTTGATTAACTCCTTCAGTCCCCACGACTCTTCCTATCTAAGTAACCTGAATCATTCCCCACAAACCTCCCGAACTCCATAACTTCCAAAAGGCCCCACGACCCTCCCTATCTCCATAATCTCATCCTGAGCCAACGACCCTCCCGTTCCGAGTAACCTCCTTCAATCCCCATGATCTTCTTAATCTGTGCAACCTCCTTCAGGCCCAAGAGTCCTGCAGATCTCTTTGGCCCCTTTCAGGCCCCATATCACTCCGTATCTCCATCATGTTCTTCAGTCACCACTGCACTCTCTGTGTCCATAATCTCATACAGTCCCTACATCACTCCCTATCTCCATAATGTTCTTCAGTCCCCACGACCCTCCTTATTTCCAAAACATCTATTACCTGTTGAACCTGTAAGCTACCTTTTTTCAGATTGATAAACACGAACTACCATAACCCTTTCTGCTGCCAGTCTGAAACCAAACAGTGTTAGCCTGATAGTAGGTCGGGAGCTGAAATATGTTTGAAAGGATATGCCAATGAACAATAACTGGACCCTTAGAAACGCTTTTAATGAAAAGAGAATGTGTTTTTGACCATGTTGGATTTTATTTTTATTGGTGTGAATATAAATGGCAGTATAGATACAGGTGTAGGGGTGGTTGTACCGAAGATATGGTTTATTTGAATTTTCAGAAACGTTTACACAAGTTTCAATAAGGGCTAAAGAATAACTTGGTAGAGAATAGGACACCTTAACTGTCAGGAGGTGGGTGAGATATTAGACAAAATAGTGTTGTCAGAATTTACTGTGGAGAAAGACATGGAAGCTCAAGAAGTTGGGGAAATAAATAGCGATATAGAACATAGAACATAGAACATTGAACAGTACAGCACAGAACAGGCCCTTCGGCCCACGATGTTGTGCCGAAATTCTAACCTAGATTAAGCACCCATCCATGTACCTATCCAAATGCCGCTTAAAGGTCACCAATGATTCTGACTCTACCACTCCCGCGGGCAGCGCATTCCATGCCGCACCACTCTCTGGGTAAAGAGCCCACCCCTGACATCTCCCCTCTACCTACCACCCTTCACCTTAAATTTATGTCCCCTTGTAACACTCTGTTGTACCCGGGGGAAAAGTTTCTGACTGTCTACTCTATCTATTCCTCTGATCATCTTATAAATCTCTATCAAGTCACCCCTCATCCTTCGCTGTTCCAACGAGAAAAGGCCGAGAACTCTCAACCTATCCTCGTAGGACCTACTCTCCATTCCAGGCAACATCCTGGTAAATCTCCAAAGCTTCCACATCTTTCCTAAAGTGAGGCGACCAGAACTGCACACAGTATCCAACTGTGGCCGAACCAAAGTCCTGTACAGCTGCAACATCGCTTCACGACTCTTGAATTCAATCCCTCTGCTAATGAACGATAATACTCCATCGGCCTTCTTACAAACTCTATCCACCTGAGTGGCAACCTTCAAAGATCTATGTACATAGACCCCAAGATCCCTCTGTTCCTCCACCTGACTAAGAACCCTACCATATCTTGGAAAGAATCCTCAAAAGAGAAGAATAAGTGCTGGAATCATAAAACAAATAAAGGTAGATCAATCCTCAGTCACTTATTAAGTCGATCCTAGAATATTGTGGGAATCTGGGGAAGAGGTTGCGGTGTCCCTTACAGAGATATTTATATTATCAACAGACACAATAAGTTACTGGAAGACTGGAGGGTGGCTAATGCTGTTCCATCACTTAAGGTCTGCAAGGAGCAGCCAGGAAATCACAACTCAGTGATCCCAGTGCTGGGTAAGTTGTTGGAGGAAATTCTGAGAGAAAGGAGCTACATATATTTGGAAAGGCAAGGGCTGATTAGAGATAGTCAGCATGGCTTTGTGAGTGCGAAACCGTGTTTCACAAACCGGATTGACTCTTCGAGGGGTTGACCAAGAGATAGATGAAGGCAGAGCAGTCAGCGTTGTCTACATGAACTTCAGCAAAGCATTTGACAAGGTTCCAAGGAATGTAGAACATCTAGTCAAGAGGAAGAAGGAAGCTAACTTAGGTTTGAGGAACCAAGGATCAGAAGCAGGGCTCTAGAGAGTTACATGGGGCAGCACGGTGGCTCAGTGGTTAGCACTGCTGCCTTAGAGCAGTAGGGACGCGATTTCAATTCCAGCCCCAGGCGACTGTCTGCGTGGAGTTTGCACAATCTCTCCATGTCGGAATGTGTTTCCGACAGGTGCGTCGGTTTCAACCCACAGCCCAAAGATGTGCAGGTTAGGTGAATCAGCCATGCGTTGCCCAAGAAAGGGAATATAGATAATCCTGGGAATCACAGACCTGTCAGTCTTCTGTCTGTGATGTGCAGATTATTGGAGAGGACTCTGAGAGTCAGGATTTATGATTCCTTGGAAAACCATAGTTTGATTAGAGGAAGTCATCATGGCTTTGCAAGGGCCAGGTCATGCAGCACAACTCTGATTGAATCCTTTGAGAATGTGACAAAACACATTTATGGCTCATTGAGAAAGTACAGAGCATGGGATACAGGGAAACCTGCCTGTCTGGATACAGAATTCCTGGCCCATAGATGACAGAGGTTGATGACAGATGGAAATCATTCAGCCTGGAGCTCAGTGACCAATGGTTTTCTGCAGGGAGAGGTCAAAGAAATCTCTGCTCTTTGTGATTTTTGAATGAGTGGAAGAGTGGGAAAGGAAGTTTACCAATGACACAAAGGTTGGTGGAGTGGTGAATAGTGTGGATGTCTGCTTGAGGTTACAATGGGACATTGACAGGATGTAGAGCTGGGCTGAGAAGTGGCAGATGAAGTCAACTCTGGAAAAGTGTGAAGTGATGCATTCTGGAAGGTGAGACTTGAATGCAGAATATAGGGGTAAAGGCAGAATACTGAATACTGTGGAGGAACAGATGGATCTTGGATTTCATGACAAGAGATCCATCAAATTTGCCACCAAGCTTATAGTGTTGTTAAGAAAGAAGATGTTGTATTGGCTTTCATTAGCTGGGGGATTGAGTTTTAAAGCCATGAGGTTATGCTGCAGCTCTATACAGTCCTGTTTCGATCCCAATTAGAATATTGTGTTCAGTTTTGATCCCTTCATTACAGGAAGGATGTGGAATCTTTAGAGAGGGTAAAGAGATTTACCACGATACTGCCTGGACTGGAGGGCATGTCTTATGAAGAAAGGTTGAGGGAGTGAAGGCTATTCTCATTTGAGTGAAGAAGAGTGTGGTGTGATTTGGTAGAGGTGAACAAGATGGTGTGAGGCAACGATAGAGAGAACAGTGCGAGACCTCTTGATCCCATGGCATACCTGGTCCAAGGGGGCATAATTGTAAGGTGATTGGAGGATGGGTAAGGGGAGATCTCAGATGTAGGTTCTTTACACAGAGAGTGGTGGGTGGGTGTAAGGGGACACTTTAACTTACTCTTGGATGGGCAAAATGAAGGGTATGTAAGTTAGTTTGATCTTATAGTCAGGTAAAAGATGGGCATGGCATCATGGCCGAAGGGTCTTGTGCTGTACTGTTCTGTGTTCTACGTTCTGTATGGTAAACTGGGTAATAAGCTCAGATCAATGTAAAAGGATACGGCATTCAGGAGGAGCTAGTCCACTGGATACAAAATTGGGCTTGAGGGTTGGAGACAGAGGGTGATGGGAGGCATCTTATCTTTCTGACTGGTGACATGTGACCAGCGGTGAAGTGGGTCCACTGTTGTTTGTCATTTGGATAAATGATTTGGATGGGAATATTGGTTTTGTGGTAAGTCAGTTTTTTGAGTGACACTGAAATTGTTGGTAAAGTGGACAGTGAAGAAAGTTATCTATGATACAACAGGATGAACAGTCCTGCTGGGATAGTGGCTGAAGAATAGAAGATGGAGGTTGATTAGATAAATGGGAGGTGTTCCATTTTGGTGAAACAAACCAGGGTGGGACCTGTACAGTTAATGTTCGGGGCCCTGGGTAGTGTTGTCAGTCAGAGACCCAGGGATGCAGGTAGACAGTTCTTTGTAAGTGGTGTCACAGGTAGACAGGTTGGTGAAGCAGGCGTTTGGGGTGGTTACCTTCTTTGGGTAGAGCATTGAGAGTAGAAATTGGGATGTCATGTTGTGGCTGTACAGGACATTGGTGAGGCCACCATAAAAGCATTGTTGACCAGTAGAAAGCACTCATCTGGTTCACTTACGTCCTTTAGAGCAGAACATCTGACATTCTAACCTGGTCTGGCCTGCACGTGACACCAGACCCACAGCAATATGGTTGACTCTGTGCTATACTCTTGGTAATTAGCAGTGGGGCAAAGAATGTTGGTCCCATAGTGACATCCTCGTCCCATGAATGAATAAATAAAAATACATTTGTCCCTCCCTACCTCTGCAAACAGCTCCAGCGGCAGCAATCTGTACCTGCTTTGAAACACCGTTCAGACCCTGACCACTCTCTGTAACACTCTCACCACCTCCAGCACCTTCAGCTCTCCCAGTTCCTTTTGTGACATAAAAACTTTATAATTATTCCCTCTTCCATCTGACCACCTCCTGCGAGCAGACCCTTTGCAATCCCTTTAAAACTTACTCCTAAAACATTCTCTCACTTCAGGATTTTAAGTACTTTTTGGTGATCCTCTAAGCCCGATAATCTCATATCCTTTTTACTTGAGTGAGGGACCGATGGGGATTTCTTGCTGAGGATTTGTCTGTTTCAATGGAATGTCCTTTTGTTGAGTGTTTTACACTGTTCCTTCAAATGTTTAGCACTGTTTATTGACAGGCACATATTTCAGTCTGTTTAGCCTATTCACCTTGGTCAGTTCTCCTCTCCAACTCATGTTATTGGTTATTTTTGTTTCTACTTGTAGCTTGTCCTTTCTGTGATTCACTTTAAAACTTTATATTTCTTTAAACTGTACTTTATCACAATTTCGCAGAGTATCTCTCCAGGTGACATTACTCATTCACAAAGTTTCATCACACAATGGTCGCTCTGAGATAGTTATTTCCCTAGCCAGTTGCACAATTTCTTATTCAAAGAAACACTGAAAACTAATTCTCTGAACTCCTCTTCCAATATCACTCTTGCCAGTATGACTGTCCCACATTTTGAATATTGATGTTTCCCAAAATTATCACAATGTGTTTGTTAAAAAATTCCAATGAGTTCCTGTGTAATGCAGTGATGAGCAACGGAATGTTGTTTGGTGGCTAAAACTATTCTGCTGCTTGTGTCCTTGGCAAGTAGTAATCAGAATTTACATTCAGACTGAATCTACCTCATGATCTGAGACCAAATGCTTTCTCTGTGATGCCTTTCTTATCCATTATTGTTAGTGTTACCCATTTTGCCTGAGTTTCCGCAAGGTTTTGATCCATTGAATATTTATGTCCACCTTTTGTTCACCCTGTAACCATGTCTCTCTGTTGTCTAAACCTCTTTTATCTCAGTGTCACAAATCCATCTACCTTATTGATAAGACTTCGTCCATTGAAAAAAAAACATAATTTACTCTTTCCCACAATTTCCTGTCACAAACCTATTCACTTATGTACAGTTTTAGTTAATCGCTGTCCCATCCTGTACCTTTCAGATTACCTTCAGCCACATCCCCATACTGTTCCGATGCTTCATCTTTTCTCTGTGGATTTGGAAAGCTCCTTTCACCTGGACCCTGTCCCTGCATCCTCTCTGTCAGTTTAAAGCCCTGTCCATAAACCTACTGACATGATTGGCCAGGACACTGGTCCCATCACGGTTCCAGTGGGACCATCCTATTGGATTTTTTTATAAATCAGGTAGGGGATGTGGGTGTCTCTGGCTGACCAGCCTTTATTGCCCAGCCCTAGCTGCCCCTGAGCTGAGTAGCTTGCTTGGCCATTTCAGAGGGCAATTGAGAGGCAACACTTTGCTGTGGGTATGTCGTTCAGACCATGTGAGGATGATCAGATCTCGTTGTTGAAAGGGCAAGTGGGCGGCATGGTGGCTCAGTGATTAGCACTCCTGCATCACAGTCCCAGGGTCCCAGGTTCGATTCCAGTCGCGGGCGATTGTGTGGAGTTTGCACCTTCTCCACGTGTCTGCGTGAATTGCCTCCAGATGCTCCGGTTTCCTCTCACAGTCCAGGGATGCGCAGGTCAGGCGAATTGGCCGTGCTAAATTGCCCATAATGTTAGGTGTATTAGGTCGAGGGAGATGGGTCTGAGTGGGTTACTCTTTGGAGGGATGGCGTGGACTGGTTGGGTCAAAAGGCCTGTTTCCACACTGTATGGAATCTAATCTAAGGGATTGTGATTTTTGTACATCAGCAATGGTTTCATATTTGTTTATGGATTGTTAATTGCTATTTTTAAGATTATTGATTTTAAATTCCACCATATCTTATGATGGGATTCAAACCTGCCTCTCCTGAACATTAGCTGAGGTTTTGGACAAATATCCGAACAATAATGTTACTAGGCCATCACGTCACCTGCTCACTGGTTGCTCATCCCTGAGCACTGACACATGAAGCTAAACCCATTCTTCCCACATGACTGTGTGATCCTGAAGTCTTCCAGCAATCCAGTGATATCACTTAGTCTCTCTCCATGTGGTATCCCTCACTGTGTGGGTCTAATTGCGGCCTCTGTCAGCGTCTCTCACTCTTGCAGCTACTCTAGATCCTGAGGTAACAGAATTCTCCACTCCAGAAAGACGCAACAGCACAGGCCAGGGATGGAGTTTGGGATTTTCCAGATATCTGTTTGGGCTCATGTCCATTCTCCTTGTGTAACCCTCACTGCATCAGTCTAATTTCCCATTCTGTCTATCTCTGTCTCCTGTAGGTACTCAAGAAGTTGCTGACTCAATAGACTTCCCAACTGCTGTGTGTCTCATCCATCACCTCACTGAAGATGGTTGGTCAGCCAGAGAGACAAAGGGAAGGGAGATGTGGAGTCTTCAATAAATCCTGCAGTGAGGTAAGATCACTCATAGTGCACAGAGCAGGGAGCAATGAGAGGGCTCCAAACATCGCTAACAAGACATGATATAGATACAGTGCTGGATTGGGAGCACAGTATAGACACACCCCATGCTCAATCACCACGTGTACTTTAACTTATGTTGCACTAAGACAGCTTCGGGAGTTCAGAGTTATCAATCCAGTCCTGTGCTGTCTTAGTGAGCATCAGGACAACAGAGGTTAAAGCCGGCTTCTGACGAGAGGTTGGGAATGCTGCCTGGGATCTTTCTGTTCCGTGTTCTCCCTCTAACACTGTACTAAGACTCACTACTCCGCAACACTATCTGTGGCATGGCTTGTGCACCACTGTCTTCAGTCATTTTTAACTCCTATAACAGGAGTTGTCCCTGTAACCTGCTCTATTCCCGATAGTCCCTCCACATATTTGAAATGTACTGCAATCCAGACTACCATCCCTATCGCTCTGTAACTTGCTTCAGTGTCTACAACATGCCTTATTTCGGTGCACTAATCCTCTTTAACTGGATACAGAGTGATACAGCACGGAAACAGAACCTGTGGTCCAACTCCTCAATGCTGCCCATGTTACCTAAACTGAAGGAGTCTCATTTGCCTGCATTTGGCCCTTATCTCTTCAAACCTTCTCCTTTCCATGTACCTGCCCAAATGTCTTTTCCATGTTGTAATTGTTCTTGTTTCTCCCATGTGCCTGAGGCAGTCTGTTCCGTTTATGCACCATCCTCTGTGGATAATGTTCCCCCTCAGCTTCCTCTTTAAATCCTTGCTCTCTCTCCTCCCGTTTATACCCTCTAGTTTTGGACTCACCTATCCTTGCTTATTCAACATTGTTAAGGTCACCCCGTGGCCTCCTCTGCCCAAGGGAAATATTTAGGACAATGTTACAAATATCTCCAACGGATGTAACAAAGTGCTGGCCAATGTCGGCAAATGTGCCAAATGTCGCTTTCCCCACCCTGTCCACCTGTGATGCCACTTCCGAGGAACAATGTAACTTGCACCCCCTGGTCTCTCTCTCTCTCTCTCTGTTTGACAACACTGGCCAGAACCCTTCCATTAACTGTGTTAGTCCTCCCTGGTTTGTCTTAACAAAATCCAACACCTGAATTAAACTCCATCTTTCATTCCTTGGCCCACTGGTCCAGTTGGTCAAGATCCTCTTTGATAACCGTATTTACTGCCCACTGCACAATTCATTTGATCATCAACACACTTTCGCACAATCACTCCTATATTTTCAACCAAATTGTTTATGTAGTTGATGCACATCAGTGGACCCAGCCCTGATCCTTTCTTCAATAATGGAATCAAACCATATTCTTGTCATAGAGCCATACAGCATGGAAACTGACCCTTCAGTTGATACTCACCATAATCTAAATCTAAACTCTTCCCAGCTGCCTGTTGCTGGACAATATCACTCCAACCCTTCCCTATTCACCTGTTTATCCAAATATCTTTTAAATGTTGTAATTGTACCCACATCAACCCCTTTCTCAGGAAGTTCATTCCACACTCAAACCACCCTCTGTGTAGCAAATTACCCCATATCTTTTTTTTGAACATCTCTCCCCTGTAACCTTAAAAATGTGGCCCCTCCTCTTGAGACTCCCCCGTCCTGAGGAAAAGGCAACTACCATTAAATTGATCTATATACCTCATTTTGTTTCATAATCCTTCATAGCATAATGTCTCAACCTCCAGGCTCCAGTGAAAAAAGACTCAGCCTATCCAGCCATTTTTCAGAACTCAAGACTTCCATACCCAGCAATATCCTGGTAAATCTCTTCTGAGTGCCCTGCAGCTTAATAATATCCTCCCTGTAAGCTGGGCGACCAGAACTGGACAGAGTATTGCAGAACAGGCCTCACAAATGTCTGTGCAATCTCAACATGACGTCCCAAATCCTCCACTCAATGGACTGAGCAATAGTCAGGCATGCCAAGCACTGTCTTATCCATCCTGTGATGCAAGCTTCAAGGAATATGTACCTGAACCCGGAGGACCCTCTGCTCTAAAACACGAACCGAATCCTTAACATTAATTGTATAAGCTCTACCCTTGTTTTTTTTTTAAAAATGCATTACCTCTTATTTATTCAGATGGAATTCCATCTGTAGTTTTTCAGCCCATTCACACCCTCCATCAAGATCCCTTTGTAATCTCAGAAAACCTCCTTCACTGTCCATGATGCCACCCTCCAGCCTGCCAGCCCATCACACATGGCTGTCAGTAGTATACATACCTTTACTCGGGGCTCCACAATTTCTTCCCTAGCATCCCACAGTGTCCTGTGATACACTTAATCAGGTTCCGGAAATTGCCATCGCTTTTGTGTTTTAAAACCTCCAGCACCACCTCTTCTATAACATGCACTCTTTTCAAGTCATAGAGGTATACAGCATAGAAACAGACCCTTCGGTCCCCAACTCGTCCAGGCTTACCAGAAGATCTAAATAAATCCATTCCCTTTTCCAGCATTTGGCCCATATACGTCTACACCCTTACTATTCAGGTACCCATCCAGATACCTTTTAAATGTTGTAATTGTATCAGTCTCTATTGCTATCTCTCTCAGCTCATTGCATACACACATCACCATGTGTGTGAAGAAGCTGTCCCTTCAGTTCCTCTGTAAATCATTCACCTCTAACCTTAAACTTATGCCCTCTAGTTTTGGACTCCCCAACTTCTGGGAAAAGGCCTTGAATGCTTACCCTATCCATGCCCCTCATGTTCATCATACCTCTGTAAGGTCATCCCTCAGTCTCCGATTCTCCAGTGACAGTAACCCCAGCTTATTCACCAACAACCCGGGCAATATCTTGTTAATCTTTTCTGAGCCCTTTCAAGTTTCACAACATCCTTCCTGTAGCAGAGAGACTGGAATTGCAGAGAACTCCAATTGTGGTCTAATGTATTACTCTTGTTCCCTGAGTTCCCCATTCTTTCTCCACAGTAAGTTCTGGAATGAAAAAAATTTTTAGGATCTGAGCAAATATCCTTCAGTTCAACACATCGATGGCATCATTGATCTTTAATTGACTATTTTGTCCTGAATTACTTATGTACTCTTAATATACTGATACAATCACTTTTGGATTTCCCTTTCCTTCTCTGCTGAGGCTACTTCATTTAGCCTTTCTCCATTTCTGTTTTCTACTCAAAGTGTACTCCTACAGCCCCTGTATATCCTCAGGGAGTCCCTCGATCCAGCTGGCTATACCTGACATGTGCCCCCTTTTCCTTGACCAGATCCTCAATGGACAGCCAGTGTTTCCGAATGCTGTCAGCATTGACCTGCACACAAACAGGAAAATGCTGGCGCTGATCACTCAATTTATCTCACTTTTAAAATATTCTCACTTGCCAAACTTCCCTTTCGCTGTAAATAATTCCCTTCCCCAATCACATTTTGAAAGTTCCTGGCTAATACGATCAAGATTGGTCAGGCTCCAATTTATAACTTACACTTGTGGACCAGGCCTGTCCTTTTCCAAAGCTGTTTTCAAACGACTAGAACTGTGGTCACTTTGGCAAAATGCTTTCCCACTCACACCTCAGTCCCTCCCCCTACCTTAATTCCCAAGTGGAGGTCAGGTTTTGCCCCTTTCTCTTTTCAGGCCATTTCCATATTGTTTGGCAGTTTTCTGGAAGACAATTTCCAAATTCCTACCTTGGGAACACTGGACACTGGCAGTCCCAGTCTATGGTTTGGAAAACCCCAACCATAACAGCCCTATTATTATGGTTGATATTTAAGATGTCCCAACATATTTGTTCCTCAGTCTGCCACAGATTATTCGGCGTCACCAGTCCGATCGTATCAAAGTGATGACCCATTCTTATTTCTCAGTTCCACTGACATAGCTTCACTGGGCAATCCCACAGGAATATCCTCTCTAAGTACTGCTGTGATGATTCATGGAATAAAAACCCACCACCACACGTCCTCTCTTGTCTCCACTTCCTGTAGCATCTCCAACTTGAAACAATGAACTGCCAGCCCTGCCCCTCCCTCAGCTGTGTTTCTGTAATAACTATACTATCCCAGTCCCATGTTCCAATCCATGCCCTGAGTTCATCTTCCTTAGCTGTCTGGCCCCTTGCATTGAAATAAATGCAGTTTAGTCATCAGTTTTCCCCCATTTCCCTGCTATGTTCTTGCCTGCCTTGTCTGCTGAAATTGCTGTCTTTAACTCGTGCACCAACCTCAATCTTCTTTCTGGCCTTACGTTCATTTAAGGTCCAACACCCTGCCAGACTAGGTTATATCCTCTCAAGCAGCTCGAGCAGTTCACCCCACCAGGATATGGGTCCCTCTCCCACTCTCAGTTGAGGTGCCTTTCCCACCCTGTCTCCCTGTGCTGACACCTTCAGGGATCTATGGACTTGTCCATCAAGGTCCCTATATTCCTCAGTACTCCACAAAGACCTACCGTTTATTATGTCTGTCCTTCGCTTATCGTACCTCCCACTGAGTATTACCTCACTTCGATCAGAACTAAACTCTGCTTAGATTATCATCCGATCGACATCGGACTGCAGACAGAGACCATCCTCCTCACTGTGAACAACACCCTCACCTTTTATGTCATCTGTAAACCTACTCTTGATATCATCTGCTTTCACATCCGAGTTAATAATGTTCAATGGTTCCTGCACAGATCCCTGTGGTACACCCGCTGGTGAAAGTATTCTATCCACCAATTTTGCACTTTAAAACTTTATAGTTCTTTAAACTGCACTTTATCACAATTTCCCAGAGGATCTCTCCAGGTGACATTACTCATTCACTAAGTTTTATCACACAACAGTCACTCTGAGACAGTTACGTCCCTCGCCAGTTGCACAATGTGTTATTCTAAGAAACACTGAAAAAACGTCTCTGAACTCCTCTTCCAATATCACTGTTGTCAGTGTGATTGTCCCAGACGTTGCGAATATTGACGTTTCACTAAATGTTCACCATGCCTGTATTAAACATTCCAATGAATTCCTATTTATTTCAGTGACGAGCCATGAAATGCTGTTCGGTGGGTGGTCTAAAACTGTTCTGCTGCTTGTGTCCTTAGCACGTAGTAGCGAGAAATTACATTCAGACTGACTCTACTTCATGATCTGATGCCAAATGCTTTCTCTGTAATGCCTTTCTTACCCATTATTGTTAGCGTCGTCCATTTTGCCTGAATTTGCACAAGGTTGTGAACTATTGAATATTTCCGTTCCACCTTTTTTTCGCCCTGTAACCACATCTCTCTGGTGTCTAAATCCCTTTTATCTCTGTGTCACAAATCCAACTACCTTGTTGCAGAGACTTTGTCCATTAATAAAAAACATAATTTCGTCGTTCCCACAATTTCCTGTGACAAATGGATTTACTAATCTAAGGTTATAGTTAAACTTTGTGCCTTCCTGTTCCTTTCTGTTGTCTTCGGTCACATTCCCACGCTGCTCTGATGCTTCACGTTTTCTCTTTGGATTTGGAGAGCTCCTTTCACCTGAAGCCTGTCCCTGTATCCTCTCTGTCAGTTTAAAGTCCTGTCCATAAATCTACCAACGTGATTGGCCAGGACATTGTTCCACTGGTACTGTGCTGGGACCAATCTGAATGGATTTTTAAAAAAATCAGGTATGTGACGTGGGTGTCTCTGGCTGACTAGCCTTTATTGCCCATCCCTTGCTGCCCTTGAGCTAAACAGCTGGCTCGCCCATTTCACAGGGTTATTGAGAGGCAAACACTTTGCTGGGGGTATGTCGTGCAGACCACATGAGAGTGAACTGTTGTCTTTTTCTGAAGGTCAAGTGTTTGGATTTTTATCAATACTTATTTATGGATTGTTAATTCCAATTTTTGAAACATATATTCATTTAAAATTCCACATGGTTAGATGTTAGAAAGAAGAAGGGGGGGGTTGTCACTTTGTTGGGACTGTATTGTAGACTGTCGTAGACCCAACAGATACCAGAGGAGCAGCTGTGTAGAGAGATTGCAGATAACTATAGGAATAATAGAGGAGTGCAGGCTGGAGATTTTAATATTCCCTGTATTGACTGGGCCACATAGAGTGTAAGAAGAACTGGCCGGAGGGCAATTTGTCAGTGTGTCCAAGGAAGGCTCCTAAATCAATATGCAGAGGGCCCTACTCTACTCAGGCGGGTGCAACACTGGACCTCCCCTCAGAAAACGAGGTCGGGCAAGTGACTGAAGTGTCATTCAGAGAGCACTTTGGGTCCAGTGCCCACAACTGTCTTCGTTTTTTCAGAGTTATGGAAAAAAGATCAGCAGGTCCACAGATTGAAGAAGAAAACTGGAACAGGGCCAGGTTTGGGGTCATTCTGCAGGATCTGGCCAGCGTCAATGCCGTGAATTTAAAATTGCACAATGCCCAGTTATAATCCAACTCGCTTTGGAAGCGCTGGTGATCACTGTAACAGATGAAAGGCTTAAACTAAATTTGTTTGATATTATATTCCATGACACTGCCATCCTGTTGCTATAAATTCTGTACCTTAGGATTGTGCTCCACAACCACCTGATGAAGAAGCAGTGCTCTGAAAGCTAGTGCTTTCAAATAAACCAGTTGAACTGGAACCGAGTGTTGGGTGATTTTCAACTTAGTACACCCCCATTCCGACACCAGCACCTCCACATTATGATTCTAATCGATTGGGTGAGTCTGTTTGAAGGAAAAGGAACAACTGGCAAATGGGAGGCTTTCCAAAGTGTGATCTCAAGAATCTGCCAATTACCTTCAACTTATGTCCCCTTGTGATAACCATTTCGCCATGGGAAGTAATCTCTCGTTCTCCACTCTATCCATGCCTCTCATTCCCTTGTAAACCTCTAACAAGTCACCATTCTTCCTCCTTCGCTCTGATCAGAAAAGCCCTAGCTTCAACAACCTACCTTCTATGGGCATGCCCTCCAGTCCAGGCAGCATCCTGCTAAATCTCTTCTGCACTGTCTTTAAAGCTTCAACATCCTCCCTATAATGAAGTGAAGAGAACTGTTCACAATATTTGAAGTGTGGTCTAACTGGAGTTCTGTAGAGCTGCGTCAAAGTCTCACATCTATTAAATTCAATCCCCCTGCTAATGAAAGCCAACACACCATTCGCCTTCTTAACAGCCTGTCAACTTGGATGGTAACCTGAGAGACACAGGATCCCTTTGTTCCTGCACGCTGCTAAGATTCCTGCCTTTAACCACGTAAAGGTTTTCTGCAGAATCCTCCAATCTAAAACTATCCCTATCTTTGTAAGTTCCTCCAGTCCCTAAAACACTCATAAACTGTGAAACCTCCTCAAGTCCCTATATTCCTAATGTCTGCAAAATCCTCCCATCCTGATGTCCCTCCGTATCTCTGTAACCCCCACCATCCTCCAGTGCTCTTCTGGGCAACATTGCAGAGGAAGGAGGAGTTGGAGAGTCTGGGCCATGTTCCGAGGTATGAAGGGCTGCAGAACCTGGAGGATGGTCCAAATGTCGGAAGGGATGTGGGACTTGTAGAAGGTTAGAGGTTCCGGGATTCATTGAACCTGTAGGAGAGGACAGGGGATGGCTTGTGGAACCTTGTGGATATTATGATTTGAACCACAGGTAATTTTTGATTGGACCATTCAACCGATCTTACAGTCATAGAGATGCACAGCATGGAAACAGACCCTTCATTCCAACCTAGCCATGCCGACAGGACATTCCAACCAATCTAGTCCCAGATTGGGACTAGATTGCCAGTACCTGGACTATCTCCCTCCAAACCCTTTCTATTCATATATCCATCCAAATGCTTCTTAAATGTTGCAATTGTACCATCTGTAAGATTCGCTGAAAGATCCAATCAAACATTACCTGTGGTTCAAATCATAACATCCTGCAGGTTCCACAACCCATTCATGGTCCCATCCTGCAGATCAGATATCCCAACCCAATGTAGTCCCACCTGCAAGCATCCGGCCCACCTCCCTCTAAACCCTTCCTATTCATTTACCCATCCAGATGCCTTTTAACTGTTGCAATTGTACTAGCCTCCACCACTTCCTCTGGCAGCTCATTCCATATATGTACTATCCTCTGCGTGAAAAAGTTGCCCCTTTTTATCTTTTATATCTTTCTACTCTCATCCTAAACCTTACCCTATAATTCTGGACTCGCACACCCCAGGAGAAAGACTTTGTCTATTTACCCTATCAATGCCCCTCTTGATTTTATAAACCTCTATAAGGTCACCCTCAGCCTCCGACTCTCCAGGAAAAACAACCATCACCTGTTCAAAATCTCCCTTTCGCTCATCCCTGGCAACGTTGTTGTAAATCTTTTCTGGACCATTTCACGTTTCACAAAATCATTCTGATCGGAAGCAGAACAGAGTTGCATGCAGCATTCCAAAAGTGGCCTAACCACTGTCTTGTACACCCGCAACATGACCTCCCAACCCCTGTACTCAATACTCTGACCAATAAAGGAATGCATACCAAGCGCCTTCTTCACTATCCTAACTGCCTGTGACTCTACTGTCAAGGAACTCTGTATTTCATTTGAAATATTGCATCGACAGATAGAGTGGCCCGAGGTCTTCTGGGTAATGCTAGTTTAGTCTAAGCTGGTAGGCAGAGCCAGTGAAAGATTTGCAGCGCTGTCTGATGAATGGTCGAGAGATAATGCACATGTCAAACAGGCTGTTTTAAGTGCTTATGGATTGTTTATGAAACGGAAGCCACTACAATTCCTTTACTGTACCATCGCTATCTGTCAAAGCTCCTTCAGGTCTATATCCTCCGAATTGTTGAAACCTGCTCTCACCATTGCAACTCCCATTATTTCCTAACATTTTTGAGTCTCTAAAAGCTTCCCTATCAGGTTAATCTCCTCCACTGCACACAACACTCCTAGCCTGTGTAATCTCTTCAATTCCTTCAGTTCCTATATACCTATATATAGGTGTTACGGCTTTGTGGCCATTTTATCCTCATTTATATCTGCAAAAGGCTCTACTCACTGTAGCACATCCTATGCTCATAAGTGAATCTGATCACTCACAAGACTCTCTATCACTCTCTTCTCCAGTCTCAAGAAACTTCCCAATTCCTGTCGTATCTTGCAGCATGCACACCACTCACTCTCTCTGACATACCTTCCAGTGCATAAATTCATCTCTCCTTCTAACTGTATCCAGTCTACAACTTCATCCCTGTCCGTGCAACATCCTCCAGTTTATATACTCCCCTCTATTGCTGCAGCATTCTCCAGCTTATATCATCTTCCATGTGCTTGCAACATTCTCCAGTCCATACTACCCTCCCTTTCCCTGTAATATTCTCCAGTCCATACCATCGTCCCTATCACTGTGATATTTTCCACATCCCACAACTGTTGCTAAATGTACCACATCTTGGAATTATGTGAATGTTTCTACGCCCTGACCAACACAGTCCATGTAACGATCCACAACCCCACACATCCCTATCTCTGAAGTCTAATCAAAGACGCCTTATCTCTCTAACTTCCTCCAAACAATAAAATGTTTTGTCCTGCGAACATTCTGTAGCAACTGTAACTACGTTCAACCCTGCAACATTGTCGAGCCCCCAAACATCTCTCCCACTCTGTGACCTCTAACCATCCCTCAAATGCCCTCTCTCGGTGGCACGCGCCATGCATTTGCAACAAGGCAGATGGAATGACAGCATTAACTGAGCCAACAGAATTCTCCACTCCAGGGAGATAAGGCAACACAGACCAGGGATGGAGACTGGGATTTTGCAGATCTCTATTGGACTCAGTGCCATTCTCAGTGCCAGTAACCCTCACTGCATCAGTCTAATTTCCTATTCTGTCTGTTTCTCTATCTCCTGTAGATACTCAGGATGCTCTTGACTCAACAGTATTCCCAATTCCTGTCTTGTCCATCACCACACTCAAGACAATTGGTCAACCAGAGAGATGGAGTGTGAGATCTGGAACCTTCAGTAAATCCTGCAGCGAGGTAAGATCACTCACAGTGAACAGAACAGAGTGCATTTAAGGGATCGAACTTTGGTCTAGAAGACGTGACACAGATTCAGTGTGGAAGGGTAAACGCAGACCATGATGGTCCCAGGCTCAAACCCCACCTCTTGTTAATTTTCATCTCTGCTGTACTGAGCCTTCCTGTGTCAATACAGTAAGTTGACAGTTATAAATTCAGGCCTGTGCAGTCTTCGTGAGGATCAGTTCAACAGAGGGGAAAGCTGGCCTCCCTCAAGGAGATGGTATTGAAACCTGGGATCTTTCTGTTCTATATTCCCTCCTCACGCTATCTCTTGTCGTGTGATAGTTATACAGCAAGGAAACATGCCTTTCGGTCTAACTTGTTTGTGCCAATGTCTTGAATGCTTATAATTCCCAGAAATGTTCCTATTTCTGTAACCTTCACCCCTCCCAAATTCCCGCTGTATATTTGAAACCTACTCCGATGCTGACGACTCTCTCTGTATGTAAATTGCTCCAATATCGATAACATGCCCAATCTCATCCTGCACTCAGTACAATAATTCCCATTTCTGTAGTTTTGCACAATACTTACAGTAACCCCGTCTCTGTAAAATCCTACAGCCTGGAGCAAAATACCCACCTGTGTACTTTCCTCAAGCCCCAAGAAAACATGATTTCACTGTAACCTTCTGCAGGTCCGATCACACTCCTGCCTCCTGGCCTATAGCACCACCCGACCACAGTAACCTTCTCCCAAACCTACCGACCTCCTTACCGATATGAACACCTCCAGACCCTTTTCAAGCCACAGCAGCACTCCACATCTCTGTTTGCTCGTCCACTCCCTACAGTCTTCCCAGCACCTCAAACACTCTCTCTTTGTGTAATGCTGCAATTTGGGGCAGCACGGTGGCTCAGTGGTGATCGATGGTGCCTCACAGTGCCAGGGACCCAGGTTTGATTCCAGCGTTAGGTGACTGTCTGTCTGTGTGGAGTTTGCACCTTCTCCCTGTGTCTGCGTGAGTTTCCTCCAGGTGTTCCAGTTTCCTCCCACAGTCCAAAGATGTGCAGGTCAGGTGAATCTGCCATGCTAAATTGTCCATAGTGTTAGGTGCATTGTCGGAGAGAAGTGGGTCTGGGTGGATTACTCTTTGGAGAGTTGGTGTGGAATTGTTGTGCCGAAGTACCTGTTCTCATGCTGTAGGGAATCAAATCTAAACTCTCCCTCTGTGTTCCATATTACTGCCCCTAAATATATCCATCTATCCATAATCAGCCCCAACCCCTTCAAACCTCCGAGTCTCTGTGAACTCCCAGAGCTCCAACATCCTTCCTTAACCGTGTAACCTTTCCCATTCCTGAAACACTCTGAAAATGTGGACATCCTACAAACCTCCATATCTGCGTAATCCTCTCAGGACCCTGTAAAACCCCCGATCTGTGGAACCAGCTCCAATGCTTGTGACTCCCGATCAGTTTCTACAAGACTTATTATCTATGTAACATCCTCCCGTCGCTATCACCCGCCCTATCAATGTAAGCTCATCCAGTCTCCCCATCAATCTAATCATTTCCATAACCTTCATCTGCTCTTACACCCCTATCTGTGTAAACGTTACACTCCCCTACAACCATCCCTAAAGCAGAAACCTCCTCCAGTGTCTGCAATGTTCCCTATCTGTGTTTGTGTCTCCAGAATCTATTGCTATTCCTGTCTCTGTACGCTCTGACAGATTGTACAGCTTGCCGGTCCATATTCCTTCCAGAACCTCAGCATCTGACATCAACAAAAGTCTTCATTAATTACAGCCTTCCATATCGCTGTTCTTTCCTCAATTCTATACAACTCTCTTAATCTCTGTAAGTAGCACAATTCCATAAAATACCCCATGCCTGCTTAAACTGACCCAATCCGACAGTGAGAAGCCTCCCTGTCCTTTTGATCACCTGTGGTCCCTTCAGATTTCGCTGTATCTTTCCTGACTCAATTGAATACAGCCCATCTCATGTCATAACTCCTCTAACTCATATGTTTCTCCCCATCTGTGTGATATTATTCAGTTACTGCAATTCTCATCCTTTATCTCCAGAGCTTCAAATCCCCCTGATCGAGTAAGGTTATTGATCCCTTGCAGCATGTTTAACACCTGTAGCAGCCTCTAACTCCTCAACGCATCCTCTCGCTGTAACCTCCTCAAATATTGCAGCTCACTGTCTTTGTCATATCTTCCAGTATCTGCAACCCTCTTGATTTTTGTAACCCACTCCAGAACAGCACTCTACATCTCTGTGTAACTGATGGGAATGCTGCAAACCTGCCTTCACAGTCCTCAGTAACTCTCTGAACTTCTGCAGCCCTACAACCCTCAGCATCTCTGGCTCCTCCAATCCCTCCACTTCTCCCTGGCTGTGTGAACTGATCCAGCCCCTTCAAACCTCCCTATCTCACTCACTCCTGCAGCTCCAACTCTTGTCCATGTCAGTGTGATTACCAGCACCAACAATCCTCCCAGTCTCTATAAACACCTGCAGCTCCAACAACCACCCCTACCTGTGTACTCTCCAGTCCCTCCAATCCTTCCTTTCTCGATAAACGCCTGTAGCTCCAAATACCACCCCATCTGTCTACCCTCCAGTGTCTATAACACTCCCTTGCTCTAAAAATTCTGTAGCTCCAACTACTACTGTGTCATCTCTAGTCCCTATATTCCTCCCGGTCTTTGTAAATCCTTCAGAACTGATAATCCTGTAACTCTACTTGACATTTTTCAGCCCGACAACCACCTGATCTATAACCACCAACAGTGATCTCAAACCACCGAACTCTGTAACATCCTCCAGTCTCCACAGCCCAGCTTTTCTCTGTTAGTTTCTCTGGTAACTGTATTCCTCTTCATCTCCGGTTACAGATCCTTGCTCAGTGAAACAATGTCTCAGTACAGAATCTGTAAGAACACAAGAATCTTTGGTGTATCAATAAATTTGCCACATTTTCTAAATTATAACGACTGCAAGTTCAACCTCTCCACCTCTTCTCATCAATATCCCTCCATTTTGA
Organism: Chiloscyllium punctatum; assembly: GCF_047496795.1. Lineage (NCBI taxonomy): Eukaryota > Metazoa > Chordata > Chondrichthyes > Orectolobiformes > Hemiscylliidae > Chiloscyllium > Chiloscyllium punctatum. The sequence continues at coordinate 81,997,439 of NC_092766.1, forward strand.
AGATCAGCCTGGTGAACCTTCTCTGGGCTTCCTCCAATGCAAGGGCATTTTCCCTCCAGATATGGGACCAAACCTGTGCACAATATTCTCACTGTGGGCTGACAGGAGTCCTCTATATTTATTACAAGCCTTCCCTATTTTTATTCTCCATTCCCTTTGAAATCAATGCCAGCATTCCATTTGCTTTCTCTATGAGCTGCTGTCCCTGTATGCTACCTTTCTGAGATTTATACACCAGGATTCCCAAGTGACGCCAGAGCGTAGCGTTCTGCAGTTGATCTGAAACCAAGACCTGACAGCAATAATCACGAAAGTGCTGGGATGTATGTTAAACGATATGCCAGAAATACTAACTGCACACTTAGAAACTTATGGAATAAGCGCAGTCCATAAGACCATCATGTATAGGGATAGAATTAGACCATTCAATCCATCAGGTCTATTCCACTATTCGATTGTGTATGAATTGTTTCTCAACCCCACTCTCTCACTCCCTGTAACCCTTGACCTCCTTATTCATCCAGAACCTGCTTATCTCCGAGTAAGATACACTGAATCACTTCGCATCCACAGCCCCATGAGGCAGTGAGTTCCACAGATCCATCACCCTGTGACTGAATAAATTCCTCCACATCTCTATTCTAAAGGGTCGTCCCTTCATTCTGAAGCTGTGCCCTTGGCCCCTAGTCTCTCCTGCTCGTGGAAACATCTTGCCCACGTCCACTCCATCCAGGCCCCTCAGTATTCTGTAAGTTTGAATGAGATTCTGCCAACACCTCTGAAACTTCATCAAGTGCAGACCCAGAGACTTCACCTGCTCCTCATATGACACGAATTTCATCTCTGAAATCTTTCTTGGAAAACCATTTCTCTTACCCCTTCACATCCTTTGTTCAGACTCTGAATGAATAACGTGTAGAGTGTAGTCCCAACACTGACCCCTGCGGTGCTCCCCCCATCACCAGTTCCCATCGTGAAAAAGACCCCTTTCTTCACACTCTCTGCCTTGTGCCAATCAGACAAATCATCTATCCACGTTCAGCAAGTTGTTCTGAAACGGAAATTTCATTTCACACACACTGCTAGATTTATTTTTCTGTCTGGCTGTAAACAGCAGAGTTTTACCATTACCTTCCCATCTGCAATTCCCTGGAGAAGGTGGTGGGGAGCTGCCTTCCTGACCCATTGCAGTCCTTTGGGTGTAGGGACAGACACAGTGCTGGGAGGATGGTGCGTGCCTTGGAGGGCACCTTGGAAATGCAGATGTTTCCATGCACCTGGAGCTCCTGTCCTTCCAGGGTATAGTGGTTCCGGGTTTATGAAGTGCTGTTGAAAGGGCCTTCCTGAGTGACCTCAGTGCTACTTGTAGATCTTTTATTCCTGCATTCATTGGTGAACATGAGCTTTGATTTGGAGTGGTCCCTGCGAAAGTGGTGGTGAGCTGCCTTCCTGAGTCACTGCACCAGCAGTTGGGACTGTTGTTATCCATGTAGCCTCCAGCAGGCGCTACAACACTCCTCATGTCTCAAACTGCACACAGACAATGCAGCTGTCCCTTTTATATCTGACATCCTCCCCGACTTATAACTCTTATAGTTCCTCACACTATCTCATCTCTTCCATTCCCATCTGTGTTAGAGATCTCTAACATTTCTTTATTCTTGTTTAAATTTCTGATCACCTAAAATCTCTCCCTTTTTAAATGTGTAACCCCTTCAGCTTCTGTAACTCTCCATATAACTGTAATCAATGACAGCACAGGTACCCTTCCTTAAATCTCTATAATTATGATGGTTGCGTGTGGTAAATTGGAACTTTTCATCCTCCTTATCCATCTCGGGACTTCCAGCCCCCACAATCCCACTATTTCGAATGCTCCCATTCTCTGCACCTCCTCATGTCCTGAGGGTCTTTGAACACCACCAATGCTCCAAAAGTTTATATTCCCCCCAGTTATTCTACGTCTTCTAACTCTGTAACACCCAACAGTCTCCACTACCAAACAACACTTGTTGGCTCTCAATTTGTATTTGTTGAAGTCTACACATCTCTGTAAGCAGCACAGAAAAAACACTTTGACTCTACAGAGCTCCATCATGAACAAGCTACTATCTCTATTTCCTTCGCCTTCTTTGGTGTCTGCAACTCTCACTGTATCTTCCAATAACCTGTTTTCGACACTGCAGGTCTGCCTAGCTCCCCAGATAACCTGTTCCACCCCATATAGCTCGCTCAACCACTGTAACACCCTCTGCTCTGTCTAATCCTCCTCTTTCCCACTGTCTTCCAGGCACAACAGCGATTCTGTAAGGCAGCAATGCGGAATGGGATGTGAAAATCTTAGCTGAGGCTTGAGGCCTATCATTACCTGGGAGTCACAAAGGGAGAGAGCCTGCGAGAGAGCAGCACAGAGCGGGAGAATATTAATCAGCAGCGAGGATCGGGGCTGACTGGGACTCGGAGTTGGAGAAGCAGCAGAGCAGGAGGCTCGAAATCAGCACCGAGTCACAGAGGGAGTGACCATGTGACGGAGCAACTTGGAGCAGGAGCATGAGGCTCAGTCACACCTGGGATTTACAGAGGCAGCAAAGTGGGAGGATATAAATCAGCACTGCAGATCATGGCCAAATCGTGCCTGGGAGTCACAGAGATGGTGACCCTGTGAGGGAGCAGAGTGGAGTGGGAGCTGGAGGATTACATGTACCTGGCAGTCACAGATACGGTGACCCTGTGAGGGAGCAGAGTGGAGTGGGAGCTGGAGGATTACATGTACCTGGGAGTCAGAGTGACGGTGACCCTGTGAGGGAGCAGAGTGGAGGGGGAGCTGGAGGATTACTCTTACCTGGGCGTCACAGAGATAACTTTCTGCTGCTGGGACCTGCCTGCACTGAGTTTGGAAGAAGTACAAGAGCCTTCACAGAAAAGGCTGTAAATTCATTGGCAGATTATTAGCGACTGTCAGTAAATTGATAGAAGTTAGCAAATTTATTTTTTCAACTTCTGAAATAAGGATTGAACTCAGAAATAAGAGAGAGAAGTGAAATTCTGAGCCAATATATATATTACCCTCAGCAAGCCACAGTTATATAAGGGAGTTAACCATATTGGTTTTTTTCCCCCTGATGTTAATTGAATTCTAAGTAATTAATTAAGTTATTCTAGAAATGTTGCATTTTAAGACATGACAAGACATGTTTGTTAGATGGAAAGTATGTTCTGTTCCGTTGGGAAGTCATAGCCCCTGCTCGTGTCCTAGATGGACACTGGGTCTTGGAGCTCAGATAGTAACTAGAGACTCTATGGGACATCTGTGATGCTGAGAGTTAGAGGAATAGCTCACACAGAGAGCAGATCACGCTACAGAAAAGACAGCCAAGAAGAAGAAAGGGAATAGGGGACTGGACTATCCATCTAACTCGTACAGCCTGGACCGTATGCGACTTCACTTTGTCAAACAGCGTATCATGGGGAACCCGATCAAACGCCTTACTAAAGTCCATTTATATGACATCTAATTACCGTCACTCAACAAGAAACTTTGTCACTTCCTCAAAGAATTCTGTTAAGTTGGCAAGACATGACATTCCCTGCTCAAAACTATGTTGCCTATCACTGATGAGCACATTTTCTTCCAACTGGGAATATATCCTATCCCTCAGTATTTCTCCAGCAGCTTCCATACCACTAACGTCAGGGTCGCCATTCTTAAACAAGGGAACACCATTAGCAATTTCCCAGTACTACGGGATTTCACCCGTGCTCAAAGATGCTGCAAAGATATGGTCCCACCTGTTTCCTCCCTCATCCAAGATCCCATCCGGAACTGGGAACCTGGCCACTTTAATGCCTTTTAGAATAACCAACACTTCCTTATTTCAGCTTGACCTAGAGGTATCAAGCATCCATACCTAATCTCAACATTTCATCTTGGTGAATACTGATACAAACTGCTCATTAATAATCTCACCCATTGACTCTGACTCCACGCATAACTTGCCTCTTTTGTCCCTGAGTGGTCCAACCCTTCCTCTAGGTACCCTCTTGCTCCTTACATATGAATTAAAGTCTTTGGGATTTTCCATAATCATGTTTGCTAAATATATCTCATGCCCCCTTTTAGTCCTCTTAATTCCTTGTTTCAGATTGGTCCTACATTCCCGACTTTCTTCCCAAGCTTTGTCTGTCTTCAGTCGTCTAGACCTTATGTACACTTCCTTTTGCCACTAAACTAGTCTCACAGTTACACCTGTCATCCATGGTTCCCTAATCTTGCCATTCCTACCCCTCATTTCCACAGAAGCATATCTGACCTCAACTCTAATCAACCTCTCTTTAAAAGCTTCCCACGCATCAAATGTGGATTCACCTTTAAAAAACTGCTCCCAATCTATATTCCTCAACTTCTGCTGAATTTTGGTATAGTTGTCCTTCCCCCAATTTAGCACGCTTCCTTTAGGACAACTCTCGTCTTTGTCCTTGCGTATTCTATAACGTATGGAATTGTGATGAATAGTCCCAAAGTTATCCCCAACTGAAACTTCAACCACCTGGCCAGGCTCATTCCCCAGCATCAGGACAAAAATGGCCCTTTCCAGTGTTGGACTGTTTATATACTGCTCAAAAAACCCTCCTGGCTGCTCTTTACAAATCCTGCTCCATCCAGTCCTCAAATATTAAGTGAACCCCAGTCAATGTTGCGAAAATCGCCTTTCACCACCACCATGTTGTTCCCACATCTTTCCATGATCTGTTTACATATTTGTACTTTCAGCGCACGCTCACTGTTGGGAGGCCCCAATATTGTTACTGCACCCTTCCTATTTCTGAGCTCTACCCTTATTGCCTCACTGTTTGAGTCCTCCATAGTGCCCTCCTTCAGCACAGCTGTGGTATCCTCTTTGACCAGTAATGCAACTCCTATACCCCTTTTACTCTCCCCCCCCCCCCGTTTATCCCACCTGAAGCATTGATATCCTGGGATCTTTACTTGCCAATCATGCCCTTCCCTCAACCAAGTATCAGTAATAGCAATAATATCAACTCCAAGCCCTGTGTTTATCTGCACATACTACACTTCTTGCATTAAAACAAATGCACCTCAGATAACCTGTCCCTTTGTGTTCATCATCTCCTCCCTGCCGACTCTTCCCCTAATTCACGCTGACTTCATTATCTATTTCCTTACAGGCTGCAGTTGTTATTTCCTTAATATCGACGAAGCTCCTCATTTGGTTCCCATCCCACTACAACATTAGTTTGAACCCTCCGAAGCAGCATTAGTAAAAGTACCCCGAACGACATTATTTCCATTCCAGCTCAGGTGTAGGCTGTCCAATTTGTAATGGTCCTACCTCCCAGATAACCAGTCTCAATGTCCCAAAAATCAGAACTCTTTCCTCCTGCACCATCTCTCAAGCAATTCTATTCTTTCATTTCTACTCTGACTAGCACGTGGCATTAGTAGCAATCCTGAGATTAAAACCTCTGAGGTCCTACTTCTTAACTTGACTCCTAACTCCCTAAATTCTGTTTGTAGGAGCTCATCCTGATTTTTTAAACCTATATCATTGGTGCCTACATGGACCATGAAAACTGGATATTCACCCTTCCCCTTCAGAATGTTCTGCAGTCGATCCCAGGCATCACTGTCCCTTGCACCTGAAAGGCCACATACCATTCGGGAGACTTGACTTCGAACAGAAAAATGCTTATCTACTCCTTTTACAATGACTTTGCCCTTCCAGTATTTTTCCCGCCCTTCTGAACAGCAGGTCCAACCACGGTGCACTTAACGGGGCTACTGCTGTCTTCTCCTGGTGAGCCATCTTTCCAAACAGGATCCAAAACAGTATACCTGCTAAGGAGAGAGGTGACCGCAGAGTCACCTCTCTTTCTCTGCTTTTGGTCACAAATTCCCTTTCTCCTTTAGCAATCCTAATCTGTGATGTGATCAGTTCACTGAATGTGCTATCTACCCCACATTGTGGGTGCTCCAAGGTGAGTCCATCCGCCGCTCCAGAGCCATCATCCCGTCGATGTGTTCTTCATAAGAAGTGCCTTTGGTGCGAGTTTGAGGGATGTCTCCGAGCATTCTCAGGACATACTGAAGGGGAGGCTGAACAGCCAGCGGCTGTGGTACACATTGGTACCAATGACATTGGCAAGAAACGTGACAAGTTCCTGCAAGGAGAGTGCAGGGATATGGACACACGTCCTGCATGAGAACAGGGACAGCAGCTGTGTCCCTCAGCTCCCACATTGAGCAAGTGGAGCATAACATGGCTCTGAGATCTCCTGTCACTTTTACTCTAAAGCTTAACTTGGTCTTAAATTTGATATACGGTAAAGGGAAGGGTTTTCTTTAACCAATCACAGGATTAAAAAAAAGAAGAGAAGCACCTTATCAACACAGTACAGAGTTCTTTTGCTTTGGTTAGATGAGGAGTTCGGGGTGGGAGACATTGTACATGTGTAGTGTTTCTCGTTCAATCGCTGGAAAAATATGTCAGATCACTTACCATCCCAGCGCACAAGTCGTCCTCTCCCACTCCGCTCCTCGCTCTCACCGTTGCTGCAAATGGAGGCCTGATGCTCCAGGTAAGTCCGTTTTTAGTGGGAAATTAAACTTCCCAGCAACCCCCGGTCCCAGCCCCTCCATCACCTCTCTCTACCTCCTCCCAAAAGATAATGCACAAAACATGCAAACATGTCTTTTATTCATGGATTGGCAAAGTGAACAAATGACAATCATGGACCAAACAAAAATAATTTAATGGATATTTGCGGTGATTTTTGAATCATCAAATATTTGGATTTTTATTGAGAAAATGAATTCAGTTTTTTTTTCAGATCTGAGTTGGATACGTTTTGATCAGTATGTGATCATCATTGGTGACAAAACCAGAAGTTGCTGGGAATGCTCAGAAGTACTGGCAGTATCTGTGGTGCGAAAACAGAATCCATATATGGTAGGAGACTGGCTCTGGCCAGGTTACTCCGCTCATAGTGTTCAGGGATGTGTAGGTTAGGTGTATTAGTCAGGGGTAAATGTAGAGTATGAGAATAGGCTGACGGGTCTGGGTGGGTTACTCTTTGGAGGGTCAGTATGGGCATGTTGACCCAAATGGCCTATTTCCACAATATAGTGATTCGACGATTCTATGCATTCTTCACAAAAAGTGTCTTTGGTGCGAGTGTCAGGGATGTCTCCAAGAATGCTCAGGGCATACTGAAGGGGAGGGTTTACAGCCAGTGGTATACATTGGTATCAATAACATTGGCAGGAAATGTAACAAGATCCTGCAAGGAGAGTGCAGGGAGTGGCCTGAGTGGAAAGGCAGGATATCCAGGGTTGTAATCTTGGGTTACTCCTCGTGCTAGGTGGAAGTGGGATAAGGAAGATGAAGAGAGAAAACTTTAATATGTGGTTGAAGAACTGGTTCAGGAAGAGGGTTTCAGATTTATGGCTCGTTGGGATTTTGTCCAAGGCAGGTGGGACCTGTAAAAAAGGACAGGGTCCATTTTAACTGGAGGGCCACCAACATCCTGGCAGGGAGGTTTGATGATGCATCTTAGGTGGAGTTAAATGAATAATGCAGGAGACTGAAAATTAGAGCAGCAGGACAGCAACTGAGCTGAAATTAGAGTTTAATAGAATAGACAGGCAGGGCCAGACTAATGACTATGCTGAGGAAAATAATCATAGCAATTTAAAAAACGTGAGTGGAAATAATATGTTCGGTATTATCGGAGATCAAAAAATAAGAATGGAGAGTGTGACGTGCGCCAAAAGTATTAAAGGAGATAAACCAATCCAATAAAACTTATGTAAATACCTTGTACCTGAATACATGGAATATTTGGAAAAAATGACAGCACAAACAGAGTTAAAACGATACGGCCTGGTGGGGCTTACAGAAAGGTGGTTACAGGAAGGTCAGTGTTGGGAAGTGAAATGCCCAAGGGTACTCAGTACTCAGACAAGAACGTACAGCAGGTTGAGTTGCTGCATTGATTAAGAATGATATCAAGGCTGCATTAAAAATGACATTAGCGCGGGAGGCCAAAATGACAAATCAGTTTGGATCCAAATAAAGCACATGGAAGCAAACCTGCTTCTAGGAGTAATTTCATGCCACAATACTCCCATCCTCCAAACATACTTTCAAAAACCAGGGAATAACTATGGTTTGTGAGAAGGGCACAAGAGTGAGCAATCTGTGGCTTAATTAATCTATTTGGCAAGGGTAGCCTCAAATAACGATGCACAGAATGTATGAGGGATTATTTCTTAGGACAACAAACAAGAACACTGGCTTTTAAATTTGGTGTGAATAATGAGGAAGGAGTGATAAATCATCTTATCGCAGAGGATCCTCTAGAAAGAGTGACTGTAACATGCTGGAGTTTCACATTCAGATTCAAAGATACAAGGGTTTTAGTATCGGGCAGTGATAATTATATGGAAGGATTGGCCTGAGTGGACTCGAAAAAATAACATTGAAGGGCAGAACATTTGAAGAATAATGGCAAATACTTAGGAAGATAGTAAAAACACATCAATTAAAGTTTATTCCTGAGTGGAAGAGGAATTGCAAAAAGATAAACGTTATTAATACCTTAACAAAGAAAACTATGATAAGATGAAAGTGATGTTCTGGTGGTATTATCGCCAACTGCTGATTCAGCGATCAAGATAATATTCTGGGAACTCAGATTCCAATGCCGCCACTTCAAATGCTGGAATCTAAATTCAACATCAATCTGCAATTAAGCTTTACAGATTAATGGTGAGATCACTTTCACTTCAATATTATGTCTCCTTTGTATTGAGCACTCGAGTAAGGGGAAGAGCTGCTCTCTGTTCAAACTGTCCGTAAACATCATGCTCTTAAATGCCTCAATCAGGAATCCCTCTCAACCTCCTCTGCTTCAAAAACATCTAACTCCTCATCATCGTTTGAGTACTCTCTCTTGTCTGGTTACTTTTGAAATGTATCACCTCACATTTATCAGTCAAATTTCATCAGCCATTGATCTAGCCACCTGAACAAGCCATTTATATCATATTTAAACGAACATGTTCCTCCTCACTGTGAACCACCCACCTAATCTTTGTGTCATCCATAACATTATTTATCATTCCCCCCAAAATCCATCCCTCACATTCTCATCATCATCAGTTATGAAGCTCACAGATAAGACTTGTCTTATTTCTCGTGTTCTTCAGATGTTGTTCAAAGGAGAAGAATTAAGAATTTCAGTCTCTTGTTCTTCCTATTCTGGTGAATTTACAGCGTGATGCAGTTGAGGATTTTTTTTTTTGGAGAGCCACAGATTTTTTTTTGACATGTAGCTGAATTCTCCTTTTATACTATTCGTCTCTGTATGTTTTATTCATAATGCTTGCATGTGTTTAATATTGGACTAGTGTTGGGCTTACTTCGTCTGCAACATTTGTATTTTACGTGGACCTGGATAATGTTCTTTGTAACATTCCCTGCAATACTCAGAGCTGAAGGAATTGTTCATCTGCAGAATGGACACAGGCTCATATGATTGCTTGAAAGAGCTGGAGAGATGAGGATAAAGATTCAAATAAATGCTGCACATATACACATGTTAGGAGATCAAATCATATCGCAAAGTCTACCTTGCATTTGAAGCAAATTATTAGAACATATGCCCACTCTTCTTTAAATTGTAAAAAAACAGTTTTAATACGCGTTCTTAGAGCAGTATGGATCTTACAGCTGCTCCTTGGATTGCAAGCATAGTTTAAGATTAATTATAGTTTTTATTTCCCATTTAATGAAGTTCATATAGTTTATTAATATAAGATTATTTTTTCCATTCTGTTTTACTAAAATTCAAAAACAAACCAAAAGAAAACAAGCAAAAAAAAATCATTTTTTTTTCAAAACAGACATTGTTTTAACGAGCTTTTCAAGGGGGGTGGGTCTACAAAAATAAACTAGAAAAGTCTATATATGTTTCAAAAGTCTTCTTCTTTGTTTTAAATGCAAAAGTAGTTTTTTGTTTCAAAAACTATTTTTTAAAATGAAGATGTGCCTTTATTCAGGAGTCCTACACGCGTTCAGCTCTGGAGGAGACTTTTTTCTTCGAGAAATTTATTGAAGAGGAATATTTTTGTTGAATTAGTTTTTCAAATGGTTGATTTTATTTATTTTTTATATGTTTGATATGTATACGGATATATTTTCTATTTTAATGTCATGAAAAATTCTGTTTATAGGTATAATAATATTAAGGCCATATATGTAAGCAAGAGAAGGAGATGGCTGGAAGTTGTTATGCAACAAAATCAGTCAGATAGCTGGGTGACTGTCAGGACAGGTAAGAAGGTAGTTCAACAATCTCCGGTGGCAATTCCTCTATCAAACAGATATCTAGCTTTTGGAACTGATGAAGGGGTTAGTCTCTCTGAGGAAAATGGAAGAGCCATCGGTTATTGGACTGTTGGAATAAATCTTATATTAGGCAGCATTATGCCCCCTGTCAGGGGCATAAACAGGAGATTCTGTGACAGTCAGCGAAAATTTAGGATAGTTTATTGTTCTCCCTGTACTAGGATTAAGAACGTCCCAGAAAGTCTCAAGCATATTGTTGAAGGTGTGATTTAGAAGCCCGAAATTATTGTATATATTGGTATGAATGACATTTTTAGGGAAAAGATTAAAACAGTCCGCAGTTAATTAAAGAGGTGATGTAGAGGGTCAAAAACAAAACCTTACAATAGTAATTACTGGTTTGCTCCCAATGACAAATTCAAGCGGGGAAGGGAAAAAAAAATGGTTAAATGAGAAAATTCAATGGCATGACGAGCTGCTGTGTTGTTGACGGATTCAGATTTTTGGGAGATTGGAATGTCTTTTGGAATAGAAAAGGCCCGCTCCAAAAGGATTGATCTAATCTAAACGGAAAGCCACCGATACCTTAGCAGGGAGATTTGCTCACCCTATAAAGCCAGACTTTATATTGACAGATGAGGCAAGTTGAGGTACTCTAAGTAGTAGTGTAAATTGCAGGATGGATGAAGATATCTCTGAATATGCTGAGAGCATGCCAGTTGGAAAAGAAAGATGAGAGAATCAGATTATATAGTAATTCTGAAGAACTAAAATGCATTTCCTTCAGTGCAATGGGATTTACAGGGAAGGCTAATCTACTCAGCGCATGTTTGAGAACATGGGATTGGGATATCATAGCTATTATAGGAACCTGGGTGAAAGATGTTCAAGATCTTTCAATAAGAACAGGCAAAACGGTAAAAGAGGAGGAGGTGTCGTCTTTTTAGCCAAGGATATTATAATGCTGGCTCTGAGAACTGTTGCTGAGGACTCGTCTACTGATGTAGTGTGGGCTGAGGTTAGTAAACAGGAGAGGAGAGGTCACACTGCTTGGAGTTTTTTTTTATACCCTCCGCAGAGTTCCAGGGAGGTGAAAGAGAGAATTAGCAAAATTATTCTGGGTAGGAGTGAAAGGAACAGGGTGATCATTATGGGGGACTTTAACTTTCCTAACATTGACTGGAAATGCTATAGCTCTCGTACATCGGATGGATCAGTTATTGTCTAGTGTGTACAGGAGTGTTTCCTGACACAGTATGTCGAAGGGCCGACAGGAGGGGAGGCCACAATGGATCTGGTGCTTGGCAGTGAGCCAGGCCAAGTGTTTGATTTAGTTGTAGTTGAACACTTTGGAGAGAGTGACCATAATTCGGTTATGTTTAGCTTAGCGATGGAAAGGGATAGGTACATGCAACAGGTCAAGAGTTATCGATGGGGTAAGGGCAATTACAATGCGATTAGGCAAGAATTAAGATGCATAGAATGGGGTAGCAAAATACAGGGGATGCAGACAGTGGAAATGTGGAGCTGGTTTCAGGAACAGTTATTGTGTGTCCTTGATAGGTATGTCCCTGTCATACATGGAAGAAGTGATAAGGTAAGGAACCGTGGTTTACAACAGAAATTGCATCTCTTGTTAAGAAGAAGAAGGAGGCTTATGTGTTGATGAGGCAAGATGGTTCAGATGAGGGGATGGAGAGTTACAGATCAGCTCGGAAGGATTTAAAGAGAGAGTTAAGAAGAGAATAGAGAGGACACTAGCAGTCTTTAGCAAATAGAATAGCGGAGAACCCTAAAGCTTTCCAGAGGTATGTGAGGAATAAAAGGATGATTCGGGTAGGAATTCGGCCAGTCAAAGACAGAAGCGGGAAGTTGAGTGTGGACCTTGTGGAGATCAGAGAGTTGCTAATTGAACATTTCTCATCGGGTTTCACTCAGGAAAAGGAGAATATTGTCGAGGAGAAGTATGAAGTATGAGATATTAGACTAGAAAGGATCGAGGTTAGTTACGAACAGATGTTATCAATTCTGGAAGGAATGAAAGTAGAGAAACCCCCTGGACCTAATGGGATTTATCCAAGGATTCTCTGGGAAGCTAGGGAGGAGATAGCAGAGCCTTTGGCTTTGATATTTGAGTCATCATTGTCTACAGGTTTGGTACTAGAGGACTGAAGGATTGCAAATGTTGTGCCCTTGTTCAAGAAGGGTAGTAGAGATGACCCAAGCAATTATAAACCAGTGAGCCTTGCTTCTGTTATAGGAAATGTTTTGGAAAGGATTATAAGAGATAAGATTTATAATCATCTAGTAAGCAACAATTTGATTTCAGATAGTCAATATGGTTTCATCAAAAGCAGGTCATTTCTCAGAAATCATATTGATTTATTTTTGAGAAGGTGACCAAGCATGCAGGTGAGGGTAGGGCAGTTGACGTGGTATACATGGACTTCAGTAAAGCCTTTGATAACGTTCCACATGGTAGGCTGTTGGAGAAAATGCAGAGGCGTGGAATCGATGGTGATTTAGCATTTTGGATTTGAAACTAGCTTTCTGAAAGAAGGCAGCGAGTGGTGGTTGATAGAAAATATTCAGCCTGGAGTCCGGTTACTAGTGGTGTGCCACAAGATTCTGATTTGGGAACACTAATGTTTGTCATTTTTATAAATGACTTAGACGCAGGCACAGCTGAATGAATTAGTAAATTTGCAGACGACACTAAAGTCAGTGAAGTTGTGGGCAGTTTGGAATAATGTTACAGGTTGCAGGGGACTTGGATAAACAGCAGAATTGGGCTGAGAGGTGGCAAATGGAGTTCAATCCAGCTAAATGTGAGGTGATGCACTTTGGGAAGAATAACAGAAAGGCAGACGACTGGGTTAATGGAAAGATTCTTGGTAGTGTGGATGTGCAGAGTGATCTTGGAGTCCATGTAAATAGATCCCTGAAAGTTGCCACCCAGGTTGATAGTGTTGTTAAGGCGGCATACGGTTTGTTCATAGAGGGATTGAGTTCCGGAGCCACAATATCATGCTGCAATTATACAGAACGCTGGTGCGGCCATACTTGGAATATTGTGTACAGTTCTGGTCGCCCCAATGCAAAAAGGATGTGGATGTATTGGAAAAGGTGCAGAGGAGATGTACCAGGATGCTGCCTGGTCTGAAGGGAAGGTCGCATGAGGAAAGGCTGAGAGACTTGGATCTGTTCTCATTGTAAAGAAGAAGGCTAAGAGGGAATTTGTTAGAGACATACAAGATGATCAGAGGAATAGATCGGTAGACAGTTAAAGTCTTTTTGCTAGGATGTTGATGCCAGCCTATATGAGGGGGCATAGCTACAAATTGAGGGGTGATAGATTTCAGACAGATGTCAGAGGCAGGTTTGTTTCACAGAGCGATGTAAGGGCTTGGAATGCCCTACCTGCTAATGTAGTCAACTCAGCCACATTAGGGGGATTTAAACCATCCTGAGATAAGCACAGGGATGACTTTGGGATAGTGTAGGGGACGAGCTGAGAATACTTCAAAGGTCGGCGCATCATAGAGGGCCGAATGGGGGATTCTGCGCTGTTTTGTTCTATGTTCAATGTTTTTTGTTCTCAGTGTGGTACTTCAATCTTCCAGGTGTTAGATGCTACAGAAAGGACAGAAAAGGAGACATGGGGTGGGGGAGCAGTGGGGGGCAAGACTGTCAATTTTGATTAAGGAATAAATTATTGCTCTAACTTGGGGAGATATTACTAAAAATGCGTTCATTTATAATATATGGTTAGAAATTTAAGATAAGAAAGTAAAGAACACTTCGAAGAGACTGTGCGAAGTGTTCGTTTGTGACAAATCGTCCAGTGCAAATATATTGGTAGAAATTAAAAGTCAGAAAGAAATGAACACGTTGATGGAATTGTACTCTATGCTCCCCAATAGTAAGGAAGAAATTAAGAACAAATATGTAGGGAGATCTCAGATATATGTAAACTTAATAAGATTGTAATAATGGGGGGATATTAAATTTCCAAAACTTGATTGCTACTACCTTCGTGTTAAAAGTTTGTACGATGAAGAATTTGTCAAATGTGTTCAAGAAAATTTTCTTTAGCAATATGTGGTTGCTCCTACTAGAGGAGGAACAAAACTAGACCTTATTTTGTGCAATATCAGGGCAAGTGACCGAAGTAAAAGTGGGGGAATATGATGGCTGTTGCGAACATAATTCTATTCATTTCAGAATGGTTATGGAAAAGGATAAGCCTTCCATTAATATTATCTTTTTAATTGGAGTACCATAAACTTTAATGGCATGAGACAAGGACCTTCCAAGTTTGATTGAAGGAGTTTTTTAGCAGGTGAAGAGAACGTGTGACGAGTGGAAGACATTCAAAGGTACGATAATGAGAACTGAGAGGCATTATGTTCTTGTTAGTGTGAAGGGTTACTCTGGTAAGAATAAGGAACAGTGGATGACTAAAGGTATTGAAGCTCTACTCAAGAATAAAAGATAATCTTAATTTAGATATAGACAACTTTAATCAATCGAATCTCTTAAACTATATAAAGCGTGTTGGACATTACTTAGAGAGAAATGAGGAAAGCAAAAAGGGGACATGAGAGAGCATGGACAGATAAGGTTCAGAATAAACTAAATATATTGTACAAATATGTTTAGAGCAAGAGGGTAACAAGGGAGACGGCAAGGCCTCGAAAAGATTAGGGAGGACATTTTTGTGTTGTACCACAGCAGATGGCGAATAACATCATTCCATTCCCAGTGCATCAGACAGCGGCAAACAGACACTATTGTCTTCACCTCGCAATCATCCAGATTGAACTGTCTCTGCTATTTGTCAGCCTGTTGACCCATTTGATCAAGATCCTTTTGTAATCTTAGAAAGGCTTCTTCACTGTCCACTGTGCCACCGGTTTTGGTGTCATCCGCAAACTTACGAACCATGCTCTTTATATTGTCAGCCACATCATTTTCATAAATGACCGAACAATGAAAACCCAAAATGAGCCTCTGTGGAACACTGCTGGTCACATGCCTCACTCTTAAAAGCAACCACCCACCATTCCTCTCTGTGGCCTGTTATGATGCCAATTGAAAGTGTTGGAGATAAACTCTGCAGTTCTGGCAGCATTGGAACAGAGAGAAACAAAATTAACTATCTTGAGTCCAGTATGACTTGCTCAGAACAGGTTCATATCAGCCTCAATACGTTATCATTGTTTCTCTCTCCATATCCTGCCTTACCTGTTGCACGTCTCGACCATTTTGTGCTTGTATGTCTGATTTCCATTATCTCTAATGTGTTGCTTTTCTGGATGGTTCGAGATGTTATATTTGAACAATTTGCTCCATTCCTGTTCCCGTGACTTGTGCCGGTGACACTCGGATTAAACTGGATTCTGTTTCTTCTTCAAGATCTAAAAATAACTTTTTTTGTCAAGGTCCACTTAAATGCTCGAATCTCAACACATTTATTTTGATTTGAAAGACATTTTAGAGATAGCTACACTTTTTGAAACAAAAAATGTGTTTCTGGAAAAGTGCAGCAGGTCAGGCAGCATCAATGGAGCAGGAGAATTGACGCTTCAGGCATAAGCCCTTTTCCAGCAACACATTTTTAAGCTCTGATCTCCAGCATCTGCAGTCCTCACTTCCACACTTTATGAAACAACAGGAATAGATTATTGATGATGACATCATTTGTGTCCTTTATTAATAAGCTTGTCCCCACATGCTCTGAAAGCATTTAAATACATTTCACAAATTAATTACAACAAAGGTGGTGGTCACTCAGACTATTATCTCAATACCAGTTCTGAATGAGCAATATCCCCACTCTTATTCTGCAGTAACTCCCTGTAACCCCACTCATGTTGTTATGTGTCTGTTTTTTAATTCTGAATATCCTGTTAAGATAAGCTATCCTATCAACCTGTACAGCCTATGATTGAATACTCAATCTGTAAATTATAACTCTATCCATCACGTTTAAAATTGCCTTTTCTATTCACATTGTCGTTCAGCATTCCATCGCCCAAATGTCATCTGTTCTAACTCTCTGCATTGCATTTTATTCTATTTGTGAGAAAGAATTAGGGTTGACTGGGAGATGTTACTGTCCTCCCCTCACGTCTGCTCAGCCACTGGCTCCAGTCCTTTCTGCCTCCCAGCCAATATCAGATTCGTTCCATCCCTGACGCATTAATCCTTGGGTTATAATGAACAAGGTTGTTGCACATTGTTAAGGACAAGGCCAGACCCCTCAAATATTTTGAAGCACGTAACCCAGACCGTAACTGTGGTATTTGAAGGTAAGTGTACAGTGCATATTCAATGAGGGAATTAGCTGGTCCCACTGCCGAGTTTTGAACAAACAGCATTTATTTACGAAATTACGGAATGAAACAAAATGAACCGAAAACAGAATACCGAACAACTCATCCTATCCAAACCCAACAGGCTATCCCGACTAAAGGATGCTGTTCCAAAGTACATGCAACAATCCCAAAAAAACCAAACCCCTAAGTATAAAGAGTAAAAATGACTCAAAACGCTTACATGTTACAAAATCGGAAGGGCAGAAGGGGAGGGATAGCGTCCCGTTTCAACAGTGACCCTTACTCAACTAACCCCTGAACTGAACTGACCTGCACAACCAGAGAGCTGGCCACGCGCCCTTCATTGTATCAGTTTTACGTGAAAGACTTGAAAGCCTTCTGTCTGAGGAATTATCTGTTCGGTATAAACAAAAGGGGCCCCGGTGAAACATTCAAAATTCAGGAATGTTGGAAACTTGGGTCGTTTATAACGTCTCTGGGAAAAGAAAATCAAGGACAAGAAAACCTTGTAAAGGGACCGGCTTTGTGACAACATGTCACATTTGGCTTTGGACAGAGTTTAAAAAATGTAAGACTTACTGAATGAAGCCAATCAAATGTATTAATGTGTTTGTGAATTTATAAAACAGTTCAGAAACGCATTGTGTGTTGAAGATACAAAATTGCCTTATTGCAACGAGAGAAATACCCAGGCAAATCCACACTTCTTGTGCAATGGAGTGCAAATATGCCCACTGGAAATCTATTGGTTGATACCTATTCTCGTGGAGGAGAGATCAGCATCGTAACGTCTTGATTACGTTTTTTTTTGGTGGGGGCAGGGATGTGGGGTTCAGGTGGCTACAGTATTGCAAACAAACAACACATCAGTGTTTCATTGTGTAATATTATGAATAAGGTTCTTGTCTGTTTAAAAATCTGTAGTCAACCGAGTTAAAGTACTCCGGGTAATTTTCATTGTACACTTACCGACACAAGTTTCAAAGTTATGCTCTGGGATGCCTGCTTAAGAATGCTCTGTGTGGTCTAGCCGTAATATCTCGAAGATGGAAGATGCCTCCTTGGGACTTGGTACAAACTAATCACTTTCCCTCCTCATGGTCAGCAAACCATGTTAACAGAACAAATGTGCACCAATAGCAATGGAGCCAGGAGGAAAAACATGGAGCAGTCTGTGTTTGCAGTCTATGCCTCATTGGTTTGACATGTTGCAGGATCAATGACATCCTCGTATTTCAGTGTAACAGTTAGGAGGGACTGAATGGCCTCTTCTGATCATGAGTCAGTGTCTCGAGGGACAAAATGTCTTACTCCTGGCCTGAGGGCAGAGGTTCAAGGACTTCAATGGGCAACCCATGGTTCCTGCCTACCAGCATGTTGTGCTGACTCGACTCTATCTTCCTGAATTATAGGAGACAAACAGGAGGAGGGAAGAACACAGCAGCATCATGAGGTATGTAAGTCAAAATTTAAGGTAAAACAGTTCTTCAGGACTGGGAGTGGGAGGTAGTGGGAGCTGCAGATAAAGAGGGAAGGGAGTGGATGGGATGGGGAGAGCAGCGGGATGGTGAGGTACGGCTACGTGGACACAGGTGATGGATGCAACCTGGTTGGGCGATGGGAGGGATGAATCCAGTTGGGAGCTGTAAGGCGGAGTCGTTAGGTGGAATGGAAGGGAGGAGTATGGGCAGAAAATGGAGTAAGGAGATGGGTAGTAAGGTTATTTCAAACTGGAGAACTCAATGTTACATCTTCCAGGTGGTAGGCTTGCCAGGCAGATGAGCTGTTGTTCCTCAAATTTGCGGTCTGCCTCACCAAGGCAACAGAGGAGGCCAGGAGTGATTATGTCGGAAAGGGAGTGGGAAGGGGAATTCAAATGGGCGGTGACTGGGAGGTCAAGTTGGCCCCTGCAGGCCCGGCTGTGATGCACGGTGAAATGTGCACTTAGTTTATGTTCGGTCTCCCCAATGTAGAAAAGACCACATCGGGAGCATCTGATGCAGTAAGCTCAGTTGGAAGAAAGGCAGGTGAACCTCTGTCTAACCTGCAAGTACTGTTTGAAGCCCTATAAGGAGGTGGAGGAGGTGGTGTGCCAGCAGGTGATGCATCTTTTGCGGTTGCAGGAGAAGGTACCTGGGGGTTATGGGGGAGATTGGTGTGGAGTGTGGCACGATAACGACGGGGACAGTTTTGTAGGAGATGTGCCAGGTGGTGGGATCCAAACTTAGTTTACTGCATCTGGTGCACCCGATGTGGTCTCACTGCATCAGGAAGACCAAATGTAAATGAAGTGAATGATTTGAGAGTATTGCAGTCAGGCTTCTAAGGGCTGACCTGATCTCCCAATCACTTCGTATTTCAATTCTCTCCCCCGCCCTCCCCCGCCAATCCCTTTCTGACATGGCCATCCTTGGCCTCCTCCATTGCCACAACGAACCAAACCAAAAACTGGAGCAACAAGATCTCATATGTCACTTGTGCAACCTGCACCCCGGGGACTCAACATTGAATTCTCCAATTTCAAATACCCTTCCTTCTAATCCTATGATCCCCTTCCCACGTTTCCCCTCCTTGCCTTCCTCTGATCAACACTTGATCCAGCTACAAACTGGATTCAGTCCCACCATCACCAACCGGCTGATACCCTTTATCTGTGTTCACTTATGCCCATCTCGCCACTCTGCCTCCTCCTCCTTCACCCGCCCCTTTATCTATAGACCCCTTTTCTCCTAACCCCAGGGGTGATGAAGAGTTATATCCTAGGCGTTAACTTCTCAACTTCTTGACGCTGCCTTGATTATTCTGTTCTTCCAGTCTCCTGCGTGTGTATTTTGGATTCAAAGCTGCTGTATTTTTTTAATTGTCTTATTGTGGAATAGGCAGGAGAGAGGAAATGTGGTCCACCTGTTTTTATCCAATAGTTTTGAAGGGCAGAATGGCTTTCTTATATTACTGTGAAACCAGCTAGAGTTGCAGTAAGGGTTCCTTCTTTTTAACCGTGGAGATGTTTAGTGCCCAGCAGTACTTTTGATTAATGTTACCTATACATTAACAGCACAAGCTTGAATGTTGTCCAGATTTGATACTTTAGTACCATAGGAGGTGACTCATTGTTCTGAACATTATATAATCTTCACAGAACATCCCCACCTCTGACCGTATGACAGAGGGAAAGACATTGATCAAGCATCTGACGATGTTTGTGCCGAAGAAGCTATCCTGCGATTGCCCACAGAGATACCCAGGGACTGAGAGGATTGATGTCCACCAGCCCCATTGTGTTCGGAATGATCCAACCAGTGGGGAGTTTACAACTGATTCCCATCAAGTTCAATTTTGTTCAGTCTCCTTGACACCTTGCTCAGTCAATTACTGCCATGATATCAGGGCCAATCACTCTGATGGTGTGTTCATATCTTTTGTTCATATCAATTGGCCAAGGTATATGTGTGGGAGCGTTTCCTTCTCTCAGATGGTAGTGAGGGTTGGGACCAGACAGTTAGGGGAGGCTACATCACTGAAATGTTTGGGGGGTGCGAGTGGGTGTCAATGGATTTTGACACATCTGAGAGTCGAGGGCTGCAAAGTATTGGGCATTAAAGAGAAATTGCGTCCAAAATCTTCTCTACTTTGATATTGATTGTCCCTAAGATATCACGGCTAAATTCCTCAATTTCCCAGTATTCATGCATTTCTCCACGGTAACCGTAGAGTAGAAATATTCGTTGAGGACTTCACCCATCTCTTATCGTTTCACACGTACTTGTCCACTTTGATCTTTGAGGGGTTTTATTTTCTCTGGAGCTATTGCTTTTTCTTTTAATATATTTAAAGTACTTTTGTGGATTCATCCTAATCTTCTCGGCCAAGCCTCCTTATTGCCCCCTTTTCACCCTACTGATATCCTTCTTTCATAAATTCCTGTATCTCTTATATACATCCAGGGGTTCCCTTGATCCAAGCTGCTTGTACATGAATCTGTGGACTGGCTTTGTCCCTCTCCATAACTATTTGAAGATTAATATAACTGTGGTTACTGTCCCAAAGTGCTCCCCCACTATTAACTCAGTCACCTGTCCTGGCCTATTTCCTAAGGAAATTTTGAATTTTGCCCCTTCCCGAGTAGGACACTCTATATACTGCTTGAGGAAACTTTCCTGACGCATTTACAGATTTTATCTCATCAAATCCCTTAACGCTCAGGCAGTTCCAGTCCATGTTAGAAAAAGAAATCACCTATTAGGATAACCCTATTGCTCCTGCAGGTCTCCCTTCTCTCCCTGCATATTTGTTACTCTCATTCCTGTTGACTATTTGGGGGCAGATAGTACAACCCCAATGACGTCACCATCCCCTTCCTATTTCTTACCTCCACCCACAAAGCCTCACTGGGTGATCCATCAGTTATTTTATCTCTGATTACTGCTGTTGTACTCCCCTTAATCAGAAGTGCAACTCCCCTCCCCTCCTTCCACCATCTCTGTCTTGTTTAAAGCACATGTAACCTGGCACATTAAGCTGTCAGTCCTATCCATCACTTCGCCATGTTTGTGTAATGGCTAGAATATACCGGTCCCACCGATCTATCCATGCCCTGAGTTCATTAGCCTTACCTGGAGCCTTTTTGCTTTGAAATAGATACAATTTAATCCAAAAGGCTGTACTTTCTCTTTGTCGTTTTCCAGTTTAATCTTACTGATTTCGGTTTACTGTATCTCCTTTCAGCCTCGCACTTGCTTCCCTGCTCCTGAGCATTCCACCTCCTGCCAATCTATTTTAAACATTCCCTTGTAACAACAGCAAAACTGGCCACCAACATATTGGTGCCCCCTTCAGTGCAAGTCTCAGACGGTAATCTCCCTGTCAGGAGGTTACCACTGTCAAGGTTTTTTTAAAAAAAATGTTTCTCGTCGCGCTCTGCAATCACTCTGCCGGGCCTCGTCCCTATTTCTACGGGTATCTTTTGTGCCAACGTGCATAATGATTTCTGGCTGATCAACCTCCCCATTGAGAATGTTCTGCAGCCACTTGGAGACATCCTGGACCCTAGCACCTGGGAGGTAACCCACCATCCTGGATTCCCGTTTGTGGCCACATAATCTCCGATCTGTCCCTCTTTAACAATCGACCCTCCTATCTCGAACCTCCTGTTTACCTTTACCCTTTCCCGCTGTGCCCCAGAGCCAGTGGTAGTACCACCGACCTGGCTACTGCTGCTTTCCCCTGAGCGGTCATCGCCCCCAACAATCCAAAATGGTCTATTTGTTTTCGAGAAGAATGGCCACAGGGGATTCCTGCACTCCCTGGCTAGAGTCACCAATCTATTCTCGTTACAAATTCTGTTATCTGTATTTGTCAGTGAGAGAAACTATTGTCTTCAGTTCAATTGCAGTCTCCTTTCATTACCCATGAATTGCAGACCACTCCCTCACAAACATCTGCGAACAAGACTGTGCACAACCTCGAGATCCCTTTTTGCACTGAACTGATTTATGTATCGTGTTATCTCTGTTACCAAACCTGTCCACTACCAGCTCCTAATGTCCCCAATCTTCCTCTCTGTGTCAGTGCTGTTGCTGAACAAACCATTGGCTGCACGTTGGTAAAATTCAGACATAATATTTCAAGCTCTCTGCTGACCACTTTTCCAATTACAAATATTTCAATCACAGAATTGTTCTTGTATCGAACATTACTTCATGATTAGGACATTGTATGAATGTAGGAATGTCGCTGGATGCATTTCAGAAGCAAAGCCTATTAAACGAAAGATATTGTTTCAAGTGATTTGTTTCACGTCCTACCACAGCTGATGACAGAACTTCAATACAAAATGATAAGAATTGGAATAAAAGTGATTTTCACGAAAACAACCACAAAACCAACACTTTGTCTGAAAACCTTCCTGTTTTACTGATCACCTTCGATAAAAAAAATCTAATATTATTACCCGGTGTGGGTTAAGTGAGACTTCGGCCCCATGACAATGTGCTTGACTTTATATTGGCTTGTGGAATGGCCTCACAATCAGGGCAATTATGATGGTCACCAAATGCTGCCCATGGCAGAGATGCCAACATCCCACGAAATAACAAACATGAAGGTGAAATCAAATAAAGGAAGATACTGAAAATCTGAAATTATAGAATGAAATGCAAAGAAATGAACAGAAAGTGCTGGGAAACTTTCCTGAACAGAAAGCAGCTGGAAAAGGAGGTGATTGATACCATTGACAGGGAAGTCTGCTTTGAAGGGGAGAAGGAATCAATAGAGAAAGAGACATAGAAGAAAAAAGAGCAAACAAAGAGAATGATGATCAGCTGGGCTGGAAATAAAATGTGAGATTCACCTCATTTATTTCTCGCTTATCCCATCTTCCTGAATATCATACCCTTGTAATTACAGGTATCCCCCGCTTTTCAAAAGTTCGCTTTTCGCCACTTCCCTTTCCGAATGACCTCCATCAGACCCTTGGTTTGCTAACCAAAAGAAATCCGAAGAGGATTTTCACTTTTACGAAGAAAGGCGAATTTTTTCCCATACAAATTAGTGCTACTGCTCTTTACACCATATCGTAGGAACACTCTACATACAGATAGCGAGGGAAACCTGTATTAATCTAAGATCATGTTTAAAGCGATTTGACACCCCTGTCTTCCCTGAGAGTGGTCATCTTCTTATATTCATTCATGGGATATGGGTATCTCTGACTGCCAGCATTAGTCTACTTTCCCAGTTGCTCTTGAGAAGACCGTGAGCCACTGCAGTCCACGGTTTGATCTGATTTGATTTGATTTAATTTCATCAAATGTACAATGGAAAGGTTCTTTTGCAAAGAGTGCAGGCAGATGATAGTAAATAAGAAAGCAGAGATCATAGGGTACTTAGAGTGAGGCATACAAGGTTACACCTTCACAGGAAGTGGGAAAAGCAAGATCGATCTTAGCAAGATTGATATTATATGAAAAGTTAGAGATGTTAATTCGTCAGTCTAATAATGGGAGGGAAGGAAGTGTTCCTGAGCATATTGGTCCATGTTTTCAAGCCTCTGTGTCTCCTCCCTGTTGGAAGAGGTTGTAGGAGATCATTACTGTTTTGGGAGAGATCTTTGATGTTGCCAGCCTTTCTGCGACAATGACAAGTATAAATGAATGGAAGGCTATCTTCTGTGATGGTCTGGGCTGTTCACACACCCGTCTGTAGTTTCGTATGGTCCTGGGCAGAGTAGTTACCATGTAAGTCCATTATGCACCCGAATAGAATGCTTTGAGTTGCCAGTATAGAGAGCACTGGGAGACGGGCTGTTCCAAAATAGTTAGATGTAACAACTGGCTGTTAAATGGATACCCACATTCTGGTTGCTGTTTTGACAACAATTTAAATTTAACCAATAAATTTAAATTCTGTCCACGATACCAAATCCTAGTTGAGTTAATTGTATCGCCAACACCGAACCAATGAGCCATCACCTGCTTCAAACGAAGAGAGAAGCCATCACTGTCACAACGAAGGAGAAAGAGGCAGAAACAAAGGGAAGCAGAGAGAGAGAGAACGCAGCGAGGGAAACAGATGGACAGTCAGTGAAAGAGAGAATGGAAACAAAACAAGGAAATTAGCAGTCACATGGGCAGGGAGCAGGGAAGTGAGATACAAAGCACACAGGGACCTGGGGGTGGGGAATTGGAGGTGCTGGGGGGAAGGACCAGAGTGATCTGGGAGTGAACACTGGTGGGAGCTGGGAGGAGGGAGGTGAGGGTTTATTTTGACCTGTACCAAGATGTCCAGACAGATCATAGTAAGCAATGATGTACAGAACAATGGCTGTAAAACATGTCTGGGAGGCAGATAGGTTACGCTGCACAGGGTGTTCGCTAGGCGAGATCAACATGTACAAGATCAGCATTATCTGAGATTAAAGAATCCATTCATCAGTCTAATAACAGCCGGGAAGAAGCTGTTACTGAACTAGCTGATCTGAGTTTTCAAGCTTATGAACCTTTTCGCCTGATGGAAGAGGTTGTGGGAGATCTTCACAGGCATGTGATAGGTCACTTCCTCAAAGAGCTCGATTAAGTTGGTAAGGCATGACCTTCCCAGCATTAACCATGTTGCCTCTCATTAATAAGACCATTTTCATTCAAATGAGAATAAATCCTATTCCTCAGTATCTTCTCGAGCAACTTCCCTATCCCTGATGACAAGCTCACTGGTCTATAATTAACTGGATTATTCATGCCACCCTTTTAAAACAAGGGGATTAGAAACTTTCCAGTCCTGATGAAGGGCTTATGTCCGAAACATCGATTCTCCATCTCATTTGATGCAGCCTTACCTGCTACACTTTTCCAGCAAAGCATTTTTAAGCTACAGGACCTCAGTTGTGTTCAAGGATGCTACAAAGATATCTGTTAATGCCCCAGCTATTTCCTCTCTCCCTTTCCTCAGTGATCTTGGATAGATGTTAGCAGCCTTTCTACGGCAACGAGCCTTGTAAATAGAGTCAATGGTTGGGAGATTGGAGCCCGTCATAGTCTGGGCTGTGAACACAATCTTCTGTTTTTTCCTATGGTCCTGGGCAGAGTGTTGCAGTACCAGGCCACGACGCACCCTGACAGTCCGTTCACAATAGTGCATCTGTAGAAGTAGTACATGCTAAACATCCTGAGTCAAGTGAGGAAGGAGAGACGTTGTTGAGCCTTCTTGACTGTCACACCTATATGAGCAATCCAGGGTAGGTTGTCAGTTATCATCACTCCGAGGAATCTGATGCTCTGCGCTTCCTCAACCATTGTTGTAGATGATGGCGTGTTCCTCTCCATTCTTTTTGAAGTCAATGATCAGTTCCTTACTATTGCCGAATTTGAGAGTTATTATCATTACACCATGCCACCAAGTCCTCGATCTCCTTTCCGTATTCTGACTCATCGTTGATTGATATCCCTCCTGATTTGGTGATGTCATTAGCGAACTTGTAGCTGGCGTTGTTTAGAATTTGGCAACACAGCTGCATGTGTACAGGGAGTACAGAAGGGGGCTGAGGACACAGCCGTGAGTGTACAGGGAGTACAGTAGAGGACTGAGGACACAGCCGTGAGTGTACAGGGAGTACAGTAGAGGGCTGAGGACACAGCCATGGGAGTACAGGAGTACAGTAGGGGCTGAGGACACAGCCATGGTAGTACAGGAGTACAGTAGGGGCTGAGGACATAGCCATGTGTGTACAGCGAGTACAGTAGGGGGCTGAGGGCACAGCCGTGGGAGTACAGGGAGTACAGTAGGGGGCTGAGGGCACAGCCGTGGGTGTACAGGGAGTACAGTAGGGGGCTGAGGGCACAGCCATGGGAGTACAGGCAGTACAGTAGGGGCTGAGGACACAGCCATGGGTGCATAGAGAGTACAGTACGGAGCTGAGGACACAGCCATGGGTGTACAGGGAGTACAGTAGGCGGATGAGGACACAGCCATGGGTGTACAGGGAGTACATTATGAGGCTGAGCCCACAGCCGTGGGTGTACAGGGAGTATAGTATGAGGCTGAGGGCACAGCCATGGGAATACAGGGAGTACAGTTGGGGGCTGAGGGCACAGGCGTGGGAGACAGGGAGTACAGTAGTGGACTGAGGACACAGCCGTGGGTGTACAGGGAGTACAGTAGGGGGCTGAGGGACACAGCCGTGGGTGTACAGGGAGTACAGTAGGGGGATGAGGGACACATCCGTGGGTATACAGAGAGTACAGTAGTGGACTGAGGACACAGCCGTGGGTGTACAGGGAGTACAGTAGGGGACTGAGGACACAGCCGTGGGTGTACAGGGAGTACAGTAGGGGGCTGAGGACACAGCGGTGGGAGACAAGGAGTACAGTAGGGGACTGAGGACACAGTCGTTGGTGTACAGAGAGTACAGTAGGGGACTGAGGACACAGCTGTGGGTGTACAGGGAGTACAGTAGGGGACTGAGGACACAGCCGTGGGTGTACAGGAAGTACAGTAGGGGGCTGAGGACACAGCCGTGGGAGACAGGGAGTACAGTAGGGGCTGAGGGCACAGCCGTTGGTGTACAGAGAGTACAGTAGGGGACTGAGGACACATCCGTGGGTGTACAGGGAGTACAGGAGGGGGCTGAGGACACAGCCATGGGTGTACCAGGAGTGCAGTAGAGATCTGAGGGCATAGCCGTGGATGCACAGGGAGTACAGTAGCGGGACTGAGCCCACAGCCGTGGGTGTACAGGAAGTACAGTAGGGGGCTGTGGGCACAGCCATGGGAATACAGTGAGTGCAGTTGGGGGCTGAGGACACAGCCATGGGAGTACAGGGAGTACAGTCGGGGGCTGAGGGCACAGCCATGGGTGTACAGGGAGTACAGTAGGGGGCTGAGCCCACAGCCGTGGGTGTACAGGAAGTACAGTAGGGGGCTGAGGGCACAGCCATGGGAATACAGGGAGTACAGTTGGGGGCTTAGGACGCAGCCGTGAGTGTACAGGGAGTATAGTATGAGGCTGAGGACAGAGCCATGGGAGTACAGTAGAGGGCTGAGGGCACAGCGGTGGGTGTACAGGTAGTACAGTAGGGGGCTGAGGACACAGTCGCGTGTGTACAGGGAGTACAGTAGGGGGCTGAGGACGCAGCCGTGTGTGTACAGGGAGTACAGTAGGGGGCTGAGGGCACAGCCATGGGAGACAGGGAGTACTGTAGGGGGCTGAGGGCACAGCCGTGGGTGTTCAGGGAGTACATAGGGGACTGAGGACATAGCCATGGGTGTACCGGGAGTACAGTAGAGGGCTGAGGCCACAGCCGTGGGTGCACAGGGAGAACAGTAGGGGACTGAGGACACAGCCGTGGGTTTACAGGGAGTACAGTAAGGGGCTGAGGGCACAGCCATGCGTGTACAGGGAGTACATTAGTGGGCTGAGGACAAAGCCGTGGGTGTACAGGGAGTACATTAGTGGGCTGAGGACATAGCCATGGGAGTACCGGGAGTACAGTAGAGGGCTGAGGGCACAACCGTGGATGCACAGGGAGAACAGTAGGGGACTGAGGACACAGCCATGGGAGTACCGGGAGTACAGTAGGGGGCTGAGGACACAGCCATGGGAGTACCGGGAGTACAGTAGAGGGCTGAGGGCACAACCGTGGATGCACAGGGAGTACAGTAGGGGACTGAGGACACAGCCATGGGAGTACCGGGAGTACAGTAGGGGGCTGAGGACACAGCCATGGGAGTACCGGGAGTACAGTAGGGGGCTGAGGACACAGCCATGGGAGTACCGGGAGTACAGTAGACGGCTGAGGGCACAGCCGTGGATGCACAGGGAGTACAGTAGGGGACTGAGGACACATCCGTGGGTGTATGGGGAATACAGTAGGGGGCTGAGGACACAGCCGTGGGTGTATAGGGAGTACAGTAGAGGGATGAGGGCACAGCTGTGGATGCACAGGGAGTACAGTAGGGGACTGAAGACACAGCCATGGATGCACAGGGTGTACAATAGGGGGCTGAGGACACAGACGTGGGTGTACAGGGAGTACAGTAGGGGGCTGAAGGCACAGCCATGAGAGTACAGGGAGTACAGTAAGGGGCTGAAGGCACAGCCGTGGGTGTATAGGGAGTACAGTAGGGGGCTGAAGGCACAGCCATGGGATTACAGGGAGTACAGTAGGCTGCTGAGGACACAGCCATGTGTGTACAGGGAGTACAGTAGGGGGTTGAGGACACAGCCATGTGTGTACAGGGAGTACAGTAGGGGGCTGAGGACACAGCCGTGTGTGTACAGGGCGTACAGTGGATGGCTGAGGGACAGTGCCATGTGTGTACAGGGAGTACAGTAGGGTGCTGCGGACACAGCCGTGTGTGTACAGGGAGTACAGTAGGGGGCTGAGGACACATGATCCAGGAGCACCAGTGTTGAGTGTTATTGTGGCGGAGGAGCAGATACCTAACTTCACTAATTGGGGTCTGTGGTTCAGAAACCGGGGGGATCCAGTTGCAGAGGGTGGAGCCATGACTAAGGTCACAGAATTATGAGATCAGTCTGGTGAGGATAATGGTGTTTAAGGTGGAGCTGTCGTCAATGAGCAAGAGTCTGGTTTTGGTGTCTTTGTTGTCCAGATGTCCGAGGGATGTGTGCAGGGCTCGGGATATGGCATCTGGTGTGGACTTGTTACATCAGTCGTCATATTATAGGGGATGAAGTCAGGCTGGGAGATTGGAGGTGATGTGGGCCATAACCAACCTTTTAAATCACTCCATGTTTATTGAGGTTAGAGCCACTGGGCGGTAATCATTAAGTCATTAAAGCATGAGCTTTCTCACTTACAAGGTTGATGTTGGTCTTCTTGAAGCAGGTTGGGACTTCAGCTTGTGGGAGGGAATGATTGAAATTGTAAATGAATACCTCTTCCAGTTGGTCTTCCCAGGATCTGAGTGCTCAGCCAGGAACACTATCCAGGCCCGTTGCTTTCCATGACTTGACCTGCAGGAAGACTGATCATGCCTGCAGCGGTGACAGCGGGCACAGGCACATCCGAGGCTGTCGGGGCAGGTTTCAGCCTGGCAGTCACACAGTTATTTATCATAGACATCCCCTCGCCGACCTCCCTCCATTGTCATCAATACACAGTGACATGGTTGGTGTGAGCACAACTCAGTTCGTGTTGAGACTGAGTGACATCAATGGACTGGGATTGTGTGCCACAATGAAGTAAACTCACAACAAAACGGGGTACGGTGTGCTTCTACTGAGAGTCAGTGGTGCAGGGAGTGAAGACTTTACAGGTGTAATTCAAGTCAAGCCACTGCTTCAACCTGAATGGAGTCAAGCACCTTGAGTGTTGTGCCTTGTAGATGGTGGGCGGTCCTTAGGGAGCCAGGAAATGTATTATATAAGAACAATCTGAACAAAGGACTTGAGGGCAGTTTTGCTAAGTTTGCAGATGATATTGAGGAAGTGGGGAAGCTGGAGAAAAGCTTGAACAGTTTAGGACTGTGGGAAAACACGTGGCCGATGGAACGCAATTATAGGAACGTGTGAGAATATGCACTTTGGTAGGCGGAATAGAGGAGACACAATGTTCTAATAGGATCCATTAAATCTGAAGCACAAAAGGATTTTGAAGCACTCGTCCTCTCTTATGGTTAATGTGCATGTTCAGTTGGCAGTTAGGAAAGCAAAAACAATGTTTGCATTCATTTCAAGAGAGCAAGAATGCAAGACAGGAGACATACTGCTGAGAATGTAATGGGCTATGGACAGACGGCATTTGGACAATTGTGAGCTGTTTTGGACACCATCTCTGGGGAAAGATCTGCTGGTGTTGGAGGTGATCCATCCTGGGGACGGTGGCTTGTCATAAAAGCGGCAGTGTGTGTACACGATGGAATGTAGAGGAATTGTGGGTGGTGGTGGTGGGGGGGGCGGCGTCTGATTGAAACTAATGGATTACTGCAATGATTGATACTACAGTCAGTGTGTAGAAAATATTGCCACTTTTCATAGAGACAATGACAAAATGGCACAGTATCAGAATGAAGGAATGGGCTGAATGGCCTAAATCTATTGCTATACCTCATTTTGTTTCGGTCATAGGATCTATTATTCAGTAAAGACTTGTAAGTCTCTGACCTGCTCTTGTAACCCTGTATTTGTATGTCGATTTGACTTCACGTTCTGGTCAATGTTAACCCCTGTGATATGGACGGTAAGAAAATTAAGTGTCAGCCAGGACTCCATTAATATTTTGAATATGAGATGCTATCAGTGAGTCTCATCTGGCGGGAGGACATTCTCTCCACGATGATTGTCATTTTCTATCTGGTATTTCGAAGGATTGATCCTGATACACCAGTATTGTTGATTTAAGCAAAACAGGTGCAATTTACCACAGCACTCAGCAACAATGTGTCATCGAATACTGAACACTCTTCTAATAACTGAAACGTCTAAAATGTTCAATATTAGAAACACTGCTTTCCTGTTCGTGTTCAAATCAGATAACCTGTCCCATCGAGATGCTCAACTTCGAACTATTCATTAAAAAGTTCTTTTTTTCTGTGGGCATCGGTGGATGAAACCGCCCACATTTCTTGCCCATACCCAGTTGCCCTTGAGAAGGTGGTGCCTTCTCGAACTGCTGCAATCTACCTGCTGTGCGGTGGCCCACTAGTGATTAAAGAGGGAATTCCAGGGTTTTCACACAACAACAGAGAAGGAACGGCAATACAGTTCCAAATCAGGATGTTGACTCGTTTGGAGGGGAACTTGAAGGTGGTGGTGTTCCCAAAAGTCTATTGCCCTTGTCTTTCCAGATGGAAGAGTTCGAGAGATTGGAAGGAGCTGTCTGAGGATCTTTGGGGAATTTCTCCATTGTGTCTTGTAGATAGTGCATACTGCTGCTCCTGAGTG
Organism: Chiloscyllium punctatum; assembly: GCF_047496795.1. Classification (NCBI taxonomy): domain Eukaryota; kingdom Metazoa; phylum Chordata; class Chondrichthyes; order Orectolobiformes; family Hemiscylliidae; genus Chiloscyllium; species Chiloscyllium punctatum. The sequence goes on from NC_092766.1 coordinate 82,028,551, forward strand.
ACCATGGTGAAGGGAGTGAATGCTTGTGGATGTGGTGCAAATCAAATGGGCTGTTTTGTCCTGGATTATGTCAAGCTTCTTTAGTGTTGTTGGGCCTGCACCCATTCAGGCGAGTGAGAATATTCCATCTCATTCCTGACTTGTGCCTTGTAGGTGATAGTCAGGCGTTGGGGAGTCAGGAGGCGAGTTTCTCGTGCAGGATTCCTAGCCTCTGATCTGGTCTTACATTCATGTGGCGAGCCCAGTTGAGATTCTGGTCAATGAAACCCCCAACCCCCCAGGATATTGATAGTGGGGGAGTTTAGTGATGATAATGCTGCTGAATACAAAGTGGTTATCTTGTTTCTTATTGATGACTGTCATTGTCTGAATTTATGTGGCGCAACTGTTACTTGCCACTTACCAGCCCAAGCCTGGATATTGCCCAGATATTGTTGCTATGGGCATGGACTGCTTCTGTATCTGAGCATTTGCGAATGGTGCTGAACATTGTGCAGTCATTCTTGAATATCCCCACTTCTGACCTTATGATGGAAGGAAGGTCATTGTTCAAGCAGCTGAAGATGTTTCGACTGAGGACATTAGCCTAAGGGACTACTGTGGAGATGTTCTGGAGCTGAGATGACTGACCTCGAAAAACAATGGCCATCTTCCTATCTGTCAGGTATGACTCAATAATGGAGTGTTGGCCCGCGAAACCGTTTTTGCTTGGGGTCCTTGATGCCACTTTTGCAGAATGCAGCCTTGGTGTCAAGGCTGGAATTCAGTTCCTTTTTCGATATTTGAACCAAGGCTGTGACGAGTTCAGGAGCTGAGTGACCCTGGTGGAACACAAAATGGGCGTCCCTGAGCAGGTTATTTTTGAGCAGGTTCTGCTCGATAACACTGTTGATGACACCTTCCATCATTTTACTGATGATGGAGAGTAGACTGATTAGGCGGTATTTGGACGGTTCAAAGATGTCCTGCGTTTTATGCACAGAACATATTTGAGCGGTTTTTTCCCCATTATCGTTTTGTAAACAGACTGGAACAGCTTGGCTAGGGGAGCGGGATGTTCTGGAGTACAAGTCTTCAGGACTATTGCCGGCATGTTATCAGGGCCCATAGCCGTGGCAGTATCCAGTGCCTTCAACCGTTTCTTGATATCAGTTAGTCGAATTTGCTGAAGTCCGTTATCTGTAATGATAGGGACCACTGGAGGAGGCCGAATTGGATCATTCGCTCAAAACTTCTGACTGAAGATTACAACGAAAGCTTCAGCCTTATATTTTGCACTGATGAGCTGGGCTCTCCCATCATTGAGGTTGGGGAAATTTGTGGAGACTCCTACTCCGGTGAGTTGTTTAATCGTCCTCCACCATTCACGATCGGATTAGCAGGACTGCAGAGCTTAATTCTGATGCATTGGTTCTGTGATCGCTAAGCTCTGTCTGTCCCTTGTTGTTTATGCTATTAGGCACGCAAGTATTTCTGTTTGGAAGCTTCAGCAGATGAGCATTTTATCTTTATATATTCCTGGTTCTGCTCCTGGCATGCCCTCTTGCATTCTCCATTGAACCAGGGTTAATCCTCTGGATTGATGGTAATGGTTTAGTGGGGGACATGCTGGGCCGTGACGTTACTGATTGTGCTGGAGAATAGTTCTGCTGCTATTGATGGTCAACATTGTCTTATGGGCGGACAGTTGTGTTGCTAGATCTGCTAAAAGTCTGTGCCATTTAGCTTGGTGATAGTGCCACACAACACGATAGAGTTTATGGAGACAATAGACATCGTCTCCACAAGGACAGTGTGGTGGTCACTTTTACCGATACTGTCATGGACAGATACATCTGCAGTTGGTAGATTGGTAAGGATGAGGTCAGGTATGCTTTTTTACCTTCTCGTTCATTCCGTCACCACCTTCTGCAGACCCAATCTAGTAGCTATGTCCTTAGGAGCCGACCAGCATGATTAGTAGTACTGCTGCCAAACCACTCTTATAAGTCGACTTTGAAATCCCCCAACCAGAATACACTTTGTGCCCTTGCCGCATTCAATGCTTTCTCCAAGTGTTGTTTAACATGGAGGAGGACTGATTCAACTGAGGAACGACGATACGTGGTAATCAGTGAGGGACTCCTTTGTCCATGTTTAATTTCTGTTATTTCTGTAAGGTATGATTCCGTGAGTATGACGATGTAAGGCTGTTGCTTAACTAGTCTGTAAGGCAGTTGTTCCAATGTTGGCACTAGACTTCAGATATTAGTAAGGAAGACTTTGCAGATTCTATAGTGATGTTTCTAATGTTGACTTTTCCGGTGCCCATTTCAATGCCAGGTGGTGCATCCAGTTTCACTTGTTTGAAACATTGTAGCGATTGGAACAACTGAATGACTCATTAGACCGTTTCAGAGGGCGATTGCGAGTCAATCACATTGCTTTGGGTCTGGAGTTATATGTCAGCCAGACCAGGTGAGGACGGAAGATTCCTTCATTGCAGGATATTAGTGAACCAGATAGATTTATCTGACAGTCAGCAATGACTTCATTCTCATCAGAAGATTCTTAATTCCAGGGATATTTTTTACATTATTGAATTGAATTTCCACCGTCTGCGGTGGCGGGATTCAACTTGGATCCACAGAACAGGAGCTGATTTTTCTGTATTGATAATCTATTGGTAATACCATGAGACCTAATTGGAACCATATGTTGTACTCAGCTGCCAATTCTTGTGTTACCCTGTTTTTAATTCATTGCTTATGTTATTCTGGAATCTCATCCTTCATAAAATCCTGATTGAAATACACTGTCATGAACGTATTCTCGACTGCTCGAAGTTCATTCAGTCTGTTTTGTTTGAACAGACATTTCAAGGCAGTTGTACACCAGAAAAGAGCAGGAAAAGAGAATGGGTGATTGTGCACTGTACCTGTTACCGGACCAGCATGTCTGTCCAGGAAGTATCATTGTGGGTCAGAGAACGTTAATTATTATGGCATGGAAGGAGGCCATTCAGACCATCGTGGAGTCACAATCTCTCTAACTGCACAATTGGAGATAGAGAGAGTGTGTTAAGAGAGATTGTGTGAGAGAGAAATAAACAGAGAGAAAGCATGTGAAGGGAGATAATCAGAGAGGATTGAAAGGGGAGATACTGACTGAATGTGAGTAGAAGAGGTGGTAGATGAGGGTAAAGTCAGATAAATCAGAAGACTGCATTACGATAAATAAATATGAACAGACAGAAGTTAGAAGCTTTATTTAGAAATTCCTCTGGACGGCAAGCCCTTTGTCTGGGCTCCATGCACTGTCAGCACTGTGCTGGTACTGGCTGTCATCCGAAATTATTTATTTCCAACAATATCACAGAGCTGGGTCACTGACAGCTAAACAAAACCCATTAGGCCAATAGATTGGTTCCATGGAGAAAGCAGAGGTTTTAAATAGACTCTGCCAAGAGCAGCAGGAAATAATAACCACCACCCCGCATCCACGACACCCCCCCCCCCCCCCCCCCGCCCGCCCACACCGATACTGTATGAGAGACTAGGCCAGAGAATCTCAGTGAGGGATTCACTGACAGAGGTGTAATCTCGATCTTAGCTGTGGGTCAAATAATGATTGATAAAGTTTGCATACCACTTTCCTAGTTATGTAAATCACGTTTCAATTTATATGGCTCAAAATCAGGAGTGTATTTTAACAACCTTATGTCTTTGTACTTTGCATATAAAGGTGGGTGCAGAAATTCATTTTGTTCCTGTATTTTATATTGCATAAACACATTTCATTAATATTGTCTCTGCTAATTTCTCATTGTAGATGTATTCTTGAATCTGTTCTTCATATGAGTAATAAAGAGTAACATTCCAATACTGGTAAATGGGGAATATCACTGTCCCTCCACCCAGTCTAATCAGCCATGTTCCCCAGTCTTCTCCGTCTTCTCTCTTTTCCCCAATATCATAATCACAATGTAATTGAAGTCCATTAAATGACATTTCATGACAGGTCCTTAACATCGATAACATTAACAGCCTGACCCACATCTGCCCTCTCTGATCCTGGAATAACAATCTGCACTGTGTTTGCCATGTGCAATTCTATGTTAGCGCATCCATGCCGTTTGTTTGTTGTAACACACGTATCTTTCTTGGCACATTTTACGATCAGATCATGGATGATAGATATTTTCTCAATGTTTTACAGATTTTGCAATGATATCAGTAATCAGTAGTTACGGTATTCATTTCTGTACTTATTTACAGAGAAGCATGTTTATGTTCCGTTAAACTTCTGGCATTACTTCCATACCCAAGGCAGACTGAATGATTACACCCAATCAATCTGCCATCTTCAACATTCCTTCCTTCAGTCACACTCGCATATCACACCCAGAATGCATATGTTCAACGTTATTTTGAATTTCAATAAAGTAGCATTGACTTCAAAGGGGTGAACTGGAGCTATTTGTTCAGCGATTGTAATTCTGTCAGTCTCCGTGGATCGTATGCGTCCCGAGAGAGTTTCTCTCTTCTATTAATAAGGGAATGCTTTCAGTGTTTTATCCTATAGTGTGAGCGGGAGCATGTCCAACAGCAATAATAGGGATTAGAAGCTTCAGAGAGAAGGGCAGGAGAGATGGAAATCTGGGAACATTAGACTGCAATGCTCCAACAATGGATAGGAGATTATCCTATGGTCTTTACTGGCTTTCCCAACCTTGGATATCATTAGTATCGCGGATTGAAGATGTACTGATGGTTATTCAAGCTGGTTACTACCCCATCCTTGCTATAGTTGGTGTTCCTGGTAAGTCACTCTGTGTGTTTAGTGAAATGGAATGAACAGATTCATGATATGCAGATTTTGGAAAGGTGCAAGCCAACGTTTTCAGCTCCAATCAAAGATTCCAGTCCTTAGAAATTATAACTAGCAAACTATTATTTACAACTTACTCACCAATACTCGAGGATAAAACACACTGTTCTCAATCTCTTTGATTCATTTTCTCCTGCAAAGTGTACATCTCCATATCCTCCCCACATACCAATCCTGTCCGGTCCCACCATGAAGACGTCCCAGTCTCCTCCTCAGCCTCAGTTCAATTCCTGAATAAACCATCGTTTGTGCCTTTGTTAATTCCAGATACATCTGTTTCAAATCCCTTCTAACCACGTGTCCATCGCAAAATAATTGCACTTGAGATGTTTGACTTGTTCTCTGCACAAAATATGAAAGATGGGCAGACAGTGTATGGTGGATCACGTCATTGGCTCGTATGCTAGAACCACAGAATAATAACCTGTTGATATCGGCTTGCCTTATGCCCATTAGAGAAGGCAGTGGGTCATCATTCTCTGGTCAAGACTCTGATTAACTGCAAACCCACGGCAATTTGTTTTACTATTTATTGTCCTGTGGAACAGCTGAAACAGCCACTCAGTTCAAGATCGGCATAACATGCTGGCCTGACCAGAGCTGCACACATCCCGTGAGGGCAGAATAACAGGAAAACTTGCTCCCTTCCTCTGCCTGCATCCCATATTCTTACGGCTCATTTCCATTCAGGTAGGTAGCCATACACTATTTTAGATGTATTCTTTGTGACTGAGTCTCTTCCAAGAGTGATGTCCATCTCCATGGGCACCTCTGGTGCTGGCTTTATTGATGCTGACCTATAGATGTAAGGATGTTTTAAATTCTACATCAATGGCAGTGCATTGTAAATGAATGGTTTCCTGTGTCACACGAAAGAAATGGAGCCAGCTAAGTGAGGGAAAGGAATTATTGTGATCAAACTTGAGAGTGTTGTTGAGGCAGTATTTGGCATATTGTGGACAGATTTTCTTTCCTTTATCTGGAGTGATCTCCTTAACACAGAGAGGGAGAAGAGGAGTTCCACCAGATTAGTCCCTGGGATGATGGCACCATGAGGAGTGTAGCGCTGTGAGAGAATAAGTGGTGATTGCATTGAACCCTGAGAGAGATGGACAATTGCTCCTTATATTCTAAACAGACAATGAGAAGGTAATAAATTCCATGACTGCCATTTCACTCAGGATGCATGCTTCGGGATAGTTAAATTGCCTGGGCGGACGTTACGCCCACCTACCCCAACCCCTACTCCCCATTGATAGAGACGGACAGGTCCAAGTTTTGAATAAACACTCCCCATATTAATACAGTGCAGTTGGTGTGTGATCCCGCACTGAATGTCATATTATCCACCATCCTGACAGCAGCCACGATACCTTCATTCTCAAACAGTTAACTATTCCCAACAGCTTCTGACCTTTATGAAGAACATGAATCTATCTTATCAAAGATGCACGGTACCTCCTTAAGGTTCAGACCAGAAGAATATAAGACATTGGAGCATAAATTAGGACAGTGAGCCCATCGGGTCTGCTCCGTCATTCAATCATCGCTGATAGGTTTCTCAAACCCATTCTCCGACCTTCTCCCCATAACCCTTCATCTCCTGGATAATCAAGAACTCTCTATCTCCGCCTCAAATATACTCAATGGCTTGCCCCCACAGCCTTCTGTGACAATACATTTCAAAGATTCACCATTCTATGGTTAAATAACTTTCTCTTATCACTGTTCTAAAAAGTGTTCCCTTTCATTTAAGGCTGTGCCCTCGGTTTTAATCCAATAGAAACATCTGAACAACTTCCACTCTCTCCGGGTCATTCAGTATCCTGTCTATTACAATTACATTCCCTCTCATCCTTTCAAATTTTATCAAGTATAGACCCAGAGTACTCAAACATTCCTCATGCAATAAGCTTTTCATTCCTATCACCATTCTCGTGAAAATCTTCTGAACACGCTCCAGGACCAGTACATCCTTCCTGAGGTATGGAGCTCAAAAATGAGCACAATACTCCAAATATGGTCTGACCAAAGCCGTATAGAGTCAGTTCTTGTATTCAATTCTTCTCGTAGTAAATGCTCCCAGTCATAATTGCAATTGCCCTCCTAATAACTGCCTCAACGTGCAAGCTGATCTTGAGAGAACCCTGCACGAGAACTCCCAAGTCCCTTTGCACTTCAGATTTCTGAATTTTCTCGCCATTTAGAAAATAGACCATGCCTCTAAACTTCGTGCCAAAGTGCATGAACTCACACTTTCCAACGTTGGAATGCATCTGACGATCTCTTTGCCTGTCCAAATCCTTGTTCAGCCTCTCCACTTCCTCAATACGACGATGTGCCTATCTTTGTATCGTCTGCAAACCTAGCCAGAGTGCCCTCAATTCCCTCATCTAAATTGTTAATGTAACAAGTAAAAAGTTATGATTCCAACACTGAGCATTCTGGATCACCACTTCTCACCGGCTGCCATCCTGAGAAGTACTTTTTTATCCCCACTCTCTGCTTTCTGCCAGACAGACAAGCTTCTATTCATGCCACTACCTTGCCTCTAACACCATGGACCCTTATCATACTCAGTTATCTCCTGTGTGACACCATGTCAAAGCCCTTCTTGAATTACAAGTGGATAACATCCATTGGCTGTGCTTGGTCGAGCCTGCTAATTTCCTCTTCAAAGAATTCCAATAGATTTGTCAGGCATTAACTTCCCTTGATGAAATCATGCCGACTTTGCCCTATTTTACCAAAGACTTTCAAGTATTCAGAAAGCTCATCCTTCACAATGGATTCCAGGATCTTAGACATGACAAAGGTTAAACTATTCATGGTGGGATTTTTTTTTGTCTTTTTTCCTTACTCCCTCGTAAAAAAGGAGTGTCACGTTAGTGGGTTTCCAGAGCTCTGGGATCGTTCCTTACTCTAGTGATTCCTGAGAGATAACCACGATTGCCTCCACTCCCTCTTCAGCTATCTCCCTTATAACACTGGAATGTAGTCCATCTGGTCAAGGTTATTTACCCACCTTTGGGCGATTACATCTTATTCTAGCATGTTCTCCATGGTGGGGGTCATCATACTCAGCACTGGCCCCTCAATCTCTTGAATGTTTAAGGTATTACTCATGCATTCCACCATGAAAGCTGATGCAAAGTAATTATTCAGTTCCTTGGCCATTTACCCGTTCCCCATACTATTTCTCCAGTATCATTTTCCAGCAATCCAGTGTTCACTTTTGCCGCTCTTTTATACTTTATATATCGAAAGAAACTGTTACAGTCTTCTTTTATCTTACTGGCGAGCTTACCCCCATATTCAATGATCTCCCTCCTCAGTTTATTTTGTTTGCCCTCAGTTTTGTCTTTGTAAGCTGAGGTTTCCCACTGCACTTTCCAAAATTATATGCTTTCGCTTTTGCTTTTATGCTATACCTACCTGACTTCCCGAGTCAGCTATGATTGTCCCATTCTCCCGATACAAGCCTCTTTTCCCTCAGAATAAATCTCTGCTCCATCCTGAATTACTCGAAAAATCTCCTGCCATTGCTGTTGCACTGTCTATCTTGCTGGGCCCGTCTCCCAGTCAATTCTACCCAGCTCCTCACTCATATCTGTGTAATTGCCTTTATTCAGCTGTAATGCCGTTACTTCTGATTCTAACTTCTCCATCTGAAATTGCAGAGTAAATTCAATTATATTATGATCACTGTCACCTTAAGCTCCCCTCATTTAGTCTGCCCGCACAAGCTGCTCCAAAAAGCCATCTCGTAGACATTCTACAAATTCCTTTTCCTGCCAACCACCATCAGTCTTAATTCCCAGGCCATCTGCATAATAAAATCCCACATGATCACTATAACTTTGCCTTTCCAACAGATCTTTCGAGTGCCTGGTGTATCTTACACACCAGCTCCCTGGATATAATTCCAACTGCATTTTTTCACCTTTTTGATTCCTCAATTCTACACCATCTGACCTTATTTCATTTCTTATTATTAATTATTGATTCAATTCCATTCTTAATACTGAGCCAACTCTATCTCTGTGCCCACTTGCGTATCTTTTCGACAGGATGAATATCCTTGAATATTCAGCTCCCAATCCTGATCCTCTCGCAGCGATGTCACTGTTCTGCCCACTACGTCGTACCTGCCTATTTATGGATAAGTCACAAGCTCACTTACCTTATTCCTTAAACTGCATGCATTCCGAAATTATAGTTCAGTCCTGTATTACCCTTCGCTCTTCTCATTGTCATTTGTTTGTCCAGCCTTTGGGACCTACACAGACCCTGACCATTGGATCATTCCCCTCCTACTCCAAGTTCTGCAACCCAGATGATATATCCCAAACGCGAGCACCATGTAGTCAACACGATTTTCAGGACTCTAAAGCCTGATCACAGAGAACAGTATCTCTGCTTTTAACTATACTATCCCCAGTTATCCATCATTGGGCAACGTGGTGACACAACAATGCTGCCTCACAGTGCTGAGGACATTTGGTACATTTCCAATCTCTGGACGCTGTCTGGGTGGACTTTGAACATTCTTCCCGTGTCTGCATTGGGAGCATTAACTCTCTTCTCTCTCCACAGTACATTTCTATGTTTGCTTCAGGTTTCTACCATCTATGGAATTTTTGCTTTTGTTCGATGGAGAAATGCAGCAAATGTGACAGTAATTTTGTAAAAGAAGCCGTGGTTCGCGGGTTCCCCTGGGTGTTTAGGAATCTTGCATGGCCACTTCTCTGAGTGCAGTGTCCCTGGATGCCCATTCCTTCTCTCTCAGATCCCTCAGTTCATTGTCACTACATGCAGCATTTCCGTGTGCTACCCCTGGACTCCCCACAGCCCATTGCCTGGCACTGGATACTCCCTTCACAGGTGGACGGCATGGTGGCACAGTGGTTAGCACTGCTGCCTCACAGCGCCAGAGACCCGGGTTCAATTCCCGTCTCAGGCGACTGACTGTGTGGAGTTTGCACATTCTCCCCGTGACTGCGTGGGTTTCCTCCAGGTGCTCCGGTTTCCTCCCACAGTCCAAAGAAGTGCAGGTCAGGTGAATTGGCCATGCTAAATTGCCCGTAGTGTTAGGTAAGGGGTAGTTGTAGGGGTATGGGTGGGTTGCACTTCGGCGGGGCGGCGTGCACTTGTTGGGTCGAAGGGCCAGTTTCCACACTGTAAGTAATCTAATCTAATCTAAATGACCGTGTACACAACGATACTGGGAACTTTCTGACTCGCTGGGGATGCTGGGTAAAGACCCTGCCATTGAAAGGAACAGAATAACTAGAATCCAAATGAACAGCAAAGCTGAGTAAACACGCTGAATTACATCCATCTGCGCTGACATTTTCTAATATTCTGTTTATCCTCGGCCATCTGCAAATAGATGTGTATATATATATGTGTATACCTTGTCAAGCAGGTTTGGTGGTGGGGATAGATATCAGATCCGGTAGTCATTGGACTGATTCAGTGGTCCCACTTTCCTTATGTCACACTTAAGTTTTTATTATCAAAACTATCCAGTTTAAAGAAAAGGCCTTGCTGGAGTTGTGCTGAAAGGATATTTGAATTTTGGAGAAATTAGAAAATGTCACGTGCGAGTGAGGTTAGGAATCGTACGGTAGCACAGTTAAATACACGATCAAAGTTCTGGTCGGGGAGGCAGCACTTCCGATATGTGGATCATTGGGATTCCCGAGTTGGTAGGATATATACAAATAGAACGGTATGAACCTGAACTGGAAGCAATTTACAATATGGGGATGATTGGGATTCACGGGTCAGTAGGATACACACAAGAAGGACGGGATGCACATGAACTGATAATAATCTCCGATATTGGATCATTGGGATTCCCGGGTTGGCAGGATATAAACAATATGGACGGGATGGACTTGAACTGGCAGCAATCTCCTGGCAGGCAGGTTTCTATTGTTCTTTACGAGGTTTTAAGCTATTGTGTGTCGGCGGTGGGGGAGGGGCGTGTGGAACCACAGCAGTAGGTCCACAGGTACAGTGACTGAGGAGAAGTTGGAGACTAATCCCACAACAATAAGACCAACAAAAAATAAAACAGAGGCCACTGTGTTCAGTGGCCTGGCAGTCTGAAGTGTGTTGATTTTAATATGAGGAATCTGTTTGTTTGAACAGATATTTCGATGTCACTGCATGTCAGAAAATAGGAAGAGATAATGGTTAATTGTCCACTGTGTCCTTCACTGGACCAGCTTGTCTCTCCAAGCACTAAAATTTGTTACTGTGGGTCGGAGAACGTCAGAGTTAATGCAACACAGAAGGAGGCCATTCAGCCCACCATGCATCCATGAGCTCTTCAAATTGACAACTTGAAAATAGAGTTAATGATCGGAGCTAGACTGAGAGGGAGAGAAATAAACAGAGAGAAAGACAGTGAAGTAAGATAAAGAGAGTGAAAAAAAACAGCGACAGAGTGAGTGAGAGAAAGGGGTGTCAAACGAATGTGAAGTTAGATCAAGAGACAGCATGAAGAGAAATGCACCGAAACTTTTCTTAGAAACTCTCACAAACTGTAAGCCCTTTGTCTGGTGCCATACCCTGTGAGCACTATGCGGATACTGGCTGTCATCCCAGATCATTTATTGCCAATAACATCCCAGAGCTGAGTTGCTGACAGCTAAACACAATCCAATAGACCAATAGATTGGTTCCAGGGAGAAGGTAGATTAATTTAAATATTCTGAGCCAACAGGAACTTGTAGCCCCTCTGGACACTGCGTGAGAGGCAGGGTGGAATCTCAGTGAAGGGAATCACTGGCAGAGGGGTAGTCAGGATCTCAGCTCTGGGTCAAATAATGATTGATAAAGTTTGCACACCAGTTCCATGGCTTGGTAATTCACATTACAATTTATATAGCTCCACATAGTGAGTGTATTTTAACATTATTGACTTTTTGTTGTTTTCATATATTGGTATGCACAGAAAAACCTTTTTATTCTGGTATTTTGTGTTGAATAAATACATCTTATTATTGAGGAAGAAAGGAGCTACTCCGATGGGACAGTCGTCATCTGAACCGTGCTGGGACCAGAATCCGAGTGAATCCTAACCAGGGCTGTAGATAGAGCTTTAAACTGATTAGGGTGTGTGTGTGTGTGTGTTTGTCTGTGTTTGCGCGCGCGCGCGTGCGGGCGGGGTGGGGTGCAGTTATAGGGTTTAATTAGAAAAACCCAATTAAAAGAGGAGGTAAGAGTACAGAACTCAGGAGAGGTTATTAAAAGCTCCAGCACAGACACGAATAGGATAGAGTATCTGGAAATGTTTAACGTATCACACTTCAAGTACACTGCACAAATGAATGACAATGAGAAGAGGGATGGGTAATGCAGGACTGAAGGGGTTATAACTGAATGCATGCTGTATAAGGAATAAGGTAAATGAGCTTGTGGCGCAGAATTAAATCGGCATGTATGAAGCGATGGGCATCACGGAGATGTGGCTGCAAGGGGATCTGAATATTTCCGGATATTTATCCTATCGAAAAGATTGGCAGGTGGGCAGATGGAGTGCATTTGCATTATTAGTAAGAAATGAAATTAAATCAATAGTAAGAAAGGAAGTAAAGTCAGATGGCGTAGAATTGAGGAACCACAAGAGGTAAGACAACCACTGTTGAAGTCTTGTACAGGGCTCCAAAGAGTAGTCAGGAGCTCGGGCACAAGATACGCCAGGAGATAGAAAAGATGTGTAGGAAAGGCAAAGTACAGTAATCATGGGGGATTTCAGTTTGCAGGGGATCTGGGAACATTAGATTGGTAGTGATTCGCAAGAAAATGAAATTTAGGAATGTTTATGAGATGGCTTTTTGGAGCAACTTCTAGTGGAGTCCAGTCGGCAACAGATGATACTGGACTTAATGGCGTAAGATTCGTAAGGGAGATTAGGGTGAAGGTAAACTTCGGAGGCAATCATCAGCACATGGACGAATTTATTCTATAATTTGAGAGAGAGAAGATAGAATCAGAGGTTACAGTATTTCAGCTGAATAAAGGCAACTGCAGAGACACAAGGGAGAGGCTAGGTAGAATTGACTGGGACAGGGGTCAAGCATGAAAGACAGGGGAACAGCAATGGCAGCAGATTCCAAGATTAATTCAGGAGACATAGCAGAGATTCTTGCCGAGGAATAGAGGCATAGTACAGGGAGGATGAGACATTCAGGGCTGACGAGGGAAGTGAGGGATTGCATACAAGCAAAAGAGCAAGCGTATACTATGGTGAGGGGCAGTGGGAAACTAGAGAATGAGGAATCTTACAAAGACGAACAGAGGGCAAAAAATGACAGATAAGATTAGATATGGAGGTAAGGTAACCAGTATTAGAAAGGAGACTGTAAGACGTTCTTTAGATATATAAAGTGAAAAAAGAGAGGCAAACGTGAATATGGATCCCTGGAAAATGATGCTGGAGAAACAGTAGCGGAAAACAAAGAAATGAATGAGGAACTTTGCATCAATGTTCATGATGCAAGAAACGAGTAATTTCCCAAAAATTGAAGACAGTGAGAGGACAGAGCTGAGTATGGTGGACATCATCGAGAAGAACATGTTAGAAAACTAAATGGCCTGAATTTGGATAAATCATCTGAACCAAATGGACTACATCCCAGCATTGTAAGGGAGATAGCTGAAGAAGTAGTGAAAATGAAAGTGGTAATCTTTCAGGAATGATTAAAATCAGGAAAGGCTGGAAAATTGCTAACGTGATACTCCATTTAATAAGGGAGTTAGGCAGAATATGGAAAATTACAGTCTGATTAGCCTAACCTTGGTTGTAGGTAACATCCTGGAATCCATCGTGAAGAATGGGATTTCTGAATACTTGGAAGTATTTAGTAAAATAGTGCAACGTCACTATTGTTTCATCAATGGAAGGTCATGCCTAACAAACGTGCTGGAATACTTTGAGGGAGAAACGGGCAGATTTGACCAAGGAGAACCAATATATGTTATCCACCTGCTTCTCCAAATTCCATTGATAAGGTGCCACGCAGGAGGCTATTGAGAAAGATTAGGGCCCCTGATGTTACAGGCAAGGTGCTAGCTTGGATAGATGCATGGCTGTATGACAGAAAGCAGAGAGTGGAGATAGAAGTGTCCTTCTCAGGATGGTATCCAGTGACAAGTGGTTTTCCTCAAGACTCAGTGTTGGGACCACAAAATTCACTTTGTGCATTAATGGTCTACATGAAGGCACTTGAGGGAATTCTGCCTAAGTTTTCAAACAGTGCAAAGATGGAATAATGGGATAGGTAGCATAGAAGAGGTTGTTCGGATGCAGGAGGGTGCAGTAGCACCCCTCTGATGCTCGCCTTCCAGACCACCAACCTCAGGATACAACGCATCATCCTACGCCACCAACAGTCACACCACAACAACAGAGATATACTTCCCTCCCCACCCCTATCAGCATTCTGCAGAGACCATGCCCTTCACGACTGCCTCGTTAGGTTCACACGTCCGCCTTCCCACACCCCAATAAGCCACCTTCCACTCCCGGCACTTTCCGTTGCCATTGCAAGAGGTATGAAACCTGTGCCGACAACTTCCTCCACACCTTCATCCAAGGCCTGAAAGGATCCTTCCAATCAGGCAGAAAAGATACTGTGAATCCAAACACCTCATCTACTGTGCCCATTGATCCTGGTCTCCTCTACACTGGGGAGACTGGACGTCAACTTGCAGAACGTTTCAGGGAACACTCTCCATCACAAACCCAACAATCCCACTTCCCTGTGGCTGAATACTTCGCCTCCCCCTACCACTCCTCCAAGGACATGCAAGTTCTTGGCCTCCCCCACTGCCGTTTTCTAGCCACCAGCACATCGACTTCTACCTTGGGACCCTTCAATCACATGGTATTCATCGCAATGTCACCAGTTTCCTCATCTCCCCTCCCTCCACCTTATCCCAGATCTAACCCTCCAACTGAGCACGCCTGTTGAGCTATCCCACCTGTCTATATTCCTTCCCATCTATCCACTCCACCTTCCACGTTCACCACTCACCTTCATTTAGCCATCGCCTTCCGAGCTACCTTCATCCCAGCCTCTCCCATTCATCTCTCAACCGCCTTCCGCCCACCCACTTCATTCCTGATAAAGGCTTTATGACGGAAACATCGAACATCCGGCTCCTCAGTCTGCCTGACTGGCTGTGCTTTTCTAGCACCACACGTTTTGACTCTGATCTCCAGCATCTGCGGTCCTCACTTTCTCCTGCTGAAGGAATTGCACAGGTAAGGGGAGTGAGCAAAGAAGTGGCAGGTGGAGTATAACGTGGGCAAGTGTGAGGTCTGCAGTTTGCCAGGAAAAATAAAAGCGTGGACTATTTTCTAAACAGCGAGCAAATTCAGAAGACTTGGGGGGGGGGGGGGAGCAGTGGGAGGGTTGGGGTCCAAGGATCTTGAAAGGTAAACCTGCAGGTTGTCAGCAGTTGGGAAGGCAAATAAAATGACTCCATTTATTTCAAGAGGGCTTGAATATAAATACAGGAATGTAATTCTGAGACTCTATAAGATTTTGGTCAGGCTACATTTGGATTATTGTGCTGGATCTGGAATATTTTCCGATGATATTCACGAAATTTTTCCAAGGAATGAAAAGCTTAACATATGAAGATCATCTGAGGGCTCTGGGTCTATATTTGATTGAGTTCAGAAGGATGTCAGGAGGTCTACTTGAAACTTACAGAATATTGAATGACCTGGACAGGGTGGATTTTGGGAAGATATTTCCAATGGAGGGGAGACTAGGACCCGAGGGGACAGAGAAAAGGGAAGACCTTTTCAAACACAGATAAAGACGAACCTCTTCAGCCAGAGAGTGGTGAATCTAGGAAATTCACTGCTATAGAAGGCTGTCGAGGCCAGTTAATTGAGTATATTTATGACAGATCGGTTCTTGATTGTAAACGGATGAAAGGTTACAAATAGAAAGCGGACGATTGGGGTTGAAAAGCTTAACAGCCATCATTAAATGGTGGAGCAGGCTCAATGGGCTGAAAGGCCAAATTTCTGCTCCATTGTCTTTTGGTCGTATTGTTAATATTGGCTCTCCTCATTCCTCATTGGAGATGTATCCTGGAATTTGACCTTCTTATGCTTTATAAAGAGTAACATCCCAATACTGATGACTGGGAAATATCATGTTCCCTCCCTCCAGTCTCTGCAGCCATGTCCCCAATATCATAATCACACTCAAATTGAAAACCAGTGCATGGTACTTAATCACAGTTGATTGACATCGACAACATTAACAGCATGACCCTCGCCTGCCCTCTCTGATCCTCGACTAACCATCTGAATTGTGTGTCAAATCATATTCTCTGTTAACATATCCATGCCATTTGTCTGTTATAACTCATGTTGTCGTAGGCACATTTGCCTGTCAGATTATGGACTAGAAAAGTTGTCTCCGTATTTTACTGACATTATAGTCACTGATCAGTAGTTACAGACTGTATGTTTCAATTTATAAACGGAGAAACTTGTTTATCCTGACAATCCTTTGACATTACTCCTATTTCCAAGGCAGATTGAATGAATACACGCAATCAATCTACCATCTCCAATATTCCTTCCCTCAGTCACCCCCAATATATCCTAAGCGAAATGAGTAAATTTTAAACATTTTTTTTTAATTTTCACTTTTTAAATTTTGAACTCAAAGGGCTGAAATGAAGCAATTTGTTCAGTGACTGTAATTAATGTCCACCTCCATGGATCCTAATTATCACATTGGAGAGTTTCAATCGTTGAGAGATAATGGACTCTATTTCATGTGTTATCCCATAGTTTGAGTAGGAACATCACTAACAGCACTAATAGGGATCAGCAGCTCGAGAGAGAGGGGGAGGAGAGATCAGAATCTGAGAACATTAGGCAGGAGTGTTACAATAATTGTTCATAATTTGAGGACCATGTATTGGAATGTTCCAACAATGGATCAGAATCTAAGAACGTTAGAATGAAATGCTCTAACAATGAATAGGAGTTTATCCTTGAGTCTTTACTGGCTTTCTCAGCCTTGGATATCATTAGCATATTGGATCCAGGATATCCCTTGGATTATTCGAGGTGGTTCCTATCCCATCCTCGCAATAGTTGGTGTTTCTGGTAAGTCATTATATTTGTCTACTAAACCGGGTTGAACTGAATTTCTGTGCATGATATATACATTTTGGAAAGTGCAAGTCAATATCTTCAGTTCCAAACCAAAATTCATTTCCTTATAAACTATAACAAACAAACCACGATTTATAAATTACTGATATGCGAGAAGGAACCAGACTCTTCTGAAACTCCATAATTCATTTTGTCCTTCACAGATTTACATCTCCATGTCCTCCCCACTCACCAATCCTGTCCAATATCACCATCATGATATCCCAGTCTTGTCCTCAGTCTCAGTGCCTTTGTTCAATCCAGATGCAACAGTTTCACGTTCTTTGTGACCACATGTCCGTCACTAAATAATTGCTGTTCAGAATGTTTAACTTGTTTTCTGCACATAAGGGAAGACAGTTTATGGTGGTCAAGGCACTTGCTCATAATCTAGAGGCACAGAATAATGGTCTGATGATATCTCCTGAAGGAAATTGGGGAGTTTAAAAACAACCATTATCAGTTGTTATAAATAACAATCTACTTGCCTCAAGTCATTTAGGGAAGTGAATGTGTCATTCTTCCATCGTCAAGTTTCCATGTGACTTCTGTGATGAACACGTGGGTGTACTGTACCTTTGAGAGAATTAAAAACCAACACTAACTACCTGACAGCACCAAGAGTTCTGAAAGATAGATATAATGTAACATTTGGTCGAACAATCCGATTCGCTCATTGCATGAAAACAAATTCAGCAAAACATTTTAAATTATAACCCAAAATACCCACCGACCAAGTTTCAATTTCTTATATTGCCAATCTTAACAGCCAATGAACAATCCAATAGGTTGGCGGTACAAGTCAATGGAAAATTGAACAGTTGAGAGGAGAACCTCCAAGCTACTAGCATCCAAAGACAGCCTTAAAAATAGCTCTCCTTCAGGTACCTTTATTGATTATTAACTGGTGAAGCAGAGTCCCCAAGAAGAAAAGAAGACAGGAATATGGAGAAGAACCGAAGGTTTCCTAGTTTTGAGATAAGAAGTTTTGTTTTGTAAATCTTAATTAGGTGTCTATCGGACTAGTATTGTGGAGGGGGAATGTAAATGACAGGTTAGAGGAAGAAGTTGGAAATAGTCGTTCGTTTATTATTCTCTGTTATACTTTAAGAAATAAAGTTGTTAATGTTTAGTTAAAATAGATTTGGACTCTAGAATTATCCCAGATTACTTCATGGGATAAATCTTTTCTCTATTGCTGGTTTTAATTAAGCAGGAAGATTTATCCTGTGTTGTAACACTACAAACCCATAGATATGCGTTTTACTTTTTATGATACTGTGGAACAGCTGAATCAGCCACTCAGTTCATGATCTGAATAACATGCTGCCCTGACCAGGGCTTCATACACCCTGTGAGAGAAGAACACAGGTAGAGATTGCTCCCTTTCTCTGCCTGTTTTCTGTATTGCTACATCTCATTTCCATTCAGGTCCGTGATCATCCCCTATTTTAGGTTCAATTTCATTGAAATTCTCCCCGAGACTGATGCACATCTCCATAGGTATCTCTGGTGCTAGCTTTATTGATTCTGACGTACAGATGTAAGGGACTTATAAATTCCATGTTAGTCATAGTGCACAGAGAAGGAATGGCTTTTTGTGGCACAGGAAAGAAATGGCGATGTCTAAGTGAGAGAAAATATGTTTTTGACAATCCCTGAGAGTGTTGTTGAGGCAGTATTTGGGGTACTGTGGAGAGCCTTTCTCTCAAGTTTCACCAGATTAATCGCTGGGATGATGTCACCATGAGCAGTGAGTGAAGCTCAGTGAGTGAATAAGAGGTGATTGCATTGAACCTTAAGGGGGATGGACAGTAACCCATGATGTTCTAAACAGACACTGATACGGTAATAAGTTTCATGGCTTTTTTTCCACTCAGATTGCATGCTTCTCGATAGTTTAAGAGCCTCTAAGAAAGTTCCACCCAACCACCCACTCCCTATTTCAACTGAGACAGAGAGAGAAAGAGAGCAGAGAGGAGAGACAGAGAGAGGTTCAGGCTTTTGAATAAACCTTACCAACATTAATATAGTTCAACTGGTGCGTGATCCTGCCATGAACGTCATGTTATCCATAATCCTGAGAGCAGCAACAATACCTTCATTATAAAAGTGTTAACTGTTTCCAGCAGTGTAGAGAGAAGGAAAGTCTTTTTTTACGCCACAGGAAAGAAACGGAGATGTCTAAGAGGAAAAAGAGTTGTTGTGATCATCGCTGAGAGTGTTGCTGTTGCTGTTGGGATATTGTGGACAGACTTTCTCTCCTTTATACGGAATGTTCGCCTTGCCACAGAGAGAGTGCAATGGAGTTTCACTAGACTAATCCCTGAGATGTTGGTACCATGAGGAGACAGTGAAGATGAATCTCTGGCGTTGTGAGAGAATTAGAGGCGATTGCATTGAAACTTGAGGGGGAGGGACAGTCACTCACGATGTGCTAGATAGACACTGATACAGTGAAAAATTCCATGGCATATTTTTGACTCGGGTTGCATTATTGTCGATAGTTTAAGAGCCTCTGAGAATATTCCCCTCACTCCACAGCCAATCCCCATTTTGCATGAGAGAGACAGAGGGCCAGTATTTGAATAAATCCTCTCCACATTAATACAGTTCATTTGCTGTGTAATCCTGCACTGAAAGTCTCGTTATCTGCAATGTCGACAGCAGCCACAATACCCTCATGCTAAAACAGTTAATTATTCCCACCAGATTCTGACCTCCATGGAGAACATGGGTGTGTCTTCTCGGAGATGGAAAATACCTCCTTGAGACTTGGCACAAATCATTTGGCTTCCCTCCTCATTACCAGCAAACCATGTCAATGCAGCACATGTTCTACAAACAATTGAACCATGATTAACATCATGGAGCCCTCTATCAGTGCAGTCTTGGTTTCATTGCTTTGTCATATTGGAATATCAATGACCCCCTCTTGTTCCTGTATAACTGTCTCGTGGGGATGAATAGCCTCCTCCTGGTCTCATGGAACAGGATTAAATGTCTGATTGGGTTCTGCCTGCTCCTATTTAAAAGTTCAATGCACTGAACAGGCCACTCTTCTTCCTGTGTAACAGGCAGAAGTATTGAATCTGCTGTCACTCTTCTTGTTCCTGAATGTTAGCTCATACCTGTGTCCAACCAGCTTGAGATGCTGAATGAGCTCCTCCTTTAACTGTGACAATGTGCAGTCTCTGGCCGTGCTGTTACATAAATGTTACCGACACTTTAACAACACAAACCGGAATGCTGTCTGGGTCTTGCTGCATATAGACACAGAATGGTTCAGGAGCTGATGGGGGATAAAATGTTCTGAACATTGTGTGATCTTCAGTCATCATACCCACTTCCAATCTTATGATGGAAAAAGACATTGATGGAGCAGCTGACGATGCTTGTGCTGAGGAGTATAACCTGAGGATCTCCTGCAGAGATGTCCTGGGACTGAGAGGATTGTTGGTGACTGACCCTAAACCTCTTTATTTGTGTTCGGAAACATCCCGTCCAATGGGAAGGTTACACCTGATCCACATTCAGCTCAAATACGTAGGTGGTCCCGATGCCATCCTCAGTCAAATACCGCCTTGATATCAAGGCCATTCACTCTTTCCCGAGCCCCTGTTGTCACCTCTTGTTCATATCAATAGGTGACGGTGTATGTGTAGAGAGTGTTTTCCACTCACAGAGGGTAATCACTGTCAGGAATGATCTGGGCTGGAGACCGAGGGGAGCTATATCACTGAAAGCAATTAAAGAGGAGTTAGATGGATTTTTGACCTGTCAGAGAGCTAAGGGGTGAAGAATTGGGCATTAAAGAGGAGTTAATGACAACAGTAGATCAGCCATGATGTTATGCAATGGCTTGATCATCCGAATTACCTGATTCTGTTTCTTTTGTCCTCATATTCAGCAATTGCAAAGTTAATGGCTGTAATTTTCCTGAATGTTCTTTTATTGAACGTTGTAATCAGAGAGAGTAAAGTATTTTGTGAGTCATCTCTTGTTGAGGTATGGGGACTGTACTCAAGGTGAATCTGGGTCTATAATATCACCAACAAATGAACCACAAGTTGCCAAGAGGAAACACTCTGTAAAGAGACCAGAGGCGTCTTTCGAACCAAATAACATTTTCAACGGACACCAAACCATGTGTGACAGTCTTGAGGGACTGAATGATATCCTGTGTTACTGTTGACCAGGTATTTGGAGCAAGTGGCCTCCATCTGCTCCTTGCAAGAGATGCGGGGGGTTGAATAGAACATAGCAACACAGGACTGAGCAGCAGGAGTGGGCCATTAGATACTTTGTCACCGCTCTGTGTGCTTTTGGTCTCAGCAGCACGTTTCTGTCTGTATACCATTTTACACATACGAAAAACAGCTTTGAATAAATGCAAACTTCCAGAAACCACAATCCTCTGGGGAAGGGAATTTCTACTTGAACATCCCTTTGATTATTTCTCATTTGTGTTCCAACCAATGTTGGAGTGTCACGATGTCCTTTTCCAGTCCCACTCCTCCATTGGTTACACCCATCTTAAATGCAGCCAGTTTAGTGAGGTGGCCAATGATTTAGGTCTTAGACTAGACCATTTTCTGGAAAAATGTGAGGCACAGGAAGTTGAACTCATAACAAATGGCAAAATGATAGAGTGCCCCAAATGTTATTCTGTCTTTGAAGTTATTCTGCTCACACAACCTACTGGTAGTGGGATTTCTTTCTGGAACAGTGGGATTTGGCAGAATTCCCTTCGTTTCAGGCAGTGGATAGATTCCAATGAGTCCTCACCAGAAATCCTTCGCAAGTAGTAAAGATGACACAAGGATTTTATGGTCTCACACTTTGCTATCTGGCGGAACAAAGTAAGAGAGAGGGATCAATCGGCTGCTCCTTTTCAGTCAGGGAACATTTTTCTCCCTCTCTGTGTTGGAACATACAATTTTGTCAACGGAACACCCAACTGGACCATTCTGTGGAAAACCTTATTATGGATTATATGCAGGTGCGTCATTGCTCTTGTTGTACACAATTCCTTCCAATCGCAAAAAATGTCCCTTCTTTATAATTTGATGACATGCTTACATGTGTCTGTGTAATTTGTAAATATTGGTAGGTATCTTCATAGTATGTGTGTTAATATCAATGCATCTTCTTCTTAAAGTTTATTCTCTAGCTTTAGTCTCCCTGACAGGAGATAATATGCATCCAGTTGATACACTCTTCAGAAAGTCATGGATGGTTCAATACTATTTCTCAGCTAAGATCGAAACTGATAATCCCCGATAACAAAAGGCCGGCATTCCAGGAATGAGGAAAGGGAAACCTCTTTGAAAATCTTCGAAAATAATTATACCTTTTTATTTTAGTTGAGGGGATCAATCCTGCACACAGTGCATCAGGTGTGGTCTCAGCAATGCCCTTGTACCGATGCAGTAAAACATTCCTGCGATTAAACCTGATACCTTTTGCCAAAAACAGCATCATTCCACTTACCTTCCAAATCACTTGCTGCATCTGCAGACTGACTTCATATGATTCATGTCGCAAGAACCTGGAAACCTCCTGTATCACAGAGTTCGGCAATCTCTCTTCATTTTTTTTTTACCATTGTTTAATCTTTCACGCCAAAATAGACAACTTACCTTATGTTATTTCTGCTGAAGGTTTGCTCACTAACCTTCCCTGTCTGTATCACATTGCAGACTCACTACCTCCATTTGACGACACGTTGAATGACCATCTTGGGATATGAGCTAATTGAGCTCCAAGCCACTCGCTCCCCTTCCTCCAGATCATTGATACAGATTATTGATCACTGATGACCCCACAGTGATCTCTGAGGCACTCCATCATTTACAGCCTGAAAATAAACATTTACCTCTACTCTCTATTTCCTGTTAGCGACAGCTTCCCTTTTCCTGTGTAGCGGCTCAGGTGGGTTGAATGGCCTCCTCCTGCACTGTGTAGTGTACTGAACGAGCTGAATTACTTCATTCTATGCTCCTGTGTAATTCCTGACAGGGGCAGAATGGTCTCCTCCTATGTCATTGTAATGATCCTGTCTGACTGAATGGAGTGGTCCCCAACCCTATTGGATTGAGTGAACAACACATGGGGTAGGGACAAAAGTATATCTCTGCAAGAGCCTGGAGGAGTGGATTGAGGGAACAACACATGGAATGGGCAGAAGTTGCCCATTCGGCTGCACCATTCAGAATCTTCATGGCTGATCCGAGTGTGTCTGATCATCCATTTCCTGTCTGTTCCCAATAAGCACTGACACTTCTGTCCAGTAAAGATCAGTCGAGCTCAGCCTTGTATATCTTCAATAACTGAGTCTTCACTGCTCCCTGAGGATGAGGACACCACAGGTAGCACAACACTAAAGTGAAAAGGATATTCTTATTTCATTGTGGGACTGTTATTCTAAAACTGTGTTAACTGAACAACAAATCACCACCTCCTTTCAGACATAAGAACAGAATAATTTGGAATAATTAGGAACATAATCCATTCCGGACTCCAAACCTATCCCACGTTCCATCTGTCCCTTTCCAATCAAATATGTATCGTACCCAGCCTCTGCTGCTGTCTCAGGAAGAGAATGCCTGATAGCAGAAGACTTCAGGAGCATTAAGGAAATGATCAGATTGAGGCCATTCAGCCTCTCGAGTCGGAAATTCCGGACAATAATTTCTTATATGTACCTCGACCTCATTCGTCTGCCTTCTCCCTAGTATCTTTGATCCCCTTACAAATCAAAACGCATCGATTTGTGTCTTAATGACACTAGTGTCTGTGCCTCTGTGTATCTGTATGTAAGTGTTTGTGCGTGTGTCTGTGTGTATGTGTGTCTGTGCCTCTGTTTGTGTGTGTCTGCATGTGTGTGTGTGCGTGTGTGTGTCCAAATGCTTGTAATCTGTGTGTTTGCGTGTCTACATCTGTCTGTCTGTGTTTCAGCCTGTGTTTCTATCTATATTTATATCGATTTGTATGTGACTGTATATGTATTTGTGTGTTTATAAGTGTATGTATATCTATATCCTTGTAAGTATTGTGTGTTTCGTCTGTGTTTTTCTGTGTCTGCGTCTCTGTACAGTGAGGTATCTGTGTTTTTTTTTGGAAGTGAAAGAACTATTGTTGGAACTGCCAGTGGGTTTAAACTGAGAATTGTCTTTCACTGAACATTGCTCCTTAACATTGTCAGTTGGACGTGGATGTTTCAGATTCTTCACACGAGGCGTCCTGGTCCTCTCCAGCTCTTTAAGAGTCCTTCCCACATGACGGGGGGAGGGGAGTGAGGGAACGGATATCGGGCACTCCACTACCCGGCTTGGCCCTTTCTATCCTATTCCAGGCTGTTTCTCCTGGAATGGGAGAAAGGAATGGAGGGAGAATGTGAATGGGTGACCTTGCTGTTTGTGCTGGTGTAGGTGGGGAAAGTTGTGAGGTGTCTGGAATGAGTCAGTCGACAGTTTTGAATCCATATAGTGTTATTAGTTGCTGAATTCAATAGTGAGAGTCGTAGTACCTGAGCCTTATTTGGAGACAGAGCGTGAACCTTGTTCGGGGTTAGGTGCTATAACAGATATACAGTGACTGTGAGGGAGCAGAGAGTATATGGTAACTCTTATCCTAACAGAGCGAGAAGGATATTGTTGCTTGTCGAGTATTGTGGGACATTCCTTCAGATCATCTCAGCGTCGAAGTGAGCCTCCCTGAATGTTTTGTCCAGGTCTATCACTAATAACGACACAGACATGACCCTCAGGTTCCGCAGTATCAGTTGAGGTAGAATTTACAGATAGCAAGGAGAAGCAAATATTAGTGTATTATTTATCGAAACCAAACGGTAGCAGAAAATCTGAGCATCATATGTTCTGGAAATTAGAAAGGCAAGTATTGTGGATACCGCAAGTCTTATTGAATGGTCACAAGTTGTATCTAAACTACGTTAACTAAGTGACTGCTGAAGCTGTGAAAAATAAGTTCTGGAAGTTTATATGAGGTGGGTTGAAGAGTATGTTGCGAAGCAAACTGGAGAGCAGGTTATTTCGGATTTGATGTTGTGTGGTCAGAAGGACGAATTATTAACTTTGGTCTGAAGCAGTCTTTAAGGAATAATGGCATTTACAAGGTACAGTTTACAAGGTGTCTGCATACAATATAGAATGCTTGAATAGTCCAGTCAAACATCATTGAAGATTGGAGGCTAGAGTTCAATATATCTACATTGAATTTGGAAAGTACAATATAACATTCAGTGGGAGACAAGCAATGGTTGTTAGAGTCATAGAGTCCGACATCACGGAGACAGGCCCTTCAGCCCAAATTGTTCCATTTCAACCGAAATGCCCATCCACACTAAATCTATTTCCCTGCCATTGTCCCGTACCTTTCTAATCTTTTACGATCCATGTATTTGTTCAAATGCCTTTAAAATATTGTCAATGTATCTGCCTCAACAACTTCTCATTCCATATGCATAACAGCCACTGAGTTAAAAAGTTGTTCCTCAGATTCCCTTTTGTTGTGTCCCCTCTGACCTTAAACTGATGCTCTCTAGTCTATGATTGCCCAACCCTGGGAAAAAAGACTGTGCATTCACTCTATCCATGGCTGACATGATCTTATAAACTTCAATATGATCCTCATCATCTTCATGCACACAAAAGTAAAAAGTCCTAGCTTGTCCAACCTCTTTCTAAACCTCAGACCATTGTGATCTTGGCAACATCCTTGCAAGTTTTCTTTCTGCACTCTTTCCAGTTTAATAATATCCTTCCTCTAGCAAGGTGAACAAAACTGAACATAACGTTACCAATATGGCCTCACCAGCATCCTGTATAACGGCAACATAACTCCCTAATTTCGATACTCAATGATATAACCCAATTAAGGCCAGTGTGCCAAAAGCTTTCCTCACTCCCCTGCCTACCTCTGAATCAACTTTCAGAGAACCATGCACCTGAATTCCAAGCTCCCTCTGTTCCACTTAGGACCCAACCATTCACCATGAAACTCCAACCTTGATTTGACTTTCTAAAATGCAAGAACTTATACTGATCTATATTAAAATCCATTTGTTATTTCTCAGCCCACTTCTCCAGCTGATCAAGATCCTGCTGTAAATTCTGAAATTTCTGGTAACCTTCCTCACTCTCCGTGATGCCGCCTGTTTTAGTGCCGACTTCAAACTTACAAATCATGCCTGTACATTCTCATGTAAATCACAGATATATGTAATATGTCGTGGTGCCAGTACCAACCTCTGAGGCATTCCACTATTCCAGTCTGACCAGCATGTTTCCAGTATTGCTCTCTGCTTCCTACCATCAAGGCAATTTTGTACCTAATTTGCCAACTCCCCCTCAATTCAATGCGACCTAACCTTCCAGAGCGGCGTACCATGTGGAACCTTATTGAAGGCCTTGCTGGAATCCATCCAGACTCGGTATACCACCCGGGCCTCCTCAACGTTGCTGGTTACTTTATCAAAGAACTCCAACAAAATTGTGAGTCATGATCTCCCTTGCACAAACTCCCGTGCTGAATTTCATGAAGGGCTTTTGCCCGAAACATAGATTTTCCTGCTCCTCGGATGCTGCCTGACCTGCTCTGCTTTTCCAGCACCATTCTAATCTTAGTCCGAACCACACCCTGTCTTTCCAAATGTATGTATATCCAATCTCTCCGAATCTTCTAAAGTAACCTACCAACTAGATTTTAGAATTACTGGTCTTTAGTTCCCAGGCTTATCTTTGTAGCATTTCTTGAACACAGGCTCAGCATTCGCTATGCTCCAGTCGTCCGGGACCTCACTCGTTGGCCAGCGATGATAGAGAAGAGCAAAGTAGTGCTCCAGCATTTTCTTCTCTATCCTCTTATCCTCCTGCTGTGTTTCTGAATATAACTGGTCAGGACCAGGAGTTTTTAGAAATACTGTAAAGTCTGCAACATACATCTATTTATTTCAGGTACAAACACCAAAGAGTGAGCAAGTGACTCAATGATGGTTAACATAACAAATTAGAAAATATGTTAATCAGAGGAAGTGACTTCAGAACAATTCCAGCTATTGTGAAAACCCGAGAATTCTCAGACATTAACGATCCAAAAAATAAAGGCCGTGAAACTGTAAAGGAAATCAAAAAGAGAACGTACATGTTAACAAACAGGAACACAAAGACTGCATCAATCTGCGATCTATATTTCAAAGGAAACAAAATAAAAGCAGGGTCAAATGTGGAAATTTGTAATCGGGAGAGGAGCGGTCATTGTGGAGAACAGGGAAATGGCCGAGAAATAACCAGTTACTTTGCATCTGTCTTCATGGAGGAAGATCCAGAAAATCCCCCAGTAATACCAAGTGATCATATCGGACTTCTGGAGCTAAAGACATAAAGTCAATTCATATCAGTAACAAGGTAGCACTTGAACATGGAGCTGGATTGAGCATTGCTAAGTCTGACGAAACAGATGTACGTCCTATCAAGATGTCGGAAATAAACCACCAATAGAAGTACTAATTGCACTGTCGATGTCTGTGTTTTATTTTCCTGTACATTCTGCAGAGACCGGAAACTGTTGTGGATAAAAGTGATCCAAGAACAACCGACGAATGGAAGGGATCCAAACAGCAACAAAGGGAAAAAGACATAGTGTGGCTAACTGCAGACCAGTTAACTTGACATTTGTAGGGAAACTGTTGGAATCTATTACACAGGATGGCATTTTTGCTATTTAGAAATTAACAGCAACAATGGAGAGAATCAGCATGCATTTCTGATAGAGAAATCATACTTGATAAACTTCGGAATTGTTCGAAGTTGTTCCTTACATAATAGATAATGGGGAATCAGTAGAAGTGCATAGATTGGATTTTCCGAAGGGTTTCTATAAGAACTCAAAAAAATGAGGTTGCAAATGCAATGAATGTGAAGGGTATTTGGAGGAATATATGTAAGTTGAAAGTTAAAGTTTGTTTCGCCTTCATATAAGAGAGTCCGAACATCAATACAAAGACATGTTGAAGCAGTTTCACAGCGTGTTGGTGGGACTGTACCTGGAGTATTGTGTACAGTTTTGGTGACCGAATCTCAGAAAGGATATACTAACCACAGAGGAAGTGCAATGGACATTCTCCAGATTAATCCCTCAGATGGTGAGATTGCCTGATGAGGAAACTCGGCCTGTGTTCGCGAGAGTTTCAAAGAATTTCACAGTGAAATTTAGAAAATTCACAAAACATATGACAAGTTGAAAATTAACATGAACGCTTCCCTCGCTGTCTATTCCACATTCAAGGCAAATAATGGCAGGTTCTGGGACAGCCCAGTTAAGACTGCAATAAGGAAGAAATTCATCACTTGGAGGAGACTAACTAACACAGGGGCATGGAAACCTACTGGCTGGCAAGATTAGGGAGAATGTCCTGATATTCCACAAGTGTCTCCAGCAGAACAGAAGAACCAGGGAACAGATAGGACTCATTAATGACTTGCCAAGTTGCATCCAAATCAACTTTAGTGGTAGGAGACAGAGGATAGTGGTACAAGGCTGTTTGTGTGATTGGAGGCTAGTGTCCCATGGTTTACCACAGGGATCACTGCTGTGTCTCTTATTATTTTTGATTCAGAGGTGTTGGTGTTGGACGGGTTGGACAAAGCTAAAAATTGCATAACACCAGGTTATACTCCAAAAGGTTTATTCAGTGGCACGAGCTTTCGAAGTGTTTCTTCAAAGCGCACCATCACCTGATGAAGATGCAGCACTTTGAACGCTCGTGCCTCCAAATAAACCTGTTGGACTATAAGCTGATGTTTTCTGATTTTACACCTTATCATAAAGGATGCAGCTGTGAATATGGACAAGGGGTGGGGAGTGTCATAAGTAAGTTTGTTATTGATATGAAGATTGGTCGGATGGTTGACAGTGAGGAGGAAGGCCTTATGTTTCAGGAAGATACAGATGGAATGGTCAGATGGTCACATCAATACAGGGAAAATGGTCAGATGGGTGGATCAATGGCAGATGGAATATAACTCTGATAAATATGAAGTGATGCACTTTGCAAGAAGGAACCAGACAGGGGAGGACTAAATGAATGAAAGCACACTAGGAAGCTCAGAGGGTGCTTCTCCACACATCCCTGAATGCGACTGGACAGGTTATTGCACAACTTGGGAACGCATAGGGGTGCGTAAACACAGCCTTTATTCATCGAAGCATAGATTATAAGAGCTATGTGGAACTTTGGTTAGGCCAAGATGGAAAACTGTGTGTAGTTATGAGGGCCACATTACAGGAAGGATGTGATTGTACTGGAGGGAGTGCAGAGGAGATTCACCAGGATGTTCCCTGGGATGGAGTATATCAGCTATGGAGAGAGGCTGGATAAGCTCAGGTTGTTTACTTTGGAGCAGAAAAGGCTGCGGGGGATGTGAATCAGAAGGATAAGATTCAGGGTGGATAGACAGCAGCTGTTCCTTTCAGTCAAAGGGCCACATTTTTAAAGTGAAGAGTTTGAAGTTTAGTGAGGATTTGAGGACTGTTTTTCACACAGAGTTTGTGGAGTCTGGAATGCACTGCTTGAGAGAGGAGCTGTCATGGTAACCTCAAAATCTTTAGAAAATACATGGTTGTGCAGTTGAAATGCCATAAGATTCACATCTAATAGCTTGTGTCGGAAAGTGGGCCGAATGTCGGTCGTGTTGTATTTCTGATGGAACAGAGACTGTGCTTCTGTTATTGTATGGATGGGGGAGGTCAATCATTGAGTAGCTTAAGATAAGAATTTATGGGTTTCTGAAGAATATCTTACCAAAGTATGTAAGAGGGAACTTGTAATATCTTCTGAAAATATGTCAATGGCAAAATTAACAGAAAAAGGTGCAGCTTTCTTACAGTCTGATACCAGAGAATTGAGGACAGGGATATAGCAGATCAATGGAGCAAATACTTCAGTTAGGCCTTCACAGAAGATAAAAAAACAATAAAAAATCTTCCTAGAAATACTAGAGAACTTTAGGCTGGTGAGAAAAAGGGAATAGCAACTAAATTAGCAACTAAACAGTTTTAGAGAAAAATATTGGAGTGAAATTAATGGGCATAGACAAAGTCAACAGAGATTTATGAAATGGGAATCATATTTGAGAAAGTGGCTTTTAACAAAATTATGAGAAGGTATCAATGCAATACGATTGAAATCTCAGAAAGAGTTTTGATAAAGGCCCAAGCCTATTGTGCAAATTCGAATCCTGTGGGACTGGTGTAATATATGGTCATGGTTTTAGAATGGGAGAGCTGGCAGGAAAGAACGAGTAAGAATAGAACCATGTTTTTTTTAATGGAACACGTCGAGTATATAACTCGGATATAGCAAGATTTGACATCACCTATTCCCAATACACATCATATCTTTGGTTGAGGGGCTCATATGCTATATTCCCCAGTCTGCTGACATTACTAAACGATGTGAGCTTGTGAGTGAATGAGGAGGATGTTAAAAAGATTCCAATGTGATGGAGATATGTGGAGAGACTGGGCAAATACGTGGTAGATGGAGAGCAATCGGAGAGATGAGATGTTGTACACTTTGATGGGAACAATAGAATGGCATCCTATCATTTGCAAAGGGAGTGGTTGACAAATGTTGCACTATAAATGTACTTAAGCTGCATTTTTATTTTATTTCTGCGCAGCCCTCCGAGTCCATGTAAGGCAGTGAGTTCTGAAGCCAGAAGTCAATACTAGGAATAGCATTGGCACGCAGACCAGTGTATATATACCCAACAAGTGGGGAGCTGTAACATTGAAAACGATCTGTATGTCCCTGTGCACCAGTCAGTGAAAGTAATATTGTAGGAGCAGAAAGCAGGTAGGCAGATAAATGGTGTATTCACCTTCATTTCAGGGAGATTTGAATACAGGAGTAAGGGTGATTTACTGCAGCTTTATAGAGCCTTAGTGGGGCCCCATCTCGAACATTGTGCAATATTGTTCGCAGTTTTGGTCTCCTTGCCTAGTAAAGGACATTGAGGGAGAGCAGTGGAGGATGACCAAACTGATCTCTGGGTTGACAGACTTGTTGAGGGACCAGCGATTTGGGGTGACTGGGCCTGTATTTTATGGGGTTTAGGAAAATGAGTGGAGATATCATGAGACAATAGACAACAGACAATAGGTGCAGGAGTAGGCCATTCTGCCTTTCGAGCCTGCACCACCATTCATTATGATCATGGCCGATCATCCTTAATCAGTATCTTATTCCTGCCTTATCTCCATAACCCTTGATTCCACTATCCTTGAGAGCTCTATCCAACTCTTTCTTAGATGAATCCAGAGACTGGGCCTCCCTCTGGGGTAGAGAATTCCACACAGTCACCACTCTCTGGGTGAAGAAGTTTTTCCTCATCTCTGTCCTAAATGGTCTACCTGGTATTTTTAAGCTGTGTCCTGTGGTTCGGCACTCACCCATCATCGGAAACATGTTTCCTGCCTCCAGAGTCTCCAATCCTTTTATAAATAATCTTATATGTCTCAATCAGATCCCCTCTCAGTCTTCTAAACTCAAGGGTATACAAGCCCAGTCGCTCTAGTCTTTCCGCACAAGGTAGTCCGGCCATTCCAGGAATTGACCTCGTGAACCTACGCTGCACTCCCTCAATAACCAGAATGTCTTTGCTCATATTTGGAGACCAGAACTGCACACAATACTCCAGGTGTGGTCTCACAAGGACCCTGTACAGCTGCAGAAGAACCTCTTTGCTTCTATACCCAATCCCTCTTGTTATGGAGGCCACCATGCTATTAGCTTTCTTCACTACCTGCTGTACCTGCATGCTTGCCTTCATTGACTGGTGTGCAAGAACACCCAGATCTCTCTGTACTGCCCCTTTACCTCAATTGATTCCATTTAGGTAGTAATCTGCCTTCCTGTTCTTGCCACCGAAGTGGATAACCATACATTTTTCCACATTGAACGGCATCTGCCATGCATCTGACCACTCACCTAACCTGTCCAGGTCACCCTGTAATCTCCTAATATCCTCCTCACATATCACCCTGCCACCCAGCTTAGTGTCATCAGCAAATTTGCTAATGTTATTACTCATACCATCTTCTATATCATTAATATATATTGTAAAAAGCTGCGGTCCCAGCACTGATCCCTGCGATGCCCCACTGGTCTCTGCCTGCCATTCCGAAATGGAGCCGTTTAGCATGACACTTTGTTTCCTTTCAGCCAACCAGCTTTCAATCCAAGTTAGCACTTTGCCCCCCAATACCATGTGCACTAATTTTGCTGACTAACCGCCTATGTGGGACTTTTCCAAAAGCTTTCTGAAAGTCCAGGTACAATACATCTACTGGATGTCCCTCGTCCATCTTCAAAGTAACATCCTCAAAAAATCCAGAAAATTAGATTTCCCCTTCAGAAATCCATGCTGTCTCTGACCTATCATGTTTCTACTCTCCAGATGTGTCGTAATTTCATCCTTTATAATTGACTCCAGCATCTTTCCCACTACTGCGGTCAGACTAACTGGTCTTTAATTTCCTGTTTTCTCTCTCCCACTTTTCTTAAAACGTGGTACAACATTAGCCACCCTCCAATCCGCAGGAACTGATCCCGAATCTATGAAATTCTGGAAAATAATTACCAACACATCCACGATTTCTCGAGCCGCCTCCTTCAGTACCCTGGGATGTAGACCATAAGGCCCTGGGGACTGATCAACCTTCAGACCTAACAGTCACTCCAACACCAATTCCTGGCAAATATAAATTCCCTTTTGTTCGGGTCCTTCAGCCACTGTTACCTCAGGGAGATTGCTTGTGTCTTCCCCAGTGAACAGAGATCTGAAGTACAAATTTAATTCTGCCATTTCTTTGTTCCCTGTAATATGCTCCCCTCTTTCTATCTTCAAGGGCCCAATTTTAGTCTTAACCTTTTTTTTTGCCTTTCACATATGTAAAATAGCTTTTTCTACACTCATTTATATCTTTGGCCAGGTTACCTTCATACCTCTTTTTTTTCTCTGTGTATTTCCTTCTTAGTAATCCTCTG
This sequence comes from Chiloscyllium punctatum, assembly GCF_047496795.1. NCBI lineage: Eukaryota > Metazoa > Chordata > Chondrichthyes > Orectolobiformes > Hemiscylliidae > Chiloscyllium > Chiloscyllium punctatum. Next base: position 82,061,700 of record NC_092766.1, read on the forward strand.
TTGTTCTTTAAAAGCTTCCCACTCCTCCGTTTTCCCACTTATCTTTGCTACGTTATACTTTTTCTATTTTAACTTAATATGTTTCTTAACTTCCCTCGTCAGCCACAGCCACCCATGCCTCCTGACAGGACCTTTCTTCCTTTTTGGAATGAACTGATCCTGCATCTTCTGTATTATACACAGAAATATCCGCCATTGATACTCCACTGTCATCCCTGCTAAGGTATTGCACAATTGAACTTTGGCAAGCTCCTCCCTCATAGCTCCATAGTTCCCTTTATTCAACTGAAATATTGTCACTTCCAATTGTACCCTCTCCCTTTGAAATTGCAGATTGAAACTTATTATATTATGGTCACTACTTCCTATGGCTCCTTTACTTCGAGGTCCCTGATCAATTCTGGTTCGTTGCACAATACCAGATCCAGAATTGCCTTCTCCCTGGTCGGCTCCAGCACCAGCTGCTCTAAGAATCCATCTCAGAGGCACTCCACAAAGTCTCTTTCTTGAGGTCCAATACCATCCTGATTCTCCTAGTCTACCTACATGTTGAAATCCCCCATAAAAACTGTCGCAACATCTTTGCGACAGGCCAATTTCAGAATCCTGATTCAACTTACATCCGACATCCAGACTACTAGTTTGGGCCTGTAGATAATTCCCAAGAGGGTCTTTTTACCCATAGAATTTCTCAGCTCTATCCATACTGACTCTACATCCCCTGATTCTAAGTCCCCCCCGGGCAAGGGACTGGATATCATCCCTTACCAACATGGTCACTCCACCCCCTCTGCCCGTCAGTCTGTCCTTATGATAGCACGTGTAGCCTTGAATATTCATTTCCCAGACCCTGTCCACTTGAAGCCACGTCTCAGTTATCCCCACAATATCGTATCTGCCAATTTCCAAAAGAGCCTCAAGCTCATCCATCTTATTTCTAATGCTTCGTTCATTCATATATAGTATTTTTAATTTGTTGCTATCCTCACCCTTCGCAAAAACTCCTATTTCACTCAAGCTTATAGCATGATCCCTTTTTGAGTTTTCTGCGTTGTTGATGCAGTTGTCTTTCTTGACTTCCCTTTTTCTACATTTCCCTTCAATTTCCTTCTCAAACATCCAGTTTGTCCCCTCCCCCAGCTACTTAGGTTAAATGCAGCTGTGTTGCAATAGCAAACCTGCCTGCGAGAATGTTGGTCCCCCAACCTATTAAGGTGCAAACCGTCTCTCTTGAATAATTTATGCTTACCACAAAACATACCCCAGTGATCCAAGAATTTACATCCTTGCTTCCTGTGCCAGTTCCCCAGCCACACTTTCAAGTCCATTATCGCCTTGTTTCTGGCCTCACCAGCCGGAGGAAATATATCAAACTCTGAAAGTTTGAGACAGATTGGAAGCAGGGATGATAGTTCACTTTAAAGAAAACAGTCAAATCGTATTTAATACACAAGCGTTATCAAAGAACCGCGTGTATATCGAATAGAGAAGCAAACTTGATGGGCTGAAAGCACTACATCCGTTCTCGTTTTATATTTCACAATGTTTAAACATATTTTGGGATATGAACATTGTATGAGGAAAACTGCATTGAGGAGATGTTCGGCTCTGAACTAGCATGACGAAAGCTCAACGTATTGAATGACCTCCTCCTTTCCCGATGTTTGTGTACAGTCTGTGGGAAAGCTCTGTAAATGTTGTCACAAGCTCTGAGATGTTAGGAAGGAGATCGCTGCAGGATCGATCGGACTGTGTTTCCTGTTCCCTTTTCCGATAACGAGGCTGGTGCCAGGTGTTCTTTCCGGGTTTATCCTTTAAGACCTCAGAGCAGTTTGATACAATTGAGTGTCTTACTTGGCCGATTCAGAGACCATTGAAGAGGTGATCACATGTCTGTGTGTCTGGAGTCACTTTTAGGCCAAACCAGGAAAGCACGGGAGATTCACTTCCTGAAAGTACATTGAGGAAGGAGATCGATGTTTACAATCAACATTGGACACAAGATCACTATTACTGACACCAGATTTTCGGACTCGATATTTTATTAATTGTTTCAAGCTTCTACCAGCTGCTAGAGCATTGACCTGGTCTGAATTCGTAATCCAATGATATTTCCACAACAGCACTATCTCCACTAAGGGGCCTATCGGAAAACACACTGAGCAGGTTATTTCTGTGCTTCTTGACAGCTCTTTCAAAAAGAATTCCCACCAATTTGACTGTCGTGATGGGAGTTCGAGGTGGTAATTGTTCAGATTGCAATTATTCTCCTCTTAGGGGACTGGACATAGCTAAGTAATTTTCCACACTGGCAGGGAGATGTCAGAGTTGGATCTAGAATGAAACAGCTTCACCAGAGATGCTTCTTGTTATGCAGCACAAGTCTTCAGTCCCATTGCAGGAATGGTTTCAGGGCCCATTGCCTTTGTCATCTCTACTGTATCCAGCTGTTTCTTCATGTCACATACAGCAAATCGAATTGCTTGAAGACTGGCATCTGTGAGTCTGTGGGCATCATGATGAGTGTGAGGTGGATCATCCAGTCAACACCCTCTGGCTGAGGGTAGTGCAGACACCATATCCTTGACTTTTTTTCACTGATTTAGAGTTGTTCCTATATTTAGGATGAGGATATTTATGGCGTCCTCTGCTCCAGTAAATTGTTTAATAATCCATCGACATTTATGATTGGATTTAGCAGGATGACAGAGCTTAGATCCGATCTGTTAGTCTTGGGATCATTTCCCCTTCACCATCAGAAGTTATTTCTGCTGTTTGGAATGCAACCATTCATGTGTGGGTTGTCAACAGGTTTAGGTGCACGTGATTCCGACGTTGGCATCAGCCCTGTATTCAGTGACCTAACCTGGTTTCTGATGCGGTAACACTTCCATTTTCATATTCTCATTCTGCTGAGGGCATCTCTCTGGTGTCACACCTCCAATTTGTTACTTTATCTCAATCCATTTAAGGTAATAATCTAAATCGTTTCTTTTCCACAATGTCAACTTCGGTGTTTGAAATGAATGTGTTTCCCTCTGTTATTGTCCCTGACATGATTAAGAGCTCTGCAGTGTCAGTGATGTCAGTCTTATGCAGTTTTAGAATGTAGGAACTTGTGCAGCTAACATTATCATTCAGTCCCCAATGTACGGCGCTACAGGTTGGACGGGATGTTTGAGCATCATTGACATCCTTCTTTGGAAATTGTCCAAAAACAGAAATTGCTGAAGAAATTACTGAAAATGTTGCAGAATCTTCTGGAATGAATGCAAAGTTGAACTTTCAGGTCCAGTGACCCTTTACAAAGCTGCCAGTTTTTCAAGCAATTCTTGTATTTTTATTTCCAGTAGCCATAGTTATTTGTTTTAGTGAAAATTTATTCTGTGCCTATTCATTTCTGGAGAAACTCACCAGGTCTGTCAGCATCTGCAGAGACAGAGAAAAAGTGTTAGCATTTCATGACCAGTGTGACACTTCTTCAGAACTGAAAAGAATTGGAAACTGGGAATTTTAATCCCTTGTCAGAGGTGGAGGATGGGTGACAGGGAAAAGAGGGTGTGGCAAAGATAAACGGGCTTTTAGCAGTGGTGAACGAGGGGATGATGTAAAATGTGTTTAATTTAAGGTGTGAATGGGGGAAAGGGGTTCTCTCAATTGAGTGCAAGATAAAGAAGACACAACCACACAGGGATATAGGGAGGCCAGGAGGGAGAATGTTGACTATGTGGCATTATATAGATCTGGCCATAGATACGTTTTCACTTTCGAGATCATCACCTCCTTTAGACAAAGGAATCCAGGTGTTTGACTTCTTATTGGCACTAGTAAGCGTTTCATGCTGCCTTAGTATTGTAATATGGAGAAAAACAAATCGCCATATGAAGTTTGGACTGGGTATTGTTTACCTGTCATGTTTAATATTGTTTAAATTTTCAGTGCTTATCTTTAAATGCTTGTTCTTGAAATTAGTATCAGATGGAGTGTAGGAGGTTGGGTGGTGACATTGTAAAAACTTCTAAAATCATGAGAGATATGGATAGGGTGAATAGCCAAGATCTTTCCAACGGCATGGGGGAGTAAAGCCATAGAAGGCACAGGTTTAAGGTGAAAGAGGAAAGATTTAAAAGGAACGAAGAGGCAACTTTTTTTCACAGAGGGTGGTTGGGTATGGAATGAGCTGTCAGAGGAAGTGTGGCAGATGCCAGTACAGGTACAACATTTAAAACTCATTTGGACAAACATATGAATGGGAAACATTTCGAGGCATATGGACCAAATGAAAGCAGGTGGGACGAGCTTAATTTGGTAAACTTGGCCAGCATGGACATTTAGAAAAGCTTCACACATGGTCCGAGTGGTTTTGTGAAAGGGAAATTATACTTTGCCCTGTAAAATTATGCAAAGTATTTCTGGAGATGCCTGAGAATGTAACAAGCAGACTTGATAAAGGGGATCTGGTCGACACCAGGCTTTCCAGAGATTTTCCACAAGGTATTACAAAATAAAAGTTCTTACACATGACAGAAGGTCGTAGGATGATGGATAATGTATTAACATGGGATGATAATTGTTTCGCTAATCGAAATCGGAGAGTCAGGATTAATGAATCTTCATGATAAAGGTGTATCTGCTGGAGTACCACGGGTATGAGTCCGATGGCATCAGTTATTTACAAACTATACTGACAGCCTGAAAGAGGGAGTTGAGTGCAACATAACATCCGAGTTTGTGGATGACACTGAGAACCAAAGGCAGGCTGTTATTTAATGGAGAGGACTCCCACTAAAAGAGCAGTACACAATGATTGGAGTCTTCCTGTGTATGAAACATAAAAGTCAGCACGCTGTGCAGCAAGTAACTGGGTTGGTTCAAAAGATGGGCGGCACGGTGGAACAGTGGTTAGCACTGTTGCCTCACAGCGCCAGAGACTCGGGTTCAATCCCTGACTCGAGCGACTGACTGTGTGGAGTTTGCACGTTCTCCCCGTGTCTGTGTGGGTTTCCCCCGGGTGCTCCGGTTTCCTCCCACAGTCCAAAGATGTGCGGGTCAGGTGAATTGGCCCGTAGTGTTAGGTAAAGGGGTAAATGTAGGGGAACGGGTGGGTTGCGCTTCAGTGGGTCGGTGTGGACTTTTTGGGCCGAAGGGCCTGTTTCCAATCTAATGGGTTCCTGGGACGAAAGGTTTGTGTTAATGAGAATCTCTAAAATGGTGAGGTGAACATTCATTGGGGTTTAAATGAATGAGGAGTGATACTGCTGAAAAATACAAGACACAGAGAGGGGTTGACACTGTAGATGTTGAGAAGTTGTTGCCATTCCTGGGTGGAGTCCCGAACTTGAGGACATAGATACCAAATATGGAGCATCAGTCTGAGATGCAAAGTGATGTCTTCTCTCAGAAGGTAGTGAATATCTGGAATTCCCTAACCCGGAGAGGTGTGAAGGGACAACAAATTTGGACTATACAAACACCCAGCGGGTATATATAACTCATTCACTCTCCTCAAGGAGTCGGGAAGAAAGTGGAGTCGAATCCTGGAGTAGATCAGCCATGTTCGTATTTAATGACAGGACAAGCTTGAGGGGCCGAATAGCCTACTGTTGTTCCTACTGTTATTAATTTCACATGTTATGCTTTTGGAAAGTAACTGGTTATTTTCCTGGAAGTTGTGTTGTGTAATGCTGCATTCGGATGAGCAGAGGATTAGTTTGAGTTTACTCTGGGTGGGGTATAGGGGCTGGAGTTACAGCGAATCTGGGTCTGGGACATGGCTTAAATTTGGAGCAGAAGTTACAGAGATGGGAAGCCTGGAAACAGGGATTGGAGGTGAGGGTCACTTCCTGATCCAGGCTAGATTTTCCAAGTACATTTCCAAAACTACACCTAACCATCGGAGTGGCCTCGATTTGCAGGTCCGAAGGGCGGAATGGAACATCAGAACACAGGGCTGAGGGATAGGAGTGGGCTATTCGGCCCTTTGATACTACCCCACCAGTAAATAAGATCGTGGCTCATCTCATTGTGGTCCCAGCTGCACTTTTCTCTCCATGCACCATTATCCCTGATTCACCTGTCTGTGGAAAATCAGATGAAGCCAACCTCGATATAATATAAAGATTCCGCCATCCCAAACTTCTGGGGAAGAAGATTTCCACTTGACTGAATTCCCACTTTGTGAATTTCTTCTCACTCCATTTGTGACTGAGGATGAAGGGTGTCACGATTTTCTTTTCTCGTCCCACTCCTCCACTGCTCACAACAAATTTTAAATGTAACCAGGTTGGTGACGGGGCCGATGATAAAGGTCTCAGACTGGCTTAGGTTCAGTGATGAGATGTCAGACAGATTTCTTTAGTCAGCCACAAGTAACTAACAGAACTAACGGAGGAGTATGGTGGATCTGTGGGTGGCACTGCTTCCTCACATCACCAAGGAGCTGGGTTCGATTCCAACCGTGGGCAACCCTCCATGTGGAGTTTGAACATTCTCCACGTGACTGTGTGGGTTTCCTCTCAGTGCTCCAGTTTCCTGCCACAGTCCAAAGATGTGCAGTTTAAAGTGGATTGCCCATAGTGCCCAGGGATGTGTAGGTTAGGTGGGTTAGTAATGGGAAATGTAGGGTTACATGGATAAGGTAGGGGGCCACGTCCACGTCTTTGGTGCATCAGTGCGGACTTAATGGACGGAATGTCCTGCCTCCACACTGCAAAGGGTCTATGACAATGACAACAAATTTGGCCTATACAAACACCCAGCGGGAATATACCTAATCCACACTTATCAAGGTCTTGTATGTTTCATTCTCATCCCAAGAGTACTCTGTTAAAGCCTTCATAAAATAAGCCCTTCACCCCAGGAAGACGTGAAATGAAACATCTCTGAACTGCTTTCAATGTAATTATATCCTTTCTCAGATAAGGAGACACAAAAAAAATCTCACACTCAGATCATAAAGTTTATATTTGTTTTCTCAAAGTGCTGAGAGTCTTTGGAACACTCTTCCCCACAGACCGTTGGAGGCAGAAATATTGAATATTTTTGAGGCACCGACAGAAGGTTCATGAATAACATCAGAGTCAAGGATTTTGGAGGAATGGGCAGCAATTTGCAGAGTAGGGGAAAATGTAGACAGTGGTATCAAATTACACGGGTCCGGAACATCCAGGAATATAATGCAAAATGAAATGATAATATCAATAAAACATTAAGGGGGAATCCAAGATACTGGAGATCCGGAAGGTCTGTTTTGCTGGGCTCTGCATCACAGCACGGGCAAAGTGGTTCTCTAACCCATCCCATCCCAGCCATTTATGTAAAATTCAACAAGTTATCAAGTGGAAATGACAAAACATGGGAAAGGATCGAGTAAGTCCCAACACACAGTGCACCCGTCAGAATCATCGAGTATGCCTGAGGCTGTAGCTCTAACCCACTCTGCTCGTTCCATAGACCCAGTTACTCACCAGGCCTTGGTCACTGAGTTCACCAAGTTATGTGAAATGATTGAAGTAATGATTGAAGAAGGGTTCAGCAGTGGCTAGAGCCACTCTCAGCCGTGCTCCAAAAACATGAGCAGCAACTTGACAGCCTTGGAAACAGAACAGATTATGCCAAGCGCCGAACTGCAGCGACAGAGACCGCGATCAGTTCCTTTCAGGAGAGGATCCTCGCCTTTGAAAAGCAGGTCTATACCTTAACTGAACACGTCGACTACCTCGAGAACAGGCATAGGATGAAGAATGTTCACATCGTCCGTTTGCTGGACCGGATGGAAGGTGGTCAGCCAGTGAGTTTATTGAGAACTGGCTGCAGCGATTCCTTCATTTCAAAACTGAAAAGGGACGGGTGAGGACTGAAACAGTTCATCGGGTTATGGTGCAGAGGTCAGACGCAGACCCCTGCCTTCGCCCTGTCCTTGTGCAGTTACATAGTTATGGGGATAAACATAGGCAGATGGAATCTTCCAGAACCCAGTGGAAAGATCCGATGGCTTTAATTCACGAGGGCTCCAGGATTATGATCTTTCAGGACTTTTCAACGGTGGTGATTCAGGAAAGAAAATCTTTTGATGATATCAAGAGAAGAGTAAGGGAAGTCGGAGTCAGTATTCCCTAATATACCCAGCGGTGCTCCGTATTGCTTTCAATGGATCCATACACTCGTCTGACTCTCCAGAGAAAGCGAAAACTTTGTGGACATTTTAAAGTAAGATGGATGTTTAGATAATCATGTTTCTCTCTTAAAGAAATTTTCTTGGATTTTTCTGGTATTAACCAGTATTAAATTATAGTCGGGGATGAGTAGAGTACTCACTTTTAACTTCTTCATTAGTATTACTACTCTTATTCTCTTTCCTTGCATATGTCCGGGGTGCGGCTCAAGCTGGAGCGGGTTACAAAGGTAATTGTGATGACTAAATACCGACCAAAGGGCAGTTGAAGCCTGATGCTTGTCGTTAATTGCCCTGGATGTCGTATTGGTAGCAGGCAGAAGTTAAGGTTTTGGGGTATGTAACTGTCCCCACTGAACGGGCGTGGTTGGGGTGAGTAAATTCCCTATGGAGTGTCATTGGCACGTTGGATTTTGTTTCATTTTTTGTTTTTTTTGTGTGTGTTTAGTTTTGGAAAGTTTTGACAGCTTGTTAGATGTAGTAGTCTTAGTTCGTGTTGTTTTGAAGCTCTATGAGTCTTTTTTCATTCATGATCAGCGATGTGTAATTCGAGTTCTTCCTCTCTACAGCTCAAATGTTGCGACAGTGTGTGATGGATAATGATGTGCTTAAATGGGGTACCTGGAACAATAAGCGGAGCCATCGTCCAGTCAAGAGGAAAAATGTACTTTCTAGTCTTAGAAAGGAGAGGATGGATGTTGTCCTATTGCAGGAGATGCACCTTGATGACAAGGAGCATTTGATATTACAGCAGGGCGGGTTTGATCGAGTTTATTTCTCGTTTTATTAATAATAGGAGTAGGGGAGAAGCCATACTGGATAGGAAGAATCTTCCAGTTAAATTACTAGATTACATTAGACATTCACAGGAGGGTCATAATCCCCAAACCCTTGAACTATGGGAAAGATAGATGGTAAATATTCAGCCTGGAGCCCAGGTACAAGTGGAGTTCCGCAGGGTTCAGTTCTGGGTCCTCTGCTGTTTGTAACTTTTATTAATGACTTAGATGAGGGAGTCGAAGGGTGGGTCAGTAAATTTGCAGATGATACGAAGATAGGTGGAATTGTGGACAGTGAGGAGGGCTGTTGTCGGCTGCAGAGGGACTTAGATATGATGCAGAGCTGGGCTGAGGAGTGGCAGATGGAGTTCAACCCTGCCAAGTGTGAGGTTGTCCATTTTGGAAGAACAAATAAGAATGCGGAATACAGGGTTAATGGTAGGGTTCTTAGTCAGGTGGAGGAACAGAGGGATCTTGGGGTCTATGTACATAGATCTTTGAAGGTTGCCACTCAGGTGGATAGAGTTTGTAAGAAGGCCTATGGAGTATTATCGTTCATTAGCAGAGGGATTGAATTCAAGAGTCGTGAAGTGATGTTGCAGCTGTACAGGACTTTGGTTAGGCCACAGTTGGAGTACTGTGTGCAGTTCTGGTCGCCTCACTTTAGGAAAGATGTGGAAGCTTTGGAGAGGGTGCAGAGAAGATTTACCAGGATGTTGCCTGGAATGGAGAGTAGGTCGTACGAGGATAGGTTGAGAGTTCTCGACCTTTTCTCGTTGGAACGGCGAAGGATGAGGGGTGACTTGATAGAGGTTTATAAGATGATCAGAGGAATAGATAGAGTAGACAGTCAGAAACTTTTTCCCCGGGTACAACCGAGTGTTACAAGGGGACATAAATTTAAGGTGAAGGGTGGAAGGTACAGGGGAGATGTCAGGGGTGGGTTCTTTACCCAGAGAGTGGTGGGGGCATGGAATGCGCTGCCCGTGGGAGTGGTAGAGTCAGAATCATTGGCGACCTGTAAGTAGCATTTGGATAGGTACATGGATGGGTGCTTAATCTAGGTTAGAAGTTCGGCACAACATCGTGGGCCGAAGGGCCTGTTCTGTGCTGTATTGTTCTATGTTCTATGTTCTATGTTCTAATACAGTATTTTGAATGGTTATTGCCTCCCGGCGCACCCTCTTAAAACCTTGGTACATGCATTTCCCAAATTAAGTTATCGTGTCTCATGGTGCATTAGTGCAGATGATTTCAACTGTCTTATGGACCCCACAGTGGACAGAATGTCCAAAGGTCACCCAATACCCTCGTCATAATGTAAGCAATTAGTTGGTTCTTGTGCAGAACTAGAGCTGGTGGATGTCTGGAGGCATATCCACATCACAAGTAGGGATTTTATATTCGCCTAAAACCCGCATAAATGCCACACGAATGTTCATCTCTTCTCCATCCCTGCAACAATCTTAGATTCGGTGGGGTCCTGCACAATTGGGAAAATTACCATTTCTGACCATGAAGCAGTATAACAGTTTCGAGGCGCTGGCAAATGGATCCTTTTTTTCTTAAGTTAATTGGGTATTTCTGTAAAGATTTCAGATCTTTCTTAGCCATTAATGCAGATTCAACCAGTAACACATCCATTCTATGGGAAACTGCTAACGCTCATGCCAAGGGAATAGTTATTCATCTGGAAGCGGCAGAAGGGGGAGCAGGAACGCTGGCTTTAGGCACAGCTGAGGACAGCCAAGAGTGCATACTGTGAGAGCCCCTCAGTGCCTAATCTGCAGAGGATCACAACACTTCTGTCTACAGTGAATTCCTCGCTCACACAGACAGCCAGGAAGGAACATACTTTTGAATAACAAAGGCTGTTTGAACATGGAGATAAGCCAGGCAAGTATTTAGCCTAACTTGCCAGTAAAATGAGCGCCCCGTCAAGCCATTACCTCAATTAGGGAAGGTACTGGGATCCTTCCCTCCGATTCCAAAAAGATTAATGCAGCCTGTCCGAGAGTTTTCTCCGAATTATTTCAGACTGAACATTTTGAGGATAGATGGATTAAGATGGAGTCATTTTTCAAGAACCTGGGTTTTCCAGGAGTAACCCCTGAAAAAGTGATGTGCCTTAATGCACCATTGTCAGCGCAGGAGGGTGTGAAGCAACTTCAGCATGTAAAGGTGCACGTTCCTGACGGATTTCTGAGTGAATTTTATAAATAATTTATAAACCTATTGTCACGGCTGATGTTTGACATGTTCTGTCACTCATACAGTCACGAACACCTCCCTTTTCCTTAAGAGAGAGGCTCTGATGCTTAAGAATGGAAGACCCTGGAGGATTGTGCTTCTTACACGCCAATCTCACTTTTAAATGTTGGTTTCAAAATCCCGTCTGTGACCTGTACATTAAGGTGGAAACTTTGCTCCCTTCTGTTACCAAAGAGGACCAAACAGGATTTATAAAGGGCCGCAGATCTTCCTAAAATGTTAAGAGTTTTCTCAATATTTTCCAAGAGTGTCAACAACAATCTGTCCAGGGATTAATGATCTCTTTAGATGAGAGAAGGCATTTGGTTGGGTTGAGTGGCCGGATATCTTCTGTACATTAGAACGGTTTGGTCTACACAAACTTTTTATCAAGTGGGTGAGGGTCCTTTACCGCAATCCTCTGGCTGCAGTTCTCACGAATGGTGTGGCCAACCAGTAATATTAATATTTCTCCAGGCAGCCGCCAAGGTTGACACCTTTCACCATTGTTGTTTACGTTGGGGATTGAGCCACTGGCGGAGGCCATCCGTAGGGATGCCCACATATCTGCCCCAGAAGTACGATAGAAGTCACGTGAGATTACATTGTATGCTTTTTGTCAAATTCCGCAATTTCGGTAGTTCATGTGATGCAATTCATTGATTCGCTTGTTGCCTTTCCGGGTGATAAGATTAATTTTACAAATTTGGAGGCCATGCCTATGGGAGGTCTTAGTGAAATACCTGATACTGAGGCCAAATCCTGGTTTACTTTTAAATGGTCACTGGGGTGGTTTCCATATTTCAGTATATTCATTGCATCTGTCTTTGATCATTTATTTAGTGTGAACTGTATCCATTTGTTTGACAAAATTAAACAAGACCTTCAAAGATGGGAGGCATTTGCAATATCCAGGCTAGGTCGGACAGCTGTTATTAAAATGAATGTAGGGGTAAATGTAGGGGAATGGGTCTGAGTGGGTTGCGCTTCAGCGGATCAATGTGAACTTGTTGGGCCGAAGGGCCTGTTTCCAAACTTTAAGTAATCTAAGATGACTTTTAGAAAAAAATGACTGGTTTAGCTCTTTTATTTGGCACCAAAAGTGATTCTTTATCAAGCTAACAAAATTGCAACTGGCCCACAGATTTTGGGGAGTTGATCTCCCCGATTAAAAGCAATCAATTAGGTTTTTTTCATCCTATGTGAGTGCCTGGGCGACTGAAGTCTCGGCATCAATATGGCTAGACATTGAGCCCTCTCAGACAAAGTGAACCCTTATTAGTCTGTTGTTCTTAGATAAAATGACAACATTTATGGAGTATTGTCATAAACTAATGATGAACAATACTGTTAAAACTTGAAGGACAATGCATCAGATCGAGGGCAATACAGACAAAACCATGTTTCTTACCCCTATAATTGATATACCGGGTTGTCAACCGGGGGTGATCGATTCCAGGTTTAAATTATGGGCAGTGAGGGGGATACCTTGCTTGCATGATTTAGAATTAGTAGAATCCCTACAGTGTGGAAACAGGTCATTGGGCCCAGCAACACCACTTCGACCCTCCGAAGAGTAACCCACCCTCACCCATTCCCCTACCATCTTATATTTACCCTGGCTAATGCCCAAACGTACAGATCCTGGAACACTATGAGCGATTTAGCAATGGCCAATTCATCTAACTGCACATGTTTGTGACTGTTGGAGGAAACCTATGCAGACACAGTTGAGAATATACAAACTCCACACAGCTAGTCACCCAAGGCTGGAACCAAACCCGTGACCCTGGTACTGTGAGACAGTGCAAACCACTGAGCCACCACGTGTTACTTGAGGGAGAAACAATGATATCATTTGGTCAAATAACTAGTTAAGGATGGACTACCTAGTAGAGACTTCTTCTGTTTTTTTTTCCAGATTAGAGATTTGATTTTTAAAAAACCGAGACTGATAGATCCAAGACACAGAAGTGGGTTCTTTTTGCTAAGAATACACTCTCTGTCAGTACCCTTTATCATCAGTTGGATAATGTCCCCTCAGACAAGACTGTGCAGCTTCGTGACGTCTGTGTGAGAGAGTTGAGGGTTTAGATCTCTTCGGAGACATTTGAGGATATTTGTGAAAATGCTCAAAGGATTTTGATCTGTAACAGGTCACATTCCATGCAGTTGTAAATTCTTCATCGGGTGAATCTGACACCAGTGTTTCTCTCAAAATTCAAAGTGGGATTATCTTCAGCATGTCCGAAATGCAGAATGACTACAGGCACTCTTACTCATTGCATGTGGTCTTGCTGCAGGCTTCAGGTATATTGGAGCACTGTGTTCGGTGTGGTAGAGTGGGTCGTGGGGACCGAATTGGAGATGGACCCGGTTTCTCTTTTCCTGGGCCTACCCAGAGTATCTTATGCATGGGAAAAAAATCATTACTTTCTGTGCTAGGAAACTTATTCTGTTGTGTTGGATGTGTGAAAACTCCTCGGGGCTGTTGGTCTTTGTAAGCTCCTCATGGAAAATATCCCTTTGGACTTTCTCACCAATATGGTGCACCAAAAAACAGAGATTCGTATAAGTCATAGAGTCAGAGAGATGTAAAGCATGGAAACCTTCGGTCCAACCCATCCATGCCAACCATATATCCCAAACCAATCTAGTCCTACCTGCCAGCAACCGGCCCAAAAGGCTCCAAACCCTTCGTATTCATATACCCATCCAAATGCTTCTTAAATGTTGCACTTGTATCAGCCTCCCCAACCTCACCTGGCAGCTCATTCCATTCACGTGCTACCCTCTGTTTGAAATAATTGCCCCGTAGGTCTCTTTTATATCTTTCGCCTCTCACCCTAAACCTATGGCCTCTCGTTCTGGACTCCCCGACCCCAGGGAAAAGACTTTACCTATTTACCCTATCCATGCCCCTCATAATTTTGTAAACCTTTATAATGTCACCCGTCAGCCTCCGGCGCTCCAGGGAAAACAGCCCCAGCCTATTCAGCCTCTCCCTGTAGCTCAAATACTCTAACCCTGGCAACATCCTTGTAAATCTTTTCTGAACCCTTTCAAGTTTCACAACATATTTCCGATAGGAAGGAGACCAGAATTGCACGCAATATTACAACAGTGGCCTATCCAATGTCCTGTACTGTCGCAACATGATCTTCCCACTGCTGTACTCTATACTCGGACCAAAAAAGGAAAGCATACCAAACGCCTTCTTCACTATCCTATCTACCTGCGACTCCACTTTCAAGGAGCAATGAACCTGCACTCCAAGGTCTCTTTGTTCAGCAACACTCCCTGCGACTTGACCATTAAGTGTATAAATCCTGCTAAGATTTGCTTTCCCAAAATGCAGCACATCGGATTTATCTGAATTAAACTCCATCTGCCACTTCTCAGCCCATTGGCAATTTGGTCAAGATCCTGTTGTAATCTGAGGTGATCTTCTTCGCTGTCCACTACACCTCCAATTTTGGTGTCATCTGCAAACTTACTAACTGTACCTCTTATGCTCGCATCCAAACCATTTATGTCAATGACAAAAAGTAGTGAATCCAGCACCGATTCTTGTGGCACTGCACTGGTCACAGGCCTCCAGTCTGAAAAACAACCCTCCACCATCACCTCTCTATCTTCTACCTTTGAGCCAGTTATGTATCCAAATGGCTAGCTCTCCCTATATTCCATGACATCTAACCTTGCTAATCTGTCTCCCATGGGGAACCTTATGAAAACCCTTACTGAAGTCCATATAGATCACATCTACCCCTTTCCCCTCATCAATCCTCTTTGTTACTTCCTCAAAAAACTCAATCAAGTTTGTGAGACATGATTTCTCACGCACAAAGCCATGTTGACTATCCCTAATCAGTCCTTGCCTTTCTAAATACATGCACATCCTGTCCCTCAGGATTCCTTCCAACAACTTGCCCACCACCAACGTCAGGATCACTAGTCTATAGTTCCCTCGCTTGTCCTTACCACCCTTCTTAAACTGTGGCACCACGTTATCCAACCTCCAGTCTTCCGGCACCTCACCTGTGACTTTCCATATTACACATATCTCAGCAAGAGGCCCAGCAATCACTTCTCGAGCTTCCCATAGAGTTCTAGGGTATACCTGATCAAGTCCTGGGGACCTGTTTCAAGACATCCTTGGATATCTATCCACCTTTACCCATTTTAATACATCCAGCACTTCCTCCTCTGTAATATGGACATTTTGCAAGGTGTCACCATCTATTTCCCTGCGTTTTATGTCTTCCACAATAAATACTGATGCAAAATACTCGTTTAGTATCTCCCCCATACTTCATGTGCGAGGAAAAAAATATTCTGTTGTGCTGGATGTCTGAAAGCCCCCCGGGCCTGTTGGGTCCTTGTAAGCTCATCATGGAGAATATCCTTTTGGACATTCTCACCAGTATGGTGCACCAAAAAGCAGAAATTTATATAAGATATGGCAACCCTTTTTGGATTACCCCGACACAGGCTTATCTGCCACTCTAAAAAGGGCTTTTACATAGCCATGACGATACTGTCTTATGAATTTAGTATGAAGAATTACGAACATATGAATGTGTATTGCTCTCGAAGAACGAGAACTATCATTTTGTTATGCTGAGCCAAATTATTTATTTATTGTTTATTGTTTATTTTTTTGTTTTTCTTCTGTCCATTTATAGACTTTAACTTGTTTTGTATGTACATGCAATTGAGTGTAATTTTGTTCAGTTATTTGAGTTGTTTTGTTATTGGTTTAATATAATAATAAAAACCTCTTTTTCAATAAAAATGTTTGTTAAAAAATTAAAATGCCAGAATTGATTACCAAAGGACTCTCATTAGAGAGCCGACTCATCGTGGTTTATCCTGAATGTCACCACACCCCAGTGACAGGGTGAGGTTGAGAGAGCGTCCCCTTCATGGTAACTTCTGTCAGTGTGGGGAATTGAACCTGCCCTGGTGTCCTCCCTCTACATCACAAACCAACCATCCAGCCAACTGAGTGGGAGACTGTGTAACTGTTACACACAGAATCAGTCACAGACAAAGGGCAAGAGAAACTTTCATGACACAAAAAAAGTATATTTGAGATAATCGTCATGGTAACGGCTGAGGATGAAAACGTTCTCTGCCAGAAATTGTATTTTATAATGAGTCAAGTGTTTGGAAGCTTTCTTTGGCTGAATACAATAAGATGAGACAAGTGAAATAACCAGAATGTCTAATTGTGGTTTGATATCGATAACCATAAAATAAGTGCATGTTTTTGATTGGTCTGTGGAAAGCATGATGACTGTTGCATGAATTTATAAATCAGATGAAATATGTTGTTAGGATAGTCCGTCCCCATGAGAAATGCCTTCGGAACACATGCTAGAAGAAACCCGGGGTATGAAGTGTCTGAGAATCGTCTGCTCGGTAACAGGAACCTGGGGGTTGAATGACTGAAAGTTCCTGTAACATGGAGCTGAGAAAACCATCACATCACCTCCAGACGTATTGAATGTTGGAGCATATTTGAAGTCATGAATGGCCTCATGATGGATTTTAATTGTGTGTGATTTGAAAAACGTACATCTCTACTCCATCCTCTTACGTGTTACACACTGGGGCACAGCCGTTTTCCTGAAACTGGGAATAAGTTGGAACATTATCTGGAACATTCCATAATTGGCATTCTCCAGAATATTTTATAACTGTGTGTGTGTGGGAGGGGCATTAGAAAAGCAAGAGAGAAAGAGAGGGAAGATGCTGAATGCAGTAGTCAGAGTGAAGGAGCATGAGCCTTGTTCGGGGGTCGGTGCTATAACTGATATGCAGTGAGTGTGAGGGAGCAGAGAGAATACGGTGACCCTTATCCTGACAGAGCAGGGAAGGTTATTGATGATTGTCCTGTTTTGCTCAGACCGCACACTGCACTGAGCTGGGCGAGGAGTTCAGACCATGCGCGGTGGGTCTGGTGGTGTGATCCCTCTGGTAAGAGAATGGTCTCCCTCTGTGCTAGCCCATCCACCACGACCTCCGTGCCCCTGTTGACAAACTGTGGTGTAATTTCCCCTTAGCTGCTATGCTCGGGGTAAACTGTGCAGGGCAGTTCTGAACTGAGAAAGCACAACCATGTACCCATTGGCTTTTTAAAGATGGCACAAGTGTCAGGGGTCACAGAATATCCGGGGCTTCCCAGCAATGGTGAGTACCTCCAGTCTTGATGGGTTGGAGAATCGGGCTGGCATTGTATGAGAGGGACACTATGGAGTGGGGTGGCTAGTTAATGAGGTGAGTTTGGTAAGATAGCACCAGGAAACTCGCTCGGCCTCGTGCAGACAACCCCTCTGTCACACTTAATTAAAATGTCATTGCGACAGTTTTTTGTTAGATTCAGCCCAGTGAGGCGAAGACTCTGCTGTCCTCACTCCCAGTTACAAAGCTGCAGAACAAATGCTCATCCAAAACTCTCCATCGCCTGAACTCACAGCAATATCCCTTTCACTCATCATTCTTCGAAATACAGACCCGTGTTGCATGATACTATCGAAATGTCTTCATTCTGAAACCTGTGAACATATCCTTCCATGACATTTTATCTCAGTCTCTCCACCCCCCCCCCCCCCGCATCCTATCTCCACCCCAAAACACACTCATTTACATATTACACGAGACTGCCAGTATGACTGGTCATTTGGCCTAGCTGGTCCATGGTAACCAAAATGTTCATCCAGACTCACCCCATTTCCCTGCCCTTGTTCTGTATCCCTCTAATCCTTTCCTATCTGTGTATTTGTCCAATTGCCTTTTCAATGTTGTTATTGTACCCACCTCAATCACTTCCACTGACAGCTCAGTCCATATGCGTACCACACTCTATGTAAAAAACGTTGCCCCTCAGTTTCATTTTTATATTTTTTATCCTTTCCAAACATTAATGGATGTCCTCTAGTCATCGATTCACCAAACTTGAGAAAGAAGTTTGAAGTATTCACCCCATGCATGCCTCTCATGATTTTATAAGGGCTACACTTCTATAAGAACCCCCTCGGTTTCCTAAGCTGTAAAGAAATAAGTTCTAACCTGTCCAACCTCTGCCTATAACTTAGAGCTTTTAGCCCAGGAAACATCTTTGGAAGTTTGTTCTGCATACTTTCTAGTTCAATAATATCCTTTCTAGAGCAAGATGAACAAAACTGAACACAATACTCCAACTGCAGCATTACCAACATCCTGTACAATTGCAGCATAACGTCCCAACTTCTATACTCAATGCGTTGATGAAGGCCAATGTGCCAATAGCCTTCTTCACTGTCCTGTGTATCTGTGACTCAAATTTCAGACAACCGTGCACCTGATCTCCAACATCCTTTTGTTCCACTACACGTCTTAAGGCACTATCATTCATCATTAAACTCCTACCTGGATTTGACTTTCCAAAATGGAAGACGCCACAATTATCTAAATTAAACTCCATTTGCTATTTCTCAGCCCACTTCCCCAGCTGATCAAGGAACTGCTACAATTTCTGATAACGGTCCTCACTGTAAATAATGTCTCCTAATTTAGTGTCATCTGCAAACCTACTAACGTTGCGTTGTGCACTCTGGTCCAAATCATTGGTATAGATAACAAACAGCAATGGGCCCAGGACCGACCACTAAGGCACTCCAGTCCGACAAGCATACCTCCACCATAGCCATTTGTTTCAGAACATTAAGCCAATTGTGTCCCCAATTTGCCAGTTTACATTGGAGTCCATGCGATCTAACCTTCTAGAGCGGCCTACCATGTAGAACCTTATCAAAGGCATTACTGAAATCCATATAGACTATGTCCACCATCTTTCCTCGTCAACCTTCCAAGTTACTTCCTCAAAAATCTCGATCAAAATTTGTCAGGCATGATCTTCCACGCACAAAGCTATGCTGACTGCTCCAAGTCAAACTCTGTCTTCACAAATGCATCTATATCTTATATCTCCAAACCTTCTCAAGTGGTTTCCGAAACAGATGTGAAGCTTACTGGTCTATATTTCCCAGGCTTTTCTTTGCAGCCCTTCTGAATAAGGACACAACATTTGCTACTGCCAAGTCTTCTGAGACCTTGTCCCTGACCTACCTTCTCTCGCCTTGTGCAGTGCTCTTAGATATATCTGGTCAGGATCAAGAAATTTATCTGACTGCGCATTCTAATATGTCCAACAGCAACTCTACTGTGATATGGACTGTACCAAGATATCACAACTAACCTCCCAAAGGTCACAGGTCTTCATGTCTTTCTTCATGATAAACACAGAGGGGAAATTGAGGATCTCACCCATCTCTTGAGGTTTTACACATACATGCCCATTTTGGATTGTAAGGCGTCCTATCTCCCTCTAGTTGTTCTTTTTATTTACTATACTGAATTTGGATTCATCTTAATTTGCTCAGCCAAGGCTATCTCATACCCCATTTTAGCCCTGCTGATTTCCTTCTTCAGTAAACTCCTGTAACCCCTGTGTACCTCCAGAGATTCCCTTGGAACCAGCTGCCTGTACTTGAGTGACGCCTCCTTTCTTTCTGGTCAGAGCCTCAATATCTCTTGTCATCTAGGGTTCTCTCTTCCAGCCTCACTTGCCCTTCACCCTCACAGGAACATGCAGACCTTGAACTCGAGCTACCTCACTTTTGAAGCCCTCCCACTTGCCATGGATCCTTTTATCTGGAAACACACTACTCCAATCAAGCCCTGCAATCCCCTGTCGAATTTCAACAAAACTTGCCTTGCCCCAATTTAGAACTTGAATCTGTGGGCCAATTTCTTCCCTACCATACCTATTTTAACATTAATACATCTCTGGTCACTTTTCCCAAAATGCTCCCCCACTTTACCTCCGTCACCTATCCTGCCCTGTTTCCCAACAGTCGGTCGAGTTTGTCCCTTCCCGAGTAGGACCCTGAACATGCTGCTTGTGGAACCTTTCCTGAACACACTTAACAAATTACGTTCCATCTAAGTTCTTAACCCTCTGGAAGTCCCCATCTATGTTAGGATAATTAAAATCAACTATTATGACAACCCTATTGTTCCTGCAAGTCTCGCCAGTCTTCCTGCATATTTGTTCTTCTAATTCCCATTGATTATTTGAAGGCTTATTGTGCAACCACTATAACGTTACCAACCCCTATTATTGTTTGCAACATTTACAAGATCTCATTGGATATTATCTCAATTATTTCATCTTTAAATACTAGAGTGATACACGCCTTAATCAGAACTATTGGCATTTGAATTGTTTCCATTTACATCTCTTCCTCGCAGTGACCTTCACATTAGCAGCATCCCTTGTCAAGGCACAGTGGAGATATGGAGCTGTAAATGGATGGGAGCTGCACATCCTGTCAGTTCCAACATTGGTTGCAATTTCCCCACACTGAGCTGCGATCGAACACAGTGTAACCGAACAATGCAACAATCTGGGTTTATATATTAATGAACCAGTGCGGACTGCACAGCCCCCCCACGCTGAACATTTAGCCCAGGATTATAGATCCAGCATTGGTGTGGGCTGCACAGAGTTTCACTCTGGATATAGCTGGCTTGCATTCAGCAGTACACTAGCCGGATCTACACAGTGGTCCATCCTGAATATGTAATGGTTATGTGAGTTAGATTGCGAATGTGAGAGAACTAAACATCTGGCTATGCCTTTATTTTTGTTTTAATTCTTGTGATTGGATTCTTCAAATCCTGACTCATCCAGTTAGACCAGACCCTCTGGATGAGTCATGGTGACTGTTGTTACAGCATCTGGGTCTGCAACATGACCAACAAATGGAGCAGAGGCTGCAGAGAGGACAGTCTCTGTAAAATGGGATGAGGGAATCACCATCAGATCAGCCGTGGTCTAAGTGAATGTTGGGGCAGGATTGTGTGGACCACTGATGCATCTTATCATATATTTCTGTTTGTTCCAGGCAAACTCCCCTTCTCTCCCAGTGTCTCATACTGGTGGGGAGTGAGTAACCTCCTCCTGTTCCTGCGTAACAGGATCCTCGGGCCTCAGTAGCCTCCAGATTTCCCTGTGTCCCAGTTTTTAGCAGTTTAATAACTGGCTCCTGTTCCTGTGTTCCTGTCTCGAACAGTTGAGTGACTCCCTCCTGTCCCTGTGTCCCAGTTTCAAGCAGTTGAGTGACTCCCTCCTGTCCCTGTGTCCCAGTCTCGAGCAGCTGAGTGACACCCTCCTGTCCCTGTGTCCCAGTCTCGAACAGTTGAGTGACTCCCTCCTGTTCCTGTGTCCCAGTCTCGAGCAGTTGAGTGACTCCCTCCTGTTCCTGTGTCCCAGTCACGAGCGGTTGAGTGACTGCCGCCTAATCGAAGTTTTGTGAAAGTAGATGTCCTCCTCCTGCTCCTGAGTAACAGGCTCCAATAGCTCTGTGCTCACCTGCTGCTCCTGTGGAATGGAGGTGAGGGACTGAATGGCCTCTTCACATTCTTTGCAGCTTTACTTGATGAAAGGCCATTCTACTGTTTCTGTAAAACACCATCAAAATCTGAATGATGTATTTTTGTATTTGACTCTCAGTAATTGAGCAAACCAGCTGACTGACAGAATTCAGAAGCTGAATAACCTCCTCCTGTTCCCGTGTCATACACTCAAGAGGGAATAGAGTTTCAGAGATGTACATCACGGAAAAAAGACCTTTCAGTCTGATCATCCATACCGACCAAATATCCTGAATAAATCTCGTCCCCCTTGCCAGCAGGTGGCCCATCTCCCTCTACACATTTCCCATGCATGTATCCATCCAACTGCCTTTAAAATGGTGTAACTGTACCTGCCTCCACAACCTCTTTTGTCTGTTCAATCCATACACACAGCAGTCTCTATGTGAAAATGTTGTCCCTCATTTCCCTTTTTAAATCATTCTCCTCTCACCTTAAACCTTTGCCTTCTAATTTTGGACTCGCCTATCCTGGGTAAAAGACGTTGACTGTTTAAGTTTTCTATGACCCTCATGATTTTATAAACCCCTTTAAGGATCCCCCCCCCCCCCCCCCCACAGCCTCAACACTTGAAAATAGCCCCAGCCTATTAAAACTCTCCCTGTAACTCCAACCCTCCAACATCTGCAACATTCTTTTAAATCTCTTCTGCACCCTTTCAAGTTTGATAACATCTTTCCGACAGGAGAGAGACCAGAATTAAAGGCAATATTACAAAAGTGGCCAAACCAATGTCCTGTACAGATTTAACATGTCATGCAAATGCTTCGACTCAAAGCACGCACCAATAAAGGGAAGATCACTAAATGCCTTCGTCACTGCGCTGTCTACCTGTGACGGCACTTTCAAGGAATGGAGAACCTGCACTATGAGGATAGCTTTGCTGCCTCACAGGGCAGTGACCTGGGTTGAATTCCATCCTTGAATGACTCGCTGTGTGGAGTTTTTACAGTCTCCTCGTGTCTGTGTGAGTTTCCTCCGGGTGCTATGTTTTACTCCAACTGTATAAATATATACAGATAAGGGTAGATTGGCCATGCTAAATTGCGCAACGTACCCAGGGATGTGTAGGGTAGGTGGATTATGGTAGATTATGGTAGATGGGAAATGCAGGCTCAGAGGGATAGGGCAGGTGTTTGTCCAGTGGGATACTGTTTAGAGGTTCGGTGTGGCCTCGATGGGCCGAAAGGCCTGTTTCCTCACTGTAGGGATTCGATAATTTCAATGTAGTTCTCCTTCACTGGCAGCTTTCTATACGTCACTACCTGTAAGTCTTACCATGATTTGTCTTGCCAAAATGCAACACCTCATATGTAACTAAAATAGACTGTATCTGCCACTCCTCAGTTCACCTAAAAAGGTCCCATTATATTCTGAGGGATCATTCTTCACTGTTGACCACACCACCAAATTTGTTATTATCTGCAAACTTACTGACAATACTTCATATACTCAAATGTAAATGATTTGTATCAGTGACAAAAGGCAGTGGACCCACTATTGATCTTTGCAGCACGCCACTGGTCACAGGTCGCCAGGTTTAATGAACAAATGTCCACTGTCATACCCTGTCTCCAATATTCAAGAAAATTTCGGATCTAAATGGCGAGTTCTCCCTGGATCCGAGGAAGTCTAACCTTGCTAACCAGTCTACCATGTAGAACATTTTCGTAATCTTACTGAATTCCATAAAGACAACATCCACTGGCCTGTCTTCATCAATCATCTTCATCACTTCCTCAAAAGATTACACCGAGTCAGTGAGACGTGATCGCCAATGTACAAAGCCCTCTTCAGTCCTCGTCTTTTCAAATGCATACACATCCTTTCCCACAAAATCCCCTCCAACAATTTAGTCACCATTGACGCCAGGCTCAGCGATCTATGGTTACCTGTTCTTTTTTCCTTACTTTTTAAATAATGACACTATGTTAGCTGCCCTCCAGTCTTTTGACACCTCACCTATGGAAATCAATGATACAAATATATCAGCAAAATGCTGACCAATTTCTTTCCTAGCTTCTCACAAACATTTGGGATACAATTGATCAGGTCCTAGGGATTTGTTCACCTTTTAGTGTTTTAAAATGTCAAACACCTCCTTGTAATATAGACACCTTTCAATGTTTCACTGTATATTTATTCATTCTCTCGCTCTTGTAACCTCCTCCTCATTAAATACTGAGGAGAAAGTTTTGTTTCATATCCCTCCAATCTCGGGTGGTTCCACACAGAGGTAGTCTTACTGATCTTTAAGGGGCCCAGTTCTCCCCCTAGTTAATCTTTTACCATTAAAGGATTTGCAGAATTTCTTCAATGCCTCGTTAACCCTATTTCTAAAGCCATCTCATGTCCACATTTTTCTGGCCCGAATTCCCCGTTGACTATACACTTATTGCCCTTATACTCCTCTCGGGATTCACATAAACTCAGCTCTGTTTACCAGACATATGCCTCCTTCCTTACCTTGACCATAACATCAATATATCTAACCATCCAGCACTCCCTGCACTCACCAGCCTTGCCCATCTCACTAATAGGAACACGTTGGCTCTGGACTCTCTGAAACCAGGTTTTGATGGCCTTGCATTTTCCAACCATCCCTTTCCCTGTGAATAGGGTATTCCAATCAACCTTTCACAGGGCTCGCCTAACATTTTCAAAATTGGCCTTGCTCAAAGTTAGAACATTAATGTTGACATCAGGTATTTCCTATTCCACAACTAATTTAAAACTACTATTTATGCGAAACAGACTTGAAAATTAAATCAACACTTCCTGCCCCTCTATAATGGGCTCGACAGTCTGACTAGGCTCCTCCTGTCCCTCTGTAATAGACTCAAGAGGCTTAATGGCCTCCTCCAGTTCTTCTAGACACACTCGAGAGGCTGCATGGTCTCCTCCTGTCCCTGTGTAACAGATCCGAGACACAGCAACCCATGGATTACGAGCAGCCGTTAAACTGTATGTGATGGAGGTCCATCCTTTCTCAGATACAGAAACACAGACAACATATTGCACTGCAGGTGCCCTCTCAGTTACACTTTATGCAGCTGCAGCAACACATCTCTTTGTTCTGAATGATTCTGTTGACAAAATGTGCCAATATTCCAGCTTTCCACTTTTTCAAGTAGCAACAGGCAAATATGGGCTGAATGGTCTTTTCTTCTCCCTCTGTAAGAGGCCCATTGGGAGAGAATTTCTTCGGCCTGTTCCTGAGCAGTAGTCCCAATGCTCTATCTCAAGGTTATGAAAGGATTTGATAACAGGGCATTAAAACCAGGAGTGGCCGCACACTGGTCAATAAGCACCATACTTTGTGTTCACGTATCTAGAAACTTGCCCCCCCCCCCTTTTTTATGCAGCCGATCTGTTATTTTATAACTGCCTCCTTTCATAAACAGAATGGAACATACATAGACCCCTGCAGCGTTCTGTTAATACTCTCATATACAAAGAAAAAAAGATATAAAATATTGAAAGATTTATGGTCCATCCCTCAGTAACCTTATCCATTCCGTCCAAAACCAGTAAATGAAAAGTGATTTATTGAACTGGTTAACTAAGCCTATTTGTTCAGTGACTGCGATTAATGCCAATCTCCATGGATTTTAATTATCCCAGTGGAGGGTTTCCATCTTTTAATGATAAATGGGCTCCGTTCAATGTGTCAACCCATAACATGAGCGGGAGCATCACCGACAGCACTGAAAGGGAACAGCAGATCCAGAGAGAAGGGGAGGAGAGATCAGAATCTGAGAACATGAGACTGGAATGTTTCAACAATGGATCAGAATTTGAGAACATTAGACTGAAATATTCCAACAATGGATCAGAATCTGAGAACATTAGACAGGAATATTCCAACAATATACAGGAGCTTAGCCGATTATGTTTGGTATCTTTCTGCATTTGATTGGATGTCATTATCATTGCGGATCTATTACGCTCTTCTCATTATTCAATAATTTTATTATCTCTTCCTGGCTATCTTTGGTGTTCCTGGTGAGTGTCACTATCCAGATTTTGTTTTCTATAAACCAGTTATGACTGTATTATTGTTATTTCATATCGTCTACACTTCCTGCCACTATAATTGTTCCAATCCAATCCAATCTCTCAATCTAGATATTCACTCTACAGACCACTGCTAACTGCATCAATGAAGGTGTTCAATTACTGTCTCGCTCTCTGCTCTGACAGTGTTACTCACGGATCTCGATGTTGAACTATTCAGTTTCAGGGGAGAATCATAATGCATCGTATCATTGACTTTGCTGTTAAGAGCATAGAGGTCACAGTCGACTGTTCTGGTTACAAACTCCACTTCCTTCCACTGTTTCCATCCCATCCCTGGCCAATATCTGCAGTTGAAGCAGACAAGTCACAACTGTGGTAGATCACTTTGACAATGAGCTGATTCTTGACACCATTCCCTGACATTTCTAACTTGAAATACTCACTACTCCAGAATATATCTCACTGGTTTATTCCATCTGCTGTTTGAACCTTGAGCTATGAAGTACAGGCTTAATGAAGCCAATAATCTGCTGCTGATGGTCCCGGCTTCAAACCTGCCGAAGCAAATCTGATTCGAAATCACACTAAACTCCCATCGATCTGTCATTCATGTGCATGCGGAAGTATGTTGCTGTTTTTCTGGCAATGCCTTTATTTTAACATTCTCAAATACTTTACCTCATCTGTCCATGAACCTTCCCTCGTTCTCTCTATTGATAAACAAAAAGCCTGCCAGTTGTTCTTATTTAAAATTGTTTTCTCCATGTGCGTTCCTTCTCAAACAATGAGTTTCACATTCAACCACGCCTATCGCGCACACTCTCAAAGTCTCTGATGAACACATAGAGAGAGAGCAAACCTTCCCATTATAGGCAGTAAGCTGATGCGACTATAGTTAGCATATGTTAGTAAAGTTTGCAATACTCTCCAGATAGTGCAGTTCACTGAGCAACACACTAGCATGGTGTGCACAGCTCTCCATGCTGGACTGTCATCTTGTCCCAGTTTATGTTTGTTTGTGGTGTTCGGTGAAGCAGATTCAGAATTTGATGTAACAAACCATTCCAGCTGATCTGACAATGCCTGTATTCAATGTTCTCATTCTTGTAATTTTACTCACGAATATCTCACTTCAGCAGTTAGTCCCATTGCCCTGTCTTTTTCCCCATACTTCCACAACATCTTTTCAGTTAATTAACTGCCTGTTTCTGTCTTTAATGTGGATCTCTATGTCCTTCTGTATCTTTTCCTGGCCTTGGGTTTTGTCTCCCTAGTGTATCGAGTGCTGGCATTGTGCAGCTCAGAAATAATGAAATGGCGTATGTCAGGCTGTTGTTCACTTCCCGGTGTGTCCCATGTGATGGTTCATGGACAGGTGTGTTTCAGAAGTTATGAGACACATCCTTGTAACTTGGTGTGTACCTGTGGCTGTCCCTCTCAGGTGATCTTGCGATCAGTAACACGAGGAAGACCACTGAGTAAAGGACCAGGCATCTAAATTGCCTGACAATGCTGTCACCTTTTAAATAAAAGGTTATTTTCTCCTTATTTTTAGTAAGAGATCTCAAAGGCCAAACTTCCTACTGAAAACGGCTCAGGTAAATAACTTACGGAGATTTTACGGTTTATAATAAACAGTAGTAATCATGGCCAGCTCGCAGAGACCAGGCTTTCTAGGTTTCTTTTCATTGTAGCAATAACAACCACCAGGTGCTTGGGCTCCCAGAACGGGTGTAAGTTTTAGTACATTATCCCTAGCTGCTATTCTCTCTGGAAGCTCACTTGATGCTCTTTCCTCCTGGATTGGAGAACTGTATGCAAGAATGCATGTTTGAATGTTCCTTTTTGCCAAGGGGTGTGTTTAGGTGATTGTAGTATATTGGAACAGTTCATTTGTAGAAGGTACTGTATCCATTATTCGGTTAAGGTTTCCAATTGTTAAGTTATTCTAAATTCCTCTTCATTGTCTATGTATTTTCATTAGAGTATTTAAATACATTGTGTTTTGCTTAATGGTGAGTGGTTTGACGAGTACCATCTCATCTGGAACACCCACTTCACATCTACCTTTAAAATAAGAGGGGTTTGGCATCCAAGCTACCTCCTTAAAGTAGTTTGGGTCAGTCTGGTTTGTCTATAACAAACTGGGGACTCTTGTCTGGTTCTAAATCGATAATACCAAATTGGGTTTAGAATTGCAATCCCTACAGTGTGCGAACAGGCCATTCGACCCAACAAGTCCACACTAACCCTCCGAGGAGTAACCTACCCAGACCCATTCCTCGACCCTATTATTACACATTTACCCCGACTAAGGCACCTAACCCACACATCCCTGAAAACTACAAACAATTTAGCATGGCCAATTCACCTGACATGCACACTTTTGGATTGTGGGAGGAAACTAGAGAATCCAGAATAAGCTCATGCAAACGCTGGAGAGTGTGCACCGGGAGGCTATTGGGTTCAAAGGTCCCATAAGGTAGTTGTTAGTGTCTTTGGTTCTGGATGTTGAATTCGGTTGGTTTAAACAGTGTGTTGAGTATAAAGACAATTTCAGTCACTAAGAGTTCTCTGGGTGTGGAAGAAGTAAAGTTAGGGGTTTTACAAAAGGTAATGAAGGGAAGCTGTAGGAATTGGCAGACAAGCTGGAGTTGGAATTGTGTTTGTCTGTGCGAAAATGAGAGATAATTACAGCTAGAGCTCGGCAATTACATTTGGTGAAACCACCATCAGTATCTTTGGAAATGGCTAGAATTCAATTTCAAATGAGGCACCTTGAACATGAGAAGGAATTGAAACAGTTTGAATTATGATGAAAAGTAGAAATAAAAGAAAAGGAAATGAAGACGAAAGGGAGAAAAAGAGAGAAGAAAAGCAGAGAGTTTCAACTTCAAAAGTTAGCAATTAGAGAGGAAGTTTGACATAGAAGGTGGAGATGAAGGCAGACAGTCAGCTGGATAAGGAGGATAGTGAGAATGAGCAACCCTATATAGCCAAAGGTCTGATGGGGATCTGTTTAAATACATCCAGGTATTATCTAAATTTGATGAGAATGATGGAGGGAGACTTTTTAATATCATTTCAGAAAGGGGCTAAACAAATGCAGTTACCAGAGAACATGTGGATTTAGTTGATTCAAACAAAGCTGATAGGCATTTGCATTCCTATCAGAGGAGGTGTCTACTGAATATGAGGAGGTAAAGAAAATCATTTGAAGTGCATATGAGCTAGTGCCAGAAGGTGACAGACAGTGTGTCAGGAATCTAAAATAGCATGCCTGGTTAAATGCACGTTGTGTTTGAAAGGATCAACCAAATTTTGAAAGGTTGGGAAGGGTATTAAATCAGAGCAAACCTATGACCCTTAGAGAGATTCTAATTTTTGAGAAATTCAACAATTTACTTCCTGCAGTCATGAGAACTCATGTGTAAGAGCAGAGAGTAACAATGGGAAGGTTAGAAGCTAAAATGGCTGATGATGATGATTGAGTTCAGAAATCAAAGTTTGGTTTCTGTGAGAGATTGAGAAGAATGTGTGAGATTTTCATAGAACATATCCCTGTGAGAGAAAGGTTTACTGGCATAGGCCAGGGGTAGCAGGTAAAGAGGGTATAGTCTTAAGAGGTAAAGAAGGATGTAATTCTTTTATGCTGAGACATGAGGAGCTATGTCATTCAGAAGGACTATTGGAGAGATGAGAAGTGCTCCATTATGTAACGTGTGGTTGGAGTGTCTAATGGAAACATCAACAGATTTATTCCACAATGGGGAAGGAGGCCTTGAGCTTGGTGTTGGCGTTACAACATTTCAGCATTTAAATTGCGAATAACGTATCTGACACAAATCGTTTTCACTGATCGTGACCCCTTAAAGTTTTTGGAGGAATTTTGGGAGAAAAATACCAGTCTGTGTCGACTGAGCTTATTATTTCCGCCTTTCAATATGAAATTATACATGTGACGGGGGTAGAAAACCTAAGTTTTGACACGTTGTGGAAACTTGAGTGAAGAAAGACAAAGGCATTCTGTGGCAGGAGTAAAATGACTGAAATCGAATCTCGCTGTGAACATTTGTATGATCAGATTCAATGTAATATATATGCATTGCAGTCAATAGACAATAGGCGCAGGAGTAGGCCATTCTGCCCTTCGAGCCTGCACCACCATTCAATATGATCATGGCTGATCATTCCTAATCAGTATCCTCTTCCTGCCTTATCTCCATAACTCTTGATTCCACTATCTTTGAGAGCTCTATCCAACTCTTTCTTAAATGAATCCAGAGACTGGGCCTCCACTGCCCGCTGGGGCAGAGCATTCCACACAGCCACCACTCTCTGGGTGAAGACGTTTCTCCTCATCTCTGTCCAAAATGGTTTACCTCGTATTTTTAAGCTGTATCCTCTGATTTGGCACTCACCCGTCAGCGAAAACATGTTTCCTGCTGCCAGAGTGTCCAATCCTTTCATAATCCTATATGTCTCAATCAGATCCCCTCTTAGTCTTCTAAACTCAAGGGTATGCAAGCCCAGTCACTTCAGTCTTTCAGTGTAAGGTAATCCCGCCATTCCCGCCAGTCTACTCACAGAGGAAGATTAGGAGGTCTAAAATGAATCCCTTTTTGAATATTGATGGATCATTTTTTTAAAGGTGGAGTTGTGAGTACACTATCACTGTAAAAAGGTTATTTTATCTTGGGATTTTCTTTTGAAGAGAGGTTATAAAGGCAGAGATGCAGAACTGCTGTCTGAAAACAGTTTAAATAAATAATTGAGAAAGCCTTTAGGTTTTATTAAAACATTGGTAACAATGGAAGGGCAGCGGCCAGCTCTCCCAGACCAGGTTTACTCGGTTTGTTTTTAGCTGCAGCATTCAGAAGCTGTTGGGGATCCCGGAAAGGGTTGGAAGTTTCAATACATGATCCCCAGCTGCTTTTCTCTCTGAGATCTCTGTTGATGATGATATCTCTTCGATCGGAAAACTGCATGTAAGGATCTGTATTTGAATATATCTTTGTGCCAAGCGGTGTATACCAAGAATGTACGGTATCTATTGTTTGTGTAAGTGTTCAAACATATAAGCTATCTCAAAATGTTCTTTTCTTTGATTGTATTTTAACCAAAGCATTTGAATAGATTAAATTTGCTTAATGTCAAGTGGTTTGATCAGTCACAACATATCTGGAACGCAAACTTCACATCTATTTTTAAAATAAGGAAAGGGTTGGGTCTAAGCGAT
The DNA here is from genome assembly GCF_047496795.1 of Chiloscyllium punctatum. Classification (NCBI taxonomy): domain Eukaryota; kingdom Metazoa; phylum Chordata; class Chondrichthyes; order Orectolobiformes; family Hemiscylliidae; genus Chiloscyllium; species Chiloscyllium punctatum. The sequence continues at coordinate 82,092,646 of NC_092766.1, forward strand.
CTTCATAAAATATTTTGCAGGGATCTGGTCTGGTCCACAACACTTACAGATGAGGAGTTTCTGACTGACTCCTGTTATTGAAAATTTAGTGGAGGGGTTGGGGATGGTTTGCTGGAGGTTGTGCTGTGAGCTGCCTGAGACATTCAGGGAGACCTGAGGATTTGCTGACCCATCTTTGGGTGGAGACTGGGGACTGTAGTTACAGCGTCTGGGTCAGTAACATGAGCAACAAATGGAGCAAAGGTTACAGAGCGGGGAAACTCTGAAAACACAGAGTTAGTGTATGTGTGGAAAGGGATCTGTTGGACCCACCCGAGTTTTCCATTAACAGCCTCGCAAGCTACACTTAATCCAGGACCAGAGTGTGAGGGGACACTGATGGAACAAGCAGCTGGTCACAGAGCAGTGTCACCTCCTTTAACGCGTCCTGCAGCTTCACCCCAGGGGAAAGGACGGTGCTGCCAGTGGCTGTTCGGGTCACAGTTTCATTCAGCTTCTATGTTCTGGAACTTTCCAAACAGGACTGAGTGACATAGCCATCATCTCCCAGTATGTTGCCATCAATGTAACCATTCGGTGATGGATGATATATATGGTGGATGAGGTAAATATATTGTTTCACCCACAACAGGGAGCTGCCGGGTGTAGCCAGTATAATGGGATTCCCGATGGTGTACATGGCATCTGCAGAGTACCCATGTCAATGGGGAGAGGTAGAGGAACTGAAGGAGCTCTCTCTCTGTAAATGATACCGTGTGTCCATGCACAGTACACTATGTTGGTGAATACCTCTGTCCTGACAGCAGCCACAGTTCCTTCATTCACAAGCAGACAGCATTCCCATCGTCTTCGGGTCTCCATGTAGAAATGAATGAATGTATCTTGGATAAAGGCCGACCCCTTAATACATGTTTGAAAACAGCATCTCCATCACCAACCAAACACTTCAAAACATTCCATGTGTACGGAGAGCAATGGGGTCAGTTGGAGTGTCTGGGAGCAGACGATCAGGGATGGAGCAAAACCTCCCATGTCTGAACGGGTCTGAGAGAACCCCCCCAGTACACAGTATCATTAATCCCTGTAATCCCTCTTCATTTCAGTAACATACTGCCTTCCATTATTACTGTCAATGAAATTAGAGGTTATATCATGTTATATTGCACCTGCCAAATTATTATCCATTGCCTTTACCTCTCTTGATAATTTAATCTCTTGCTTATCACAGCAGCATGACCAAACTCAATATCTCTATATCTGTTCCATCCTCCTGATCATTGATACAGATTGTAAATAGTGGAGGACCCAGCACTGGTCACTGTGTGACTCCACTGGTGATGTTCTGTCAAACTGATTAAGACTGATTTATCCAGAGCACCTGCTTCCTATTTGATACACAGTCCTCTCCCATTACTGTGTAACACAGTGGAAAAGCTGAATATGAACGAGGAGAATCAGTCAGGAACCCAACCCCTCGAATCTGCTCCGCCATGGAATACAATCATGGCTGATGTCATCGCGGCCTCTGTTCCACATCCCTGCTATCTCTCGATCGTCAAACTCTACTCTCTTGTTGGAGATTGCGGCTGATGAAAAAAAATCCACTCCACATCAACACTTTCAATTATATTTCACATCTTACAGACCTCAATGTGCTCTCCTATTGTTCTTATAAAATCGAGGGTATAGGCCTGAACTGCTCAATTTCTCTTCATAACACAAACACTTCAAATATGGAATCATTCTAATGAAGCTCTTCTGAATTGCCTCCAATGGAAATACCACATTCTGCAGGACACCCAAACTGTACTCCAGTTACAGCCTCACTAATGCCTTGCATAGCTACAGCAACACTCCCTACCTTTCTACTCTATCCTTTTACAAATAAACGATGAAGTTTTAGTTGCATTTCTCAGTATTTGAAGTACCCGCAAGCAGGTTTTCTTTGATGTGCAAACTGGCACCCAGATCCCTATGCACTTAAGCACTTTGAACATTCTCTCCATTTAGATAATAATTTGCCTTTTTATTCGGCTGGCCAACTTGAATAACCCCATATTTATCCACTTTAATTTTCATTGCCAAATGTTTGCCCATTCACCCAACCTATTCATATAGTTTTTAAATCTTTTGCATCATCATTACAAAGTAATTTCCCACCAATGTTAGTGTCATCTGAAAATGTAGCTATAGTATTTTCTATCCCGTCAACCGAGTAATAATATCGATCCCAAATGGTTGAGGCATGAGAACTGAAATCTATGGCACCCACCAAATTGCATTTTCCAATAGAAAATGATACATTTAATTCATCTGATTGCATTTTGTTAGTTAACCAAGCCTCCATCTAAACCAATAAATTAGTCCTAAACTGATGCTGTCTGATCTTACCACTCACTCTTTGGAGAAGCGACATATCCGATGCCTTCACGAAGACCAGATATATTCCATCTCCAGGATTCCCACTATCCACCTTGTTTGTCACATCTTTAATAAATCAAGAAAACACTTCAATCATGGTTTATCTTTTGTAAAACCATGTTGAGTCCGATGGATTGTGGTTTACGTTTGCAAATGTCCTCAACAATGGATTCTAATAATTTGCCTTAAATTACAAGACTTTATTGCTACATTTTACTCCCTAATATATTTAGTTATTATAAGTTCTTCCCTTTTGAAAACCTTTACGTTTTCTTTGAATTCCTGTTTGATGGACAAAAGGGTTTTAAGAGATGTGCTCCAATTGCTGCATAAGCGGTATGTGTGGCTGACTGGACTCATCATCCTGCTTGTGCACAAAATCGATGGGATGAAGTCTTTCTGGCGTTCCCATGTTGTCATCTCCAAGGCCAGAATGACCACCTCCTGTTGATGCGTTAGAGGGGTGGGGGATTATGGAATCTTCCCGTTAATGTGTAACGTTCTGAGGGTCTGATGGGTCTTCTCATATTTCTCCATAATCGGTGGAGATACTGAACGGTCTCCTCATGTATCCCAGAGATGGGACGAAGGGAGCGATTGGTCTTCTCTTGTTCCCATACAACAGACACGTGTCTGAATTACCTCCTCCTTTCTCATGAAAAAAGTCTCAGATAGTTTTTATCTTAACACGTTTCCCTTCCAACAGACTCGGTGGGTCTGAATGGCCTCCTGTTATCCCAGTGTAACAATCTCCAGTCACTGTGTGACCACTTCCAATTCCTATGTTACGGGCTTGAGGAGGCTGAAGGGTCTGATCCTGTTGCTGTGTAACAGTATACTGGTGCAGCATGGCCTACTCTGGGTCCGGTGTTATAGATTCGAGGGGCTGATTGGCCTCCTCCTATAAATATACATCGGGCTCGAGGGGCTGAACAGTGTCGTCCTATTCTGGTGTAACAGGCTCGAAGGCCTGAATATCCTCCTGTTGTTCCTGTGTAACAGGCTGGAGAACGGAATGGATTCCCCCACTATCTGTGTAATTCTCTTCAGTTGTTGACTCCTTCCTGTCATCTATGTTGAAATAAGATCATCCTTTATTTTTGTAAACTCCAATGGCTATTGGATCAACCTGATCATCCTTTCGTTATAAGCTAGCATCTTCATTGCAGGAATCAGCTGAGGGAACCATCTCTGAGCTCCTTCCAATATAACAACATTCTTTCTTCATTGAAGAGACTAAATCTGTACACACTACTCCAGATGTGATCTCACTAAGACCCTGTACAGCAGCAGTAATGCTTTACCATCCTGTTGTAAGGTTCCCACCCAGGTTCGAGCTGTCTCAGCTCTCTGGGGCAAATACAGAGCATTGTTGGAAGATCATTGTCCTTCTCTACTCAATCAGCATAACGGGAGATCTGGAGAAAATATCACAATGATGCTTAAGAAGATCATAAATGATGTGGCGAGATGATCTCTACCATTAATCTCCCCAAATCCCACATCGCTCAGATTCTCCAGAATCTAGTAAGGTGGAGTGCAAAAATAGCAAGGAGAAAGAAACATTGATGGGAGTTATATATCAAACTGAAAGCTGCAATACAAATGCTGGACATGTTATAAAACGGGAAATGAGATATACACATTTGTGGATACTGCAGTAATAGTGTCCTGTTTACATTATATCTAAACTGTGTTAACCCAACTGAATGCTAATGCTGGGAAAAATGGATTTCATGAGCATGTGTTAGATAGCTGGCATTAACATTTTGTCGAGCACGGAGCTAGAGATCAGGTTATTTAGAAATTGGTGTTGGATGATCAAAAGATCTAATTGAAGACTTTGCTGTAAAGGACCTTTTGGGAACAGTGACCACAATGCATTGGTTTTCTTTTATGCTGTTTGAGTACACGGTAGTTTTTGTTTTATTTGAAGTAACTGTCATAAATCTGAATCATGCAAGCCCTGAAGGTGTGAGGAGAAATTGGGGACAACAGATGCTGGCGATCAGAGTCGAAGAGTGTGGTGCTGGAAGATCAGAGTCGAAGAGTGTGGTGCTGGAAAAGCACAGTCAGGCAGCGTACTAGGAGCAGGAGAATTGACGTTTTGGGCATAAGCCCTTCATCAGGAATAAGGCTTATGATGAAGGGGGCTGAGAGATAAATGAGAGGGCGGTGTGGCAGGAGGGAGGTTGCTAGGAATACGATGGGTAGATGAAGGTGGGGTTGAAAGTGATCGGTGATGAAGGGAGACAGAACGCCTCATCTACTACATACATTAAAGCCAGTGTGGTCTTCTCTACATTGGTAAGGCAGGTGGATCATTTGAGAGAACATATCTGGGATAGCCACATTGACCAACTCCACCGACTTGCGTCTGAACACTTTAACTCTCCTTTCCACTCTGCCAAGGACGTGAGAGTCCTGGGATTCCTCCATCACCAAACCCTAACCAGCCGAAGCATGGATGAAGAAAGGTTCCTCTTCTACCGTGGGACCCTCCAACCACAGGGGATTAATGTAGGTTTCACCAGTTTCCCCATTTACCCTAACCCCACCTGATCCCAGTCCAATCTTCCAACTCAGCATCCTCCCCCCTTTTGAACGTTCCTATGTGTTCATCTTCCTTCCGCTCAATCTGGTCCACCCGCCTCTCCGACCTAACCCTTTCAGCCTCACCTTCAACTATCTATTAGATCACAGGAATTAGCTTAGAAAAATGCCAAGTACCGTAGTAAGCCAGTGGATTTGGAGAAATATAGGACCCAGCAACGGATTACCAAGAAAAGAAAATCAAAAAGCGAAAAAGCATACAAACAAAAGAAAAACATAAAGATTGCTAAACAAAAAGTACATTAGTGTATGAAACAAAAGTAAAAACAAGGTCAAATATGGAACAGTGGGTGTGCAGACAGGGTAATCTATTGAAGACAACAGAGAAATCGCAGGGTAACGAAACAGTTTCTTTGTGTCTATCTTCAAGGCAGAATATCCAGAAATTCTCCCAGAAATACCAAGTTACCATGGGGCTTGTGTAAGTAAAGCCTAAGACCATTCTTATCAGTGTTGAGGTCATGTTTTAAAAGGAAGCTGGATTGAGTATTTATAAATCTGACAGATCAGATGTACTTCATACAAGAGTTTCAGAGGAAGCAGCAATAGACATATTGATTGCATCGCAGATTATCACGTTGTTTTCCAATACATTCCCGAAAGATATTTAGCTAATCCGGATAAGGCAAAGGTTACAAATATTATCCAACAGTTTAAGAAAGGATGAAGATGGAGAGTGGTGAACTACAGATCAGTAACTTGTCATCCGCGGTCGGGTGTCTGTTGGGCTCGATTATAAAGAACGTGTTACTGGATATATAGAAGGTAATGGGAAAACTGGGGAGGATGATAATGCATCGATGAAACGAAAACCATAAGTGGCAAACATTTTTTGGAATGGTTTGAAGATGATTCTTGTGGACGTAGGCAATGAGGAGCTAATGGAAAGGGTATAGTTGTATATTCAAGATGATCTTTTTTAAGAACTCTCCCACTAACATCATAAGAAAAGTTAAAGTGAAAGGAATTGGGAAGAATTGGGCTGCACAGTGGTTAGCACTGCTACCTCACAGCGCAAGAGACACGGGTTCAACTCCCGCCTCAGCTGACTGACTGTGTGGAGTTTACACATTCTCCCCGTGTCTGCGCGTGGGTTTCCTCCGGGTGTTCCGGTTTCCTCCCACAGTTCAACGATATGCAGGTCAGGTGAATTGGCCATGCTAAATTGCCTGTAGTGTTAGGTAAGGGGTAAATGTAGGGGTATGGGTGGGTTACGCTTTGGTGGGTCGGTGTGGACTTGTTGGGCCGAAGGGCCTGTTTCCCTCACTGTAATGCAATGTAATCTAAACACAAGCATATAGGAAACGAAAAATTAGGTTTACATTCATGTGAATGTAATTGAAATATAGAAGATGCCATGCGCCAGCTGCACAGAGTGTTGCTGAGACTAAACTGAGAGTATTGTGTACCATTTGGAGTCCCAATCTAAGATGAGATTACTTACAGTGTGGAAACAGGCCCTTCGGCCCAACAAGTCCACACCACCCCGCCGAAGCGTAACCCACCCATACCCCTACATCTACATCTACCCCTTACCTAACACTACGGGCAATTTAGCATGGCCAATTCACCTGACCTGCACATCTTTGGACTGTGGGAGGAAACCGGAGCACCAGGAGGAAACCCACGCAGACACGGAGAGAATATGCAAACTCCACACAGTCAGTCGCCAGAGGCGGGAATTGAACCCGGGTCCCTGGTGCTGTGAGGCAGCAGTGCTAACCACTCTGCCACCGTTCCGCCCAAAATGAGCTCCACACAGGCAGTTGCCCGAGGCTGGAATTGAACCCAGGTCCCTGGTGCTATGAGGCAGCAATGCCAACCACTGAGCCACTGTGCCACTCTTATAGAATATACTACAGACGAACTGCAAAAGGTATTCTCCAGATTAATCCCTAAAATGGCAAGATCGTCTGATGGGGAAACTCAGCCTGTGATCTCGAGTTTCAAAAGATGAGAGGGGATTTTACTGAAACTTAGAAACATAGAGGGGAGAGAACAACCGAGGGACATGGAGAAGTGCAAGCAGGAGAGATGAGGGAGAATCCCAAGATATTCCACACGGACAAGTAGAACAGAATAATCAGCAACAGTTCGTGTCCATTAGAAACCAAAGGGGCAACCAGTGTGTCAACCCGGAGAACATTGATAGATTGTTACATGTAAACATCACAGCTGTTTTACTTGGGAGAAGGAGGATGCAGGTACAGAATTCAAGAAGATGTACTGGAAAGCTCTTGAAAAGAGATTGATGTAAAATACGAGCAGCGGTTTGAGGCTTTGTCTGGTATAAAATTGGACCAATCTGCAGGTCTGGATACTGTTGGAGTCAAGCGAGGAAAGACGCTGACTGGAAATTTTAATTAGAATCTGACAATAGGGGAGGTGCCAGAGGACTGGAGAACAGCTATTATGATTGCACTTCACAGTAAGGGTGGTAGAGAAAGACCAGGAAACTATAGACGAGCGAGTATTAAATCACTGTTCGGGAAACTACTGGAGAAAATAGAGAAGGAGAAAATTGAACTCCAATCAGAATGGCAAGGTTTGATCAGGGATAATCATCATGACTTTATCAGAGTGAAATCACACTAATGGAGTTGATTCAATTAGTTTGAGGAGGTCGCTTGTTTAGTTTTGATGCAATGCCTTTGACAAAGTTCCGCATGGGAAACTGAAAAAAATAAAGTAAAATCTCAGAGTATCAAGGATAACTTGAAAAGTTACAGCGAAAATTGTCTTAGTGTCAGGAGGCAGAGGGTCGTGGGAGAAGGCTGTTTGTGTGACTGGAGACCAGTGTCCCCTGGTGTCCCACAGGGATCAATGTTGTGTCCCTTATTGTTTGTAGCATTCATAAATGGTATAGATGTGAATCTGGAGGGGGAGTGGGTGGAGGGGTGGGAGTTGTGATAAGAAAGTTTGTGTTTGACACAAAGATTGGCCGGGTGATTGGCAGTGAGCAGGAAGTTCTGATTTTAAAGGTAAATACAAGTGGAATGATCAGATGGGCAGATCAATGGCAGATGGAATGTGATCCTGATAAATATGAGATGATGTACTTTGGAAGGAGGAACCTGACATGGGGTGTACACAATGATTGGCAGCACACTAGGGAGCTCAGAGGGTGTTTCTCCACACATCCCTGAATGTAACTGAACTGGGTAATGGACTAGTTAAGAATTGAACCTTGGGTGTCGCGTTTAATAATCAGGGAGTAGATTATAAGTGCTATACAGGGCTTGGTTTAGTCCATGATGGAGTACTGTATGTCGTTCTGGGAGCCTCATTATAAGGAAGGATGTGATTGTACTGGAGGGGTTTGCAAAGGAGATTCACCAGGATGTTCCCTGGGATGGAGCATATCAGCTATGGAGAGAGGCTGGATAAGCTCGGGTTGTTTACTTTGGACAGAGAGGCTGAGGGGGATGTGATTCAGAAGGATAAGGTAACAAGGGGCATTAACAGGGTGGACAGACAGCATCTGTTCCTTTTAGACAGAGGGTAAAGAACAAGGGAGCACACTTTTAAAGTGAAGGGTTTGAGGTTCAGAGAAGATTTAAAGATGACTTTTTCTTCACCCAGAGGGTGTTGGGGTCTGGAAAGTACTTTCTGAGAGGGGCGTTATTAAGGTTAACCTCTCAACTGTTAAAAGTACTTGGACAAGCACTTGGAAGTGCCATAACATTCCAGGCTATGAGCCTTTTGTCGGAAAGTGGGACTAATATAGATCGTGCTGTATTTCTGTTGGCACAGAGACTATGCTCCTGTGAGTGTATGATGTGGAAGGTCAATGATTGAGCAGCTTAACACAAGAATTGATGGGTTTATGAAGATAATGTTCACAAAGGTTATAAGAGTGAACTGTTATAGCTTGTCAAATTATGTCAATGTGAGAAGTATGAAAATAAAGTGCAGGTTTTTTCCAGTTTGAAACCAGAGAATGGAGAATGGGAAACAGGGAAATGGCAAAACTATGAATCCACTACTTCAGTTCTGTCTTCACAGAACTTTCTGACAATACCAGGAAAACCAAGTCTAGCGTGGAAAACGAAATAGTACATGGAACATAGAACATAGTAAGTAAATCGTTTGGGAGAAATTATTGGGACTGAAAATAATGGTCATAGTCAACACTAACATAGATTTATGAAATGGGAATTATGTTTGAGAAACAGACTGGGAGACAACTGAAAGAGAAGCAATGGATGTAATCAATGTGGATTTTCAGAAAGATTTCGGTAAAGCTCCAAGCCTAGTTTGCAAAATCAAATCTTTGTGGATTGGGGTGAATATATGGACAGCTGGCAGGAGGCAGTGAATAGAAATAAACAGACACGTGAAGCAACAGCCTGACATTGTACTTAAGGTCTGATTCTGTGAGTATGACTATATCCCTGACACCCCTTCCCCGGATATCTCCTCTCTCACCAGCAGGACAGACAAAGCAGAAGTGGTGGCGCCGTGGGATACAGTTTGAAGGGAATTGTTCTGGGAGTCCTCAACAGTGACTCTGTATCCCATGAACTCTCATGGCGTTAGGTTACACATGGGAAAGGAAACCTCCTGCTGATTACCATGTACCAGCCTCTTCCAACTGATGAGTTAGTACTCCTCCAAGCTGACCAATACTTGGAGGAAGCACTGAGGGTGGCAAAGGCACAAAATGTACTCTGGGTTAGGGACGTCAATGTCCACAAAAAGAGTGGTTCAGCAGCAGCATTACTGATTGTGCTGGTTGGGTCCGAAAGGATATAACTTCTCGACTCGGTCTGCGGCAGGTGGTGAAGGAACCCACAAGAGGGAAAAGCCATATTTGACCACAGCTTTACTAATCTGCCAGTTGCAGAAGTATCTGTCCATGACAGTGTCGGGTAAGAGTAACCACCGCATAGTTATTGTGGAGATAAAGTCACACTTGCATATTGAGAATAACCTCCACCATTTTAGGTGGCACTGTCACCATGCTAAATAGGACAGACTTTGAACAGATCTAGCAGCTCAAATCTGGGTTTTGATAATATGTTGTGGGTCATCAATAGCAGCAGAATTGTACTCCAGCACAAGCTCATGGCCTTGCATATCCTCCTCACAACAATTACCATCAAGACAGAGGATCAACCTTGATTCAATAGAGTGTGCAGGAGGGCAGGAGCAGCACTGGGAATACCTCAAAATGAGGTGTCTGCCTGATGACGTCACCAACCAGGACTACCTGCGTGCCAAACAGCATAAGCAGTTAGTCATAGACAGAGCTAAGTGATCCCACAAGCAACGGTGCAGATCTAAGCTCTGCAGTCCTTCTACTTCTAGTAGAGAATAGTTATGGACAATTAAACAAGTCATCGGAGGAGGACATTCCACAAGTATCCCCATCCTTAATGATGGAAGAGCCTAGCACTTCAGTGCAAAAGATAACGTTCATGCATTCGCAACAATCTTCAGTCAGAAGTGCTGAGTGGATGATCCATCTCGGCCTCCTCCAGTGATCCTCAACAATTCAGTTCCCAGTCATCAGCCAATTTGATTCACTCCACACGATATCCAGATTCAGTTGGAGACACTGGATACCCCAGAGGGTACATACCCTGACAACATTCTGGCAATAGGACTGAAAGGTTGTTCTCCAGACCTAGTCACTGCCCTAGCAAAGCTGTTCCAATACCGTTACAACAACATTTCCCCGATTACATGGAAAATTACCCCAAGTATCTCCTGTATATAAAAAGCAGACCAAATCCAATCCGGCCAATTACCACCCCATCAGTCTACTCTCGATCATCAGTAAAGTGGTGGAAGGTCTCAGTGCTTTTAAGTAGCACCTGCTCAGCAATACCCTGGTCAATGACGCCCAGGTTAGGCTCCACCAGGGCCACTCAGCTCCTGACCTCATTACCGTGGTTCAAACATTGGCAAAAGAGCTGAATTCCAGAGGTGGGGTGAGAGTGACAGCCCTTTAAAACAAGGCTCCCTTCGCCCAAGTGTGGTATCAAGGGGCCTTAGCAAAACTGGAATCAATGGGTATCAGGGGCAAACTCCCCGCTGGTTAGAATCATACCTGACACGTAGGAAGGTGGTCATGGTTGATAAAGGTCAGTCAACCCAGCGCCAGGAAGTTTCTGTAGGAGTCCCTCGGGCAGTGGCCTAGGCCCAAACATCTTCTGGGCTGCTTGATCAATGACCTAGCCTCCATTTTAAGGTCAGAAGTGGAGATGTTTGCCAATGATTGCACACTCTCCTGCAACATTTGTGTCTCCTCAGATACTGAAGCAGTCCATGTTCAAATGCAACAAGATCTGGACAGTATCCAGGCTGACAAGTAGCAAGTAATAGTCACGTCACACAAATGCCAGACCGTGAACATCACCACTAAAATACAATCTAACCTGCCCCTTGGCATTCAATGGTGTTCCTGTCACTGAATCCACAGTGGACTGCAGCGGTTCAACAAGGCAGCTCACCACCACCTTCTCAAGGGGCAACCAGGGACAGGAAATAAGTGCTGGCCCAGCCAGTCACACCCAGATTCAGGAAATAAATATTATTTTAAAAAAATAATAGAGGAAGGTTTCTGGGATATCACAGAAATCGGTGCTCAGGTCCCAGTTGTTCACAATACCCATTAAACATTTGGTTGCAGGAATCAAATACAATATATCCCAACCTGCTGATAGAACTAAAGGATGTTGGATTGTGAGTGGGTGAGGAGGTTGTAAAAAAGCTTCAAGGTGACTAAGACAAGTGGAGTGAATGGGCAAATACGTGGCGGATGGAGAGCAAGGTGGGTTGAGGTGACAGTATGTCCTTTGGTTGGAACAAGAGATTGGCAGCTTTTCGTTTGAAAAAGGATTGTTTGAAACATGTTGATCTGAAAAGCGACGTATGGGCCTCTTTGTTGTTTCCTTCTGCGCGGCCCTCCGAGGTCCCTGCAGCACAGTGAGGTCTGAACCCACAAGGCAATACTGGGAATGGTATTCACACGCTGCCCAGTGTACATAGTCCCACCAAGTGGGGAGCTGTAACATTGCAAAGGATCTGGATCTCCCTGCAGACCAGTCACTGAAAGCAATATTGCAGGAGCAAGAACCAGATAGGAAGATCAATGATGTGCTGACCTTCATTTCAGGGGGATTTGAGTCCAGGAGTAAGCGTGTCTTACTGCAGCTGCAGAGAGCTTTGGTGAGACCCTATCTCAAACACTGTGCAGTATTCTGCAGCTTTGGTCTTAGTACATAATAAAGGACAAACCTGACATTGAGGGAGAGCAGTGAAGGATTTCCAGACCGATCTCGAGGATGACAGTCTTGTTGTGGGAGCAGAGTTTGGGGCGACTGGGCCTGTATTCCATGTGGTTTAGGAAAATGGGTGGAGATCTCAGTGAGATATATAATGATCTGACAGGGTGAGACAGATTGGAAGCAGGGATAATAATTCCCCTGGCTGTGGTGTCTAAAACAAGGGTCCACAGTATTAGGTACAGACAGACCATTTATGCAATGAGATGACATATAAATGTCTGCAATCAGTGACTGGTGAACCTGGGGAATGCGCTCGAACCTGGAAGCCAAGACACTGAATATAAATAATGATTTAGAGACAGTAAAAGAATGGTGGGAGAGAAGGAGAACGACATGGAAATAAAGGGCAAGATATCATTATATTGAATTGGGTAGCAAACTGAACAGACCAAATGGACTACTGCACTTCCTACTTTATAGCTTCCCACAGTTAATCACATTAAGGGATGTGTACAGTGTGTGGAAAAAGTGCATTGTGTACATATTTGAACATGAACTGGAATGGGGAAGGCTCAATGTGTTGTATGGCCTACTCCATTCCCGATGTTTCTGTGTAGTCTGTAAATGTTGTCACAAGCTCTCAGATGTTAGGAAGGAGGTCTCTGCAGGGTCAACAGGACTGTGTTTCTCATTCCCTTTTTCCGATACTGAGGCTGGGGCCGGGTGTTCTGTCCGGTTTTATCCTTTAGACCTCGGTACAGTTTGATACAATAGAATGTCTTGTTTGGCGGATTCAGAGACCATTGCAAAGTTTATCACATGTCTGTGTGTCTGCAGTCACGTTTAGGCCAGACCAGGAAAGCACGGGGGATTCACTTTCTGAAAGTACATTTGTGAAGCAAATTGGTGTTTACAATCGACATTGGCTTGAAGGTCACTATTTACGGACACCAGATTTTGCATCCTAATATTTTGTCAATTGTGTTTAACTTACACCAGCTGCCAGAGCATTAGCCTGGTCTGGATTAGTAATCCAGTGACCTTTCCACAGCAGCACCATCTCGACATGGGGACCTCTCTGAAATCATACTGAGCAGGTTATTTCTGTGCTGCTTGGTAACTCTGTCAAAAAGAACTCCCACCAATTTGACTGTCGAGGTGGGTCTGAGGCGGAGGTAACTGGCCAGATTCTAATTATAATCCTTTTAGGAACTGGACATAGTTGAGTAATTTTCCACATTACCAGGGAGATGTCAGAGTTAATGCTGGAATGAAAGAGCTTCCCCAGGGACACGGCTTGTTGTGCAGCACAAGTCTTCAGTCCTATTGCAGGAATGGTGACAGGGACCATTGCCTTTTTCGTACGTACTGTGTTCAGCTGTTTCTTCATGTCACGAACAGCAAATCGAATTGGTTGAAGACGGGCATCTGTGATTCTGTGGGTATCATGGTGAGGGTGAGGTGGATCATCAACTCCACACTTCTGGCTGAGGGTGGTGCAGCTACCACATCCTGGTCTTTTACACTGATGTGCAGAGCTGTTCGATTACTGAGGATGGGGATATTTGTGGAGTCCTTTGCTCCAGTCATTTGTTGAATCATCCATCACCAGTTATGTCAGAATGTGACAGGATTGCGGAGCTTTGATCAGATCTGTTGGTCAAATGTGGTAGCTTTAATGGGTTCACGTCAGGTTTAGGTTCACGTGGTTCTGACCCAGTCATGTTCACCCACAGTCATTACTGAAACATAGATCATATTGATGGTAATGGCAAACTGAGGAAATTATTCGAGGCTAAAAGTTACAGGTTGTGGTTGAATGCTGTTTTGCTTCTCCTGCTGCTGTAGTCTACAGCACTACATAAAAACGAAGTTTTGAGCTGCAATATCTGCAATGCAATTCTGCTGTCTGTCCCTTAGTTCACATCGAGACCCATTCACCCATCAGTCATGTACTCAGTGACCTACTCTGGTTTCTGGTGTGGTAACACTTCAATTTTCATACTTTCATTCTCCTGAGGGTCTCTCCCCGGATCAGGCTTTCAAACTGACACATTCTGCAAAACCAAGTAACTGATTTTAATTCAATTGTTTAATTCACCTCAATTTTTTTCCTTGAGTAATATCATCTTCTGTGTTTAAAGTGAATGTTTTTCCTCTGTTTCTCTCCCTGACCATGATTAAGAGCTCTGTAGTGTCAGTGATGGAGCCTTATGTAGTTTCCGAGCCAATGAATTCTCTGGATTCCCAATCATCTTCACCACATTGTATGTTTCCTATTTTGGTTTCATGCCTTATTACTCAATGCTGCCTTGTTCTCCCATGAGTATGTTTCATCTCCTTTGGGAGAATTTCTGGTATCCTCCGAAATATCCCCAGAAATTCCTGCTTTTGCTGCTCCATGGTCTGCCCTGCTCAGCTCCCTTTCCAATTAACTCTGGCCAGCTCCTCCTGAATGTCTTTGCAGTTACATTGCTCAATTATAATCACATTACATCTAGAAGAGAGCAATAGACATAAACCGAAAGAAGGAGCTTTGAGAGAAGGGACGCAAAGAAAAATTGCTAAATTTCTTAACTAGATACAAAGAGAGAAAGAGCGCGACAACATAGATGAGGAAATGTGAAAAATGAGAAAACTAAATCATTGAAAGAATTAGATGTACATCCCTCAATGTTTTGCCAATTCCTGTGTGCTGTGGTCCTTCGTATAGTGCATGGACAACAGTGTAATGTGTTCAAATGCTGGCTCTGATGCCAGACTTTTTATCTCCAAAAATATGACAGACACTAGCTTTGAAAAGAACAGGCCAATATATTGAATTCTGATAGAAAGGGGATTAACTGAAATAAGTTGGGACACCAGAAGTAAGAATTAATAACACATCCTGATAAGAAGGAGAGATTGGAGTAGAGAATTCTAGAAAAGAAGGGAACGTTGAGAGGAGGGGAAACATATCACTTTAGATGAGGATCCAATGATGTTTTAATGTTTTATCAATTTTATACATCATATGCATCACTTTTCGTGTGCCTCCGTTGTTCATTTAGAATGGGTTGTGCACATGTGAAAAATGTTACATATCTGCACACACACATTCATTAACAGTGTATTTAAAATTATTTTCCGCCATTGAAATGGTCCTGTTGTCATGTTACCAGGATACACGAACACCAGCTGGCCACCAAAAGACATGACCCATTATCACTATGTTCCATACATACAGGCAAAGAAGGGCACCACTTTGATTGGGACAATGCACACACACATACTAAGACACGCAAGGATGTTCTTAGAGGAATGGCATTCTGACCAGAAGTCCATCAATAAACGCATCAATTTAGATCCTATCTACCTTCACTTGTAAAACAAAAGAACTGGAAATGACATCACCCATCTTAAGAACCCAAGACCTATAAATAGAGAGGCGCGACATACCACCAGCACTTCAGCAGAGACTCTCACTGATGATGTTACCGAGTCATAGTGTCGAATCGTCAGAAAACAAACCTTCAAGCACAGTGAGCTAACTTGCATATATAAAAACTGCTATTTTTCTTTTATTAGTGGAATTTGGGAGTTCTTTGTCACTCATGTATTAACAGATTACGAGGTGAGGTGAGCTTTTTTGGGTTTGTGGTTTTAATTAACATAAGTCCTCGACATAGATGTCTCCACAGTTTGGGGCCCTGCCGTATGGGACTTGGACAGATTTGAACAGATTTCGGGTACACAATGTCCCAGCAAATTCCAACACGTTGCAATTAGTGACCAAGATCTTCAAATAAAACCGGTCGGAAAATCTGTTTAATTTTGTTTACTTGTGGTTGTTTAAATTAAAAGTGAGGGAAATGGCTTTTAACATTACTAAAGAGGTTCCCAAATTTGCCAAGAAAGTTTAGAAAGACAGAAGCAGGACATTTTTTAGAATTAGCATATAGATTGGAATTGGGTTTAACCAGGGACAAAAGGAAACCAGAAATTATCATGCAGTTGGTCAAGCACTTTGATGTATCAAAGAAACAGACAAGTGCAGTCGAGTTAGAAAAAAACTTTAATTGCAGATATGGCAACTGAAGTTAGAAGATAAAGAAAGAGACGGAAACAGAGAGAGAAAAAAGAGAAGGAGAGGAAAAAGAAAGAGAGAGAGAATTTGAGATTCAGAAGTTGGGAATTAGACAAGAAAGTTAAATTAACAGGATGGAGATGAAGGGAGAACGTCGGGATGTATACAACTATGTTAGCGCCTTGCCATATTTCGGTGAGAAAAATGTCAAAATCTTTTTTATTTCATTTGAAAAAAAAGACTCGGCAGCTTACGGGTCCAGTGAAATTGTGGGTAATGCTCGTTCAGAGTAAGCTGGTTGGCACAGCTGGTGAGGTATGTACAGCGCTGTCAGATGAGGGATCAAGAGATTATGCAGGTGTCAAATTGGCTATTTTGATTGGCTATTAATTGGTATCAGAAGCATATAGACAGAGGTTCATGAAAATAGAGACGGAACCAGGACAGACTTGTGTTAAGTTTGAAATAATTAACAACAGTCATTTTGTAAGATGGGTGCTGGACTTAAAAATAGATAAGACCTGTGAGGCTTGAAGGGAGATTAATCTGCTGAAGAAGTTTAAAGACTGACTTCCAGAGATGGTAAGAATTCATGTGCACGAACAGAAAGTTCAAGAAGCGAGAAGAGCGGCAGAAATGGCAGGTAAATATGCATTGGTGCATGAGATGAAATTTAGCTTCTGGGAGAATTTGCATGCTATGAGGGATAGAAATTGGGAGAAGGGAAGTTCACACATTACAAAGCAAACAGTAGTGCACAATAGTTTACCACATGTGAAAAAAGAAGCCCAAAGGGGCTGAAAGGAGGTGAAAGGCCTCAGGTGTTCTCAGCAAAAGGGCGTGGAACACATAAAATGACAGTGCCTATGGTTTAAGAAGAGCTCTAGGAAAAGGTGGTTTCATTGAAGTAAGCTGGGACACACTGTGATGGTCGTTGAAGGAAGGACCTTTGGGAAAGATGTGGCAGAAGAGGCTATTTCCAGTGGCATTAGTGAAACTGGTAAAGAAGACCCCAAGTGGAGCCAAGGAGCTGCAGGAGAGTGCTCAGCCTAGGCAAGGGCTGGGTATGGAGGCAGTACTTGATCTCTGAAAGAATTCACCTCTGTAGATAAAGTTTACTCAGAAAGAACAGGGGGGGAAGGACAAGAAGTTATAATTTTGTGAGATACGGGATCTGCTCAGTCTCTAATAGTTGATAAGTGAGGCGCCAGAAAAGCACAACAGATCAGGCAGCATCCAAACAGCAGGACAATTGAATATCAGGCAGAAACCCATCGTCAGGAATGTGGTTTGGGGGACAATGCGACTGAAAGATAAATACGAGGGTAGTAGCTGAGCTGGTGGGAGGGTCACTGGGAAGGCGATAAGAAGATGTAGGCGGGAGTAAGAGTGATATGTCAGAGGGGAGGGTGGTGTCGGTAGGTGGGAAGGAAGATGGCCAGTTAGGGCGGTTCAAGAGGGCAGTGCTCGGTTGAACGGTTGGATCTGGGAGAGGTTGGTGGAGAGGAGATTTGGAATTTGGTGAAGTCAACGTTGATGATGGTTCTAGTTTGAGGGTTCTAGTTGTCCTACCACCTATCCACAACACCCTCCTCTCCGACATATCACCATCACATCTCACCTGCGCCTACCTATCGCCTTCCAAACTATCTTACACCCAGCTCCACTCCCACTCTCCTATTTATTTCTCGGCCCCCTTCCCCCTCCCTTACCCCACCCCCCACTTTCCTGATGAAGTATTTATGCCTGAAACGTCAACTCTTCTGCCCCTCAGATGCTGCCTGGTTGGCTATGCTTTTTCAGCCCCACACTTTTCAACTCTCATCTCCAGCATCTGCAGCCCTCACTTTCTCTCGGCCTCTAATAGTGAGAGATGAAAGTATTTTCACTCTTTCTGACATATTAATCAAGATCGTGACAATTTGTGGAATGGGGTGAGAAATTAAGTATTCCCTTGTGTAACATCAGGATGGAATGCCAAATCAAGGTTGGGGAAGTAACAGTGACAGTGAGTAACAGAGTGTCAGTTCCAGGAAAACAGTTTGTTCTTGTGAACGATTTAACTGGATCCAAGGTGGGAGTTGCAACCCATGTGTTGGAGAAGGCAAAAGGAAAACTAGGGAATTGGGGAGTTAAAAGAAAAATACCCAGGATTTTTCCAGACTGTATCGTAACAAGATTCCACTGTCATAAGTTAGAGCAGGAAGGAAAACCGAAAGAAAAAGCCAAATGAGTTGATGCTCAGTGAACTGACCCCCTGTTTGATGTCACGGTGCAGAAAAACCTAAACAGGCAGAGGATCAGGCAGAGGGGTTTAGTCCTGAAAGGGTAATGGACCTACAACAGATATATACACACACATTCACACACACATACACATGCACACACAGAGAAAAGGAATCAAACTATATTGTCGAACGTTGTTAACTTAAAGATAGAATGCTAAAATTAAAATGGAGACCCCGATAGGTGAGTGCAGAAGGGGAATGGGCCTAAGTGCACCAGATTGTGTTAGAGGTAGCGTACAGTGTTACGGGTAACACATAAACTAACTGCAGGGGGTCACCTAGGTGGACAGAAGAGTCAGGTTAAGGTACAGAGGCATTTCTAGTGGCCTGGAATGCAAAAGGACGTGGTTATTTTTTGATGTACATGTCAAACATTCTAAATGGTAGGTAAGTCACAGGCAGTAATAAAGCCAGCACCTTTGTTACCAATTCCTGCATTCGAAGAACATTTCACGTTGGTTATGATGAGTTATGTAGCTCCCCTATCTAAAACAAAAGTGGAAATGCTAGCCATAATGGATGTGTCTACCAGATTTCCAGAGGCAATTCTATTATGGAGTGTTAAGGTAAAAAGGGAGGTGGAGGAGTTGGTCGCTTTCTTTACTCACTGTGGGCTCCGCAGAGAGATTCAGTCAGACCAAGGTCTCATTTTACCGCTCAGCTGTTTAAGGAAGTCATGGGTAGCTTAGGCAAACAGCAGTTTAAATCAAGGGCGTTCCATCCTGAATCCCAGGGAGCCTTGGAAAGTTAGCATCAGACGCTGAAGACCATATTAACAGTGTACTGTCAGGATTACCGGAATGATTGGAATGAAGGTGTCTCATTAAATTGTTTGCCATTAGACAAAAATTATTTGCCCCAAATAAATCTACTCAGTTTACTTCCTTTGAGTTAACATTTGAAGTGAGAGGTCCTTTGGAATTAATTGAATATAAATTGACAGGACCGAAGTCAGAGATCTCACACTCGGATTACGTAAGTGAGGTGAGGGAGAGATTAGGTGGAGTTGGTGAGTTCGCTAAACAGTACCTGAAGGGCTCAGCATAGAATGAAGCACGTGGCAGATAAAAACTCTGAAAGTTTGACAATTTCCTGTGGGGATGACGTATTAGTATTGCCACCAGTGATAGGAATTCCCGTCAAAGCCAGGTTTAGTGACTCAGGAACAGAGGTATGGTCAGATGAACAAATTGTGTAGTTTATCTGTATGATGTAGTGACCTTTAGCAAGTGATTGCAAGTTCACATGTTACAGTTGGCAGAGCATGTTGAACGATTACAAGAAGCAAACTTGGTAATAAACTTAAAGAAAACAGAATTCGCGAAGGCACAGGGGACGTTCTTGGGACATTACATTGGCCATGGAAGGTTGACCCCATGGAACACAAAGACGAAGGGCTTTGAGGAATTTCCACTACCATGCTCGAAGAAAGAGATGCTTCAATTTTTGGAACTGATTGGATTCTATCGGAAGTTTGTTCCAAACTTCAGCAGCGTATTGGCACCACTGATGGACTTAGTAAAGAAGGAAACAGAATTGTGGTGGACAGAACAATGCCAGGAGGTATTTGAGAATTTTAAAGCAGGATTAATCACCGCACCAGTTTTAGCTGCACCAAATATTCTGAAACCCTTTGAAAATTCTATTTGCTTCTAGGGATTTCGGGGTTGGAGATGTATTGATACAGAAAGGTTATGATGGATTTGAGTGGCTAATTGGCTACTTGTCGAAAAACGCAATATCCACCAGAAAGAAAAATACAACATTCTCCATTATTGAAAAAGAATGATAAAGTTTTGCACTGACCTGACAATATTTTAATGTTTATGTGACAAATAAATTGTCGGAGATGGTTGTGGACAACGACAAACCTCTCACGTTTTTTGGAATATTTAAAGACCAGAATATGAAAGTATTTCATTGGAGTCTTATCACACCAACTTTAAACTTACAAAATGTACATGCTGTAGGTCCTAAAATGTGATAGCAGATGTGTTATCGCGGATTTAAAGGAAAAGGTTTAGATAAGATTTGACTTATTCCGGTTTAAATAGGTGTACAAAATTAATATGAATGACATAATTGAGATTAATACTTTTGTATTTCATAATAATGGGATTAAGAATTAGAGGAAAAGAAACGAAGCCATCTTTTCATTCTGATGGTTCTTTTGTTTTCTGAAGGAGGGAGGTCTTATGAAGCCGAAAGCATGTCAGGTCACTTTCAGACAGAACGGGGTTTGTTGAATAGAAAGTACAGCACAGATGCCAGCTAAATGTCAGATTGTTCCATATGTCACAATTAGCTGGGAAATGGAGACCTGAGTTTTGGTTGCTGTTTTGACAACAATTCAAATACTACCAAAGATTTTAAATAACGTTCAGGATACCAGAAGCCAGCGGAACTTGAATATTATTGTTTGGGCATCTGGAAAGCAATCAAATTATGAGAATTGTTGTATCATGGGGAGTATATAAACCCAGCATTTGAACACTAGAGGGAGAGCTACTGCCATCCAACAGCAGAGTAACTGCTGTAGAGCAACAGTGCTAACTGACCATCTCAAACACTCTCTATCAAAGATACATGTTCATGTCAAACTTACTTGCAATAAAAAAACATGACCCAGGGAGATCAGCAGCTGGAAGAGTGAACACAGCGGGGAAGATAGAGACTGTGTGGTCTTGAGATTGTAATGTTTAATATGTGGGCTGTTGGAACAGAATATGTTTACAGAGTTGGAGCCAGATATTAAGTAGCTAAGAAAAGAGGGGCTTGTATTTGTGATAAGTTGTTGTTTAGTGTTCACTATTAAGTTAAGAAACTAACTTGTTAATTTTTGTTTAAATAGTGGAATGTAGGAGATCTGTATCGCTCATATTTTTACAGATTACAAGGTGAGGCGAGCTTTTCTGGGTGTTTGGTTTTAATTAACAGAGGGGTTCGAGTCCACCTTGTAAATGTCCATCCATGCTAACCCCAATTCCCTGCAGTTGGCCCATATCCTTCCAGTCCATCCCTATCAACATATTTATCCAAATGCTTTTGAAATGTTGTTAATGTATCTCCTTCAATCACACCTGTGGGCAG
The DNA here is from genome assembly GCF_047496795.1 of Chiloscyllium punctatum. NCBI lineage: Eukaryota > Metazoa > Chordata > Chondrichthyes > Orectolobiformes > Hemiscylliidae > Chiloscyllium > Chiloscyllium punctatum. Next base: position 82,114,359 of record NC_092766.1, read on the forward strand.
CTCATCCACATATCAGCCTTTGTGTAAAGAACTGGCCCCTCAAGTTCCCTGTTATTCCTTCCCCTTTAACCTTAAACTGATCCTCTCTCGTCCTCGATTCTCTAAATCTTGGAAAAAGACTGAGAGCATTAACCTCACCATCATAATCTTATTCAGCTCTATAAGGACTCCCTCAGTCTCTCACATGCTAAAGAAAAGGTCCTAGCTTGTCCAACCTCTCCCTACAACTCAGACCATTGGGTCCTGGCAACATCGTTGGAAATTTCTTCTGCATTCTTTCTAGTTTAATAGCATCCTCCCTATAACAACGTGACAAAACCGAACACAATACTCCAAGTGCGGACTTACCAAAGTCCTGTGTACCTGCAACATAAATTCCCAACTTCTATACTCAATGTCCTACCTGATGAAGGCCAATGTGCCAAAAGCCTTCTTCACTGCCCTGTCTGCCTGTGACTCCACTCTCAGAGAACCATGCACCTGAACTCCAAGATTTCTCTGCCCACTACACCCTTGAAGATTCTCCCATTCACCATGAGACTCCTAACTTGATTTGAGTTCCCAAAATGTAAGACATCACGCATCGATATTAAATTCCATTTGCCATTTCTCGGCCCACTTCCCCACCTGATTAAGGTCCTGCTGCAATTTCTGATAAACTTCCTCACTGACCATGCTCCCACTTACTTTAGTGTCATCTGCAAACTTACTAATCATACCTTGTACATTCTCAACCAATTCATAGATAACAAACAGCAATGGACCCATCCTCCAGTCTGACAAGCATCCTTCCACTAAACCCTCTGCCTTCTACCATCAAACCAACCGTGTATCCAATTTGCCCGTTCCCCCAGCATTCCACGTGATGTCCCCTTCCAGAGCAGTCTGCCGTGCGGGACCTTATCAAAGGCCTTACTGAAATTCATAGAGACTATGTCTACCGCTCTGTCCTCATCAACCTTCCTGGTCACTTCGTCAAAGAACTCTAACAAATTTGGGCAGCATGATCTCCCACTCACAAATCTATTCTAACTGCTCCGAATCAAACCCTGTGTAAGTAATGGGTGCAGTCAATGATATGCTGTGCTTCATTTTAAGATGATCCGAGTACATAAGTAAAGCCATCTCCCTGCTGTTGTAGAGCCTTGCTGAGAGAGCATTTGGGGCACTCTCTACAGATTTGATCTCCTTTGTAAGGAATGATCTCCTTACCACAGACACGGGCAATGGTAACATTAGGTAACATAGAGAAAAGAAGCTGAGTGTTTAATCTGTAGAGCTGTGAGAGACGAAGAAATGGTGATGCTGAAACACGAGGAGTGGCAGCGATCAATTATTTCGAAAAGACACATTGATAGGGAGAGAAATTCCATACTTTACCCAGGATTGATTGGTGTGATTTATTGTCACATGTGCCTTAGTACAGGGAAACACTTTGTTTATGAGCAGTGGAGGCAGATCATAGTAAGCATGGCCAGACAGATCATAGGGTGGAAATAGACTTGGACAGAGTAAGGCATACAGGTTACACTGAACAGGACAAACATGTGACAAGATCAACACGAACAAGATCAGCATTATTTGAACTTAGAGAGTCCATTCATCAGTCTAAGCTGACCTTCCTAATAGTTTATATGCCTTTAATAACTCTCCCCACGTTATTGTGCAGTCGGCGAGTGAACCCTGTACTGAACGTCAGGTAGCCATTCCCACCAGCTTCCACCCTACATAGAGAACACCAGGCTGTCTTCTCAGAGATGGAAGGTGCCTTCTTGAGACTTCACACTAGACATATGGCTTCCTTGCTCACTACTAGAAAACCACGTTAAAGTCGCATGTGTGCATCATGAGCAACAGTGCCACGAGGAACAACGTGGAGCAGTCTGTCTGTGCAGCCTCTGCTCCACTTGGTCATCATGTTAGAGCATCAATCTGGAGACACTTAAGACTGCCGATGCTGGAGATCAGAGTAGAGCATCAATTGCTGGAAAAGCACAGCGGGTCAGGCAGCATCCGAGAAGCAGGAGAATCGACGTTTCGGGGATAAGACATTCATCAGGAATCAGCATCAATTATCTCATTCTTCCCCTGTGTAAGTGCATTGAGGTGGGAATGGCCTCCGACTGTTCTGGTATAAGCGACTCAAGGGACTGACTGGCATCTTCCTCGTCCGATTGGACAGGGCCAAGGGCCTGACTGGGTTACCCCTGGTTCCTGTTTGACAGTTCGATGTACTGACAAGTGTGATGATGCTGTAGCTTTTCGAGGTTATTTTGTCATGGTTTCTTTTAGGAGAGAGATTGAATGATCGTTACCAAGCTGGCTAGTTAAGACTCTTGAGTAAACAGCGAGGGAGGCCTTAGGTTTATTTTAATGCAGGCTGAATAGGTGTGGCCAGCTTTCGCAGATTAGGATCTCTGGGTTTTGGTTTCTCAGTAACATCAGAAACTATTGGGGTCTCAACAGAGTTAGAAGCTTCAGAGAATGTTTCCTGGCTGCTACTCTCTCTGAATTTTCTCTTGATGCTGTCACATTGCAACTGGAACAGACGTTTTACATTCCCTTTAAAATAAGAAAAGATTTGAGTCTAGGCTATTGCCTTCAAATATTTTCGAGGCGCTCTGGTGTGGTCCATCACACTAGACTCCTTCCCTTCCTGAGTAATAGGCCGGAGGTACTGGGTGGGCTGTCCCTGTTCTTCTCCAATAATATCAATGGGCTGAATGACTTCCTCATATTCCTGTGAAACCAGCGTGAGGTACTGAATGAACTCTTGTTTTACTGTGGCAATGTGCAGTGTCAGGCAGTGCTGTGACATGAATGTTACCGACACTTTAACAGCACAAGCCTGAGTGGTTTCTGGGTCTTGCTGCACATGGACACAAACCAGTTCAGGAGCTGAGGGGGCAAAATGGTCTGAACATTGTGGAATCTTCAGTGACCATCCCCACTTCTGATCTTATGGTGGGGAAGGTGGGGGAGGGGAGACATTGATGAAGCAGCTGAAGCTGTTTGTGAAGAGGAAGATACCCTGAGGATCTCCCACAGAGGTGGCCCTGGACTGAGATGATGAACTCCTTCCTTTTTGCCACGTTTGACTCCAAACACTGGAGAGTTTACTCTGATTCCCAGTAAGTTCAGTTTTGTTAAACTCCTTGATGTCAACAGAAGTCAACCACTGCCTTGATATTGGGGCCAGTCATTTTTATCTGAACTCTTGTGTCAACCTCTTTTGTTCATATCAATAAACCATGCTATAGGAGCAGCAAGTATTTTCTTCAAACAGGTGGTATTGAATGTCAGGACTTCTCTTCTCAAAAGTGTTGGGGAGTGAGATGACTGAAAGTCTCAGCCCCACTTCCCTGTCTATATCCCATTATGCATGACTCACTTCTCTGTCAAATATTTAACTAATGCAGCTTTCAATCAATGTGAACATAGAGGCACGATAAACTTCCACTGAAGCGCATTCCCACTTGAAAGGGCCTTTCAGAATTATTCGTCATCCCTCTTATAGAATCAGAGAGTCATGCAAAACAGAAACAGACCCGTAAGTCTGATCTTTTCACTCCGATCAGACATCAAATCTGATCTCGTCCCATTTGCCAGCATTTGACCAATATTCCTCTTCTTTCAGGTACTTTTTAAATGTGCGATTGTAACCGCCTTCACCACTTCCTCTGACAGCACTTTCTGTACACACGCCACTCTCTGTGTGAAACATATATCTTCAAGTCCATTCTAAATCAATCCCCCTCGTCTTCAACCTATGCTCTCTTGTTCTGGACTCCCCAATCCTGGAGAGCAGAACGTGGCTGTTCAGAATATCCATGCCCTTGATGGTTTTATAAACCTCTATAATGTCACCCTTCAGCCTCTGACACTCTGGGGGGAATACCTCAAACTAACCAGCCTCTCCCTAAAGCTCAAACCTCCAGTCCTGGAACACCCGTGTAAGTCATTTCTGCAGAAAACCGAATTGTATGCAGTATTCTTAAAGTGGCCTCACCAACATCCTGTACAGATACAACATACCACCACAACTCCGAAAGTCAATACTCTGACTGATTAAGGCAAATGTGCCAAATCTGTTCTGCACCACACTGTCTACCAGCGACTCAACTTTCAAGGAACAATGCCCTTTTGTTTCACAACATGCCCCAGGACCTGACCATGAAGTATATAATGTCTGCCCTGATTTGCCTTCCCAAAATGCAAAGCTTCATATTTATCTAAATTAAACTTCATCTGTTACTCCTTGCCTCTTTGTCTCATCTAATTGCGGTCTTGTTGTACTCTGAGTTAATCTACTACACCACCTTTTTGATGTCATCTGTAAACTTACTAACTATTGCCACTATATTCACATCTAAATCCTTTACATAAATCATGAAATGCAGTGAACTCAGTACTAATTCTTGCAAGGTAAAAACAATGACTGCAGATGCTGAAAATCAAATACTGGATTAGTGGTGCTGGAAGAGCACAGCAGTTCAGGCAGCATCCAACGAGCAGCGAAATCAACGTTTCGGGCAAAAGCCCTTCATCAGGAAGGGCTTGCAGCACACTGCTGCTCACAAGCCTCCAGTCTGAAAAATACCCCTCTTCATTCAAGCCATTTGTGACTAGCTTATTCTGTATCTTATGTGACTGAAGCATATTAATCTGTCTACTGATCAGAATGAAATAATAGCTATGAAGAGAGGCTGAGTAGGTTAGGTTTATTTTCACTAGATAAAAGGAGATTGAGGGGGGACCTGATTGAGGTTTGCAAAATCATGAAGGGTGTAGCCAGGGTGGATAGAGACAAGCTTTTTCCTAGGTTGAAGGATTCAATACTGAGGCATAAAGGCTACACCAGAAAGGGCATTCAATAGGCAACATCAAGATGAGCAAGATCAGCATTATTTGAATTTAGAGAGTCCATTCCTTCGCTTAATAGTGGCTGGGAAGATGCTGTTCATGAGCCGCTGGTTTGTGTGTTCAAGATTCTGTATTGTCTGTATGATGGAAGAGATTGTAGGAGATCCAGGGTTCGATGGGTCTTTGATCATGTTGTCAGACTTTCCGTGGCAGTGAGCTGTGTAAATGGAGACAATGGATGGGACGTTGGTTTCCGTGATGGCATGGGCTGTGCACACAACCTTCTGTCATTTCTCTTACTGTCCTGGGCAGGTCTGTGGCCACACCAGGTCATTATGCACACAGATAGTTTGCTGTCAGTGGTGCATTTGTAGAAATTTGTGAGGGTCCTTGTGGACATGTCAAATGTCCTGAGCTGCCAGAGAAAGAAGAGGTGTTCTTGTGCCATCTCGGCTGTCATATCTACATGAGAGGTCGGTTATCGTCACTCCAAGCAAATTAATGCTTTCCACTCTTTCAACTTCAGTTCCATTGATGCAGATGGGGTCATGTTCTCCTCATTTCTTTCTGAAGTCATTGATCAATTGGTTAGTTCTGCCGATGTTGAAAGAGAGGATGGTCGCAGTGCAGCACATCACCAAGTCCTCTATTTCCGTTCTGTATTTTGACTTGCCATCATTACATACCTGTCCTACTATGATGGTGTCTTCAGTGAACATGTAGCTGGCATTCGTTCAAACTTTGGCAATACAGTTGTGGGTGTACAGGAGTACAGTATGGGGCTGAGGACACATCCTTTGGGAATTCAGTGTTGAATGTTATCATGGAAGAGACACCCTTACCTATTTTCATGATAGTGTACTGTAGGTCAGAAAGCTGAGGATCCAACTTCAGAGGGCGGAGCCAAGACTAAGGTAAGGGAGTTTTGTGATCAGTCTGAAGGGAATAATGGTGTTGAAGGTGAACCTATAGTCAATGAGCAGGAATCTGACGTGGGTGTCCTTGTTGTCCAGCTGTTCCAGGGATATGGCACCCGCGATGGACCCATTCCACGGGTAGGAAAATTGTAGGGGATCGAGGCAGGCTGGGAGACTGGAACTGATGTGGGCCATGACGAGCTTCTCAAAGCACTTCACTCCCCTCAGTCTCCTGTGCTCTAAAGAGATATGTCCCAGCTTATCCAACCTCTCCCTATGACTCAGACCCTTGAGTCCTGGCAACATCCTTGTAAACTTCCAGTTTAATACCATCCTTCCTACAGCAAGGTGACCAAAACTGAACACAATGCTGAACTTGGAAATATCTGGAACTGTAAGTTTTACTCTGCTGCCAATTATTATGCTGCTGTGATATTGCTTTTTTTTTGTGTTATTCTGAAATCTTATTATTCATTGAATCCCCTGACGGTAATCCCCTCGGGTGAACGTCCTCCTGACTGCGTGAATTTGAATCAATCTATTTTGTTTGGGCAGATGTTTTGATGCCGCTGTATATCAGAGAACAGGACGAGATGATGTATGACTGTGCAGTGTGTGTCCTTTACTGGACCAGCTTGTCTCTCCAGGCACCTAAAGCTTTTATTGTGGGTCAGAGTACCTCACAATTGTTACATCACAGAAGGAAGCTATTTAGCGCATTATAGGTCGATGCACATAGAACATTACAGTTCAGTACCTACAACATCCTTCAGCACTGCCGACAGATCCACCGACTGTACTGTCAACCATAAGTTTACTAACCCATCCTTCTATACCCTCATTAAGGTCATTCAAAAGGACAAACAACAGTCACTCTAAAGCAGATCCTTGCAGTGTTCCACTAGCGACTGAACTCCAGGATGAACATTCCCCATCAACTACCACCTTCTGTCTACTTTCAGCTAGCCGATTTGTGATCCAAACGCTAAATCGCCCACAATTCCATGTCTCCATATTTTCTGGGAGAAAGTAAAGACTGCAGATGTTTGAAATCAGAGTCGAGATTGTGGTGCTGGAAAAGCACATCGGGTCAGGCAACATCCGAGGAGCGAGGAGAAAATGAAGACTGCAGATGCTGCAGACCAGAAAACTGATTCCTGATGAAAGGCTAACAACAGAAACATCAACGTGCATGCAACTTGGACGCTGCCTCATCTGTTCGGCTTTTCCAACACCACGCTCTCCATATTTTCTTCAATAGCCTACCTTGAGGGACCTTATCAAACGCTTCACTGAAATCCACATACCTCAGTTTACCCTCATCCACCTGGTTTGTCAACTTCTCAATGAACTCGGTAAGATTTGTGAGGCATGACATACCTTTCACAAAACCTTGTCGACTATTCCTAATCAAATGATTCCTTTCTAGATGATGGTAAATCCTATCTCTTATAATCCTTTCCAACACTTTACCCACAACCAAAGTAAGACAGGTATATAATTACCAGGGTTGTATCTTCTCCATTTCTTGAACAAAGGGCCAAATTTGCTGTCCTCCAGTCTCCTGGCATTATTCCTGTAGACAATGGCGATGTGAAAATCCGAACAGATGGTTGTGTAAACTCCTCCCTAGCTTCTCAGAGAGTCCTAGGATAAATCACATCTTGCCCAGGGGACATATCTATTTTCACACTCTCCAGAACTGCTAACATCTCCACGTTACGAACTTCAATCCTGTCTAGTCTAATAGCCTGTATCTCAGTATTGGCCTCGACAGCATTTTCTTTTTCCATTGTGAATACTGATTCAAATATTAATTTACAGCCTGTCCTATCTCCTCAGACCCGACACGCAACATAACACTACTGTCCTTGATTGCCATTAATCTTCATTTGTTCATTCTATTAGTCATGACGTACTGATAGAAAGCTTGAGGGTTTTCCACGATCCTACTTGCCAAAGACTTCTCATGCTGTCTCCTGGCTATTCTTAGCTCTTTTTTAAAGTCCTTCCAGGCTGACTTGTAACTGTCAAGTATCCGAACTGAGCCTTCACGTTTCATCTTTACATAAGCCTCCCTCTTCCTCTTGACAAGCGATTCAACTGCTTCAGGAAACCACAGCAGCCTCACTTGACCACGTACTCCTTTCTTGACATGTATGAACTTATCAAGGACACACAGAAGCTGTTGTTTGAAAAAACTCCACACTTAAATTGTACCCTTCCTCTGCACTTCCTTTCCCCATCCTATGCATCCTAAAACCTTTTCTAATCGCATCATAATTGCCTTTCCCCCAGCTATAACTCTTGCCCTGCGGTATACACCTGTCCCTTTCCATCCCTAAGGTAAACATAACTGAATTGTGGTCACTATCAGCAAAGTGTTCACCTACCTCCAAATCTAACACCTGGTCTGGTTCATTACTCAGTACCAAATCCAATTTGGCCTCAACCCTTGTTGGCCTATCTACGTACTGTGTCAGGAAACCATTCTGCACACATTGGACAAAAGCTGACCCATATAAAGTAAGTGAACTGCAGCACTTCCAGTCAATATTTGGAAAGTTAAATTCTTCCATAACAACGACTCTGTTATTTTCTCTCCTATCCAATATCATCTTTGTAATCCTTTCCTCTACATCTCTGGAAATTTTCATAGGGCAATAGAGAACTTTCAACAGGGAGACCTCTCCGTTTTTGTTTCTAACCTCTTCCCATATGACCTCACTAGACGAGCCCTTATCAAATATCCTTTCTACCAACGTAATGCTGTCTTTGATTTTCAATGCCACCGCACCCTCCCCCACCCCAACCCCCACCCCCGCCCCACTGTTAGTATCTTCCTTGTTCTTATTGAAGCATCTCAACCCCGGACCCTCCAACGATCAGTCCATTCCCTGCTCTATCCATTTCTCCAAAATGGCCAAAACATCAAGCTGTACAACTGCACAATTTGGAAACAGGGAGTGATTGGAGGGATGTTAAACGAGGGTGAGTTGGATAGATCAGAAGACAGCATGAGGGGAGATAGACAGGAACGGACAGAAAATGGAAGTTTTATTTAGAAATTCTCACAGACTGCAAGGCCTTTATCTATTGCCATACCGTTTGAGCACTGTGCGGATACTGGCTGTGGTCCCAGAACATTTATCACCAATAATATCACACAGCTGAGTTGCTGACAGTTAAACAGAGTCCAAAAGGCCAAGTGATTTGTTTTTTCACTACAGTGAGAAGGTGATTTAATTTAAATAGACGGGGTGAACAACAGCAGGAACTGTGAATCGTGCTCGATACTGAGATTCTGCGCCAAAGAATCTCAATGAGGGGGATCACTGACAGAGGGAAATCAGCATCTTAGCTGTGAGCCAAATAATGATTGATAAACATTGCACACCACTTCCATGGTTTTATAATTTCAATTTATGTCGCTCAATATCATGAGTGTATCTTATTTCTTTGTACTTCCCAAAGTTTAGTACTGACAGAAAATCATTTTGTCCCCGTATTTTGTGTTCAATAAACAGATTTTACTCCTCATTCCTCACTTTAGATGTATCCTTGAATCTGTTCTTCATATGAGTTATAAAGAATAACATTCCAATACTGATGACTGAGGAATATTATTGTCTCTCCCTCCAGTCTGAACTGCCATGTATCACAATTCTCTCTGTTTCCTGTCTCCTCCACAATGCCATAATCACACTGTAATTGAAGTCCAGTAAATAACATTTCATCACAGTTCACTAACATCGATAACATCAATAGCACAGGCCTCATCTGCCTCTCTCTAAACCTAGAAAAACAATCTGAATTGTATTCGCCACGTTCAATTCTCTGTTAACATATCCATGCTACTTGTCTGTGACAACCCCACGTTTCTCAGACACGCATTCACCTCAGATCATGAATTATAAAAATTGTCTCAATGTTTAATTGAAATTATGATGCTTGATCAATAGTTCCAGGATGGATGTTTCCATTTATAATCAGAGACACGTGTTTACGTTCTGATAAACTTATGGCATTACTCCTGCATCCAAGACAGATTGAATGGTTACACTCAATTGATCAACCGTCCTCAAGATTTGTTCCATCAGTCACCCTCACATAGCCCATCCAGAAAATGACAGTTTGAATCATTGTTTTGAATATGAATAAAACAATATTGAATTGAAAGGCGTTGGCTGGAGCTATTTGTTCAGTGACTGTGATTGATGTCAGTCTCCGTGGATCCGAGATGTGTCACTGGAGGGTTTGCCTCTTCTATTAATTAAGGACTCGGTTCAATGTGTTATCCCAGTATGGGCAGGAGCATCAATGACTGGACGAACAGGGATCAGTAGCTTGAGAGACAGGGGGAGGAGAGATCAGAATCTGAGAACATTAGACTGGGATGTTCCCTTAATGGATCAGAATCTGAGAACCTTAGACTGGAATATTACAACAGACAGGAGTTTATCCGAGGGTCTTTACTACCTTTCTCAGCCTTGGATATCATTAGCCTCACGGATCGAAGATATCCTTTGGATTATTCAAGGTGGTTACTATCCTATCCTCGCTATATTTGGTGTTCCTGGTAAGTCATTCCATCAGACCATTAAGCTGAGTTGTACTGAATTGTTGTTCATATTCAAATTTTAAAATTTGCAAGTCATCATTTTCAGGTCCAGTCAAAAATTTTATTCCTTACTGATTATAACTAGCAAACTACTATTCACAGCTTACTCAACAATACACGAGGAGAAACCAGACTGTTCTTAATTTCCATTATCTTTTTTCTTCATTCATATTTACATTTATACTTATTCTCCCCTCACCAATCCTGCCCAAGACCACTATCAAGATATTTCAGTCACCTTCTCATCCTCAATGCAGCTGCTGAATAATCCATCGTTTGTGCCTTCGGTAGATCCAGATATAACCGTTTCAAGTCCCTTCTAACTATGCTTACGTCACTTGAGCTGGTTAATTTGTCCTCTCCACAGAATCTGTCAGATTGGACAGACAGTGCATGGTGGTCAAGTCGTTTACTCATAATCAAGTGGCACAGAATAATAATCTTTTGGTGTCTCATGAAAGAAGTTGATGGAATGAAAATGAAATCATCACCACTAGTTTTAAACAGGAGCATATCTGTTTGCCTCATGTCCTTTAGAGAAGGCAATGGGTTATCCTTTCATGTTCAGGTCTCTGTGTGACTGTAAACTCAAAGCAATGGTGTTTACTCTTTATTATCCTGTACAACAGCTGAATCAGCCACTCAGTTCAAGATCAGCATAACATGCTGGCCTGACCAGGGCTGCACACATCCCGTGAGGGAAGAACAAAAGGAAAGATAGCTCCCTTTCTCTGCCTGATTTCCATTTTCCTGCAAGTCATTTCCATTCAGGTAGGTGACCATTCCCTTTTTCAAGTGAATTCTTTCTGATTGAGTCTCCCTCTGAACGTGATATTCATCTCCATCGACACCTCTGGTGATGACTGACGCACATATGTAAGAAACTTCAAAATTCCACATCATTCGCAGGGTAGAGAGAAGGAATGGCTTTTTATACCACAGGAAAGAAGCTGAGACAGCTAAGTGAGGGAACAGAATTATTGTGATCAACCCTAGAGTGTTGTTGAGATAGTATTTGGAGTATTGTGCGCAGATTTTCTCTCCTTTATAAGGAATAATCCTCTTGGCAGAAACAGTATAAAGGAGTTCTCACCAGACTAATTATTGGGATGATTGTACCATCGGGAGTGCATGAGGATCTGTAGCGCTTTGAAGAATAAGAGGTGATTGCATTGAAACTTAAGATGATGGACAGTCACTCATTATATCCCAAACAGAACTAATACGGTGATAAATTCCATGTTTGTTTAACATGGTTTACATAATTCTCAATGGCTTAAAAGACTCTGAGAATGTCCCTCTAAGTCCACGCCACTCCCCATTTCGATAAACTCTTCCAACATTAATCCAGTGCATTTGGTGTGTGATCATATTTAGAACTTCACGTTATCCTCCATCGCGACAGGAGCCACAACACCTTCATTCTAAAACAGTTAACTATTCCCACCAGCTTCTATCCCCCACGGAGAACATGGGTCTGTCTTCTTGGAGATGGAAGATGCCTCCTTGAGGCTTGGCACAAAACATTTGATTCCTTCCTCATTGCCAGCAAAACACGTTAAAGAATCATCTGTTCCACAGGCAATGGAGCCACGAGGAACATTGTGAGCAGTCTATAAGTGCAGTCTCTGCTCCATTCGTTTTCCAGTTTGGAGAATCAATGACACCCTCCTATTCCTGTGTAAGTGTCTCGAGAGGTGAATGGTCTCTTCTTGGTTCCATAGAACAGGTTTAGGGGTCTTACTGAACTCTGCCTGTTCCTGTTTAACAGTTCAATGTACTGACCAGACGCCTCCTCTTCCTGTGGAACAGGCAGAATGATTGAATGGGTTGTCCCTCTTCTTGTTCAGTCATTTCGATGGGCTGAATAGTTTCCACATATCCGGGTGTAACCAGCTTGAGGTGCTGAATGAGTTTCTCTTTTAATTGTGGAAATGTGCAGTGCCTGGCCGTTCTGTTACATCAATGTTACCGACACTTTAACAGCACAAATGTGAATGTTGTTTGGGTCTTGCTGAATATGGACACATACCGGTTCAGGAGCTGAGTGGGGACAAAATGTTCTGAATATTGTGTGATCTTCAGTGATCACTCCGCTTCTGATCTTGGGATAGATGGGGGGCGCCGGGAATGGGGGCACATAGACGATGACGAATGAGCTGAAGATGTTTGTGCTGAGGAAGTTAATCTGAGGATGTCCTGAAGTGATGTCCTGGGACTGAGAGGATTGTCAGCCAACGACCACAAACACCTTCCTTTGTGCTCTGAAAGACCCCAACCAGTGAGGACGTTAGACCTGACTCTCATTAAGCTCAGATAAGTAGGTGGTCTTGATGACATCCTCAGTCAACTACTGCCTTGATATCAAGGCCATTCACTCTTTCCTGAGCCCCTGTGTTCACCTCTTGTTCACATCAACACGGTGACGGTGTATGTGTAGAGAGTGTTTTCCTCTCACAGAGGGTAATCAATGTCAGGAATTATCTGGACTAGAACGTTAGGGGAGCTACATCACTGAAAGTATTTAATGGAGTGGTACATGAATCGTTGACCTGTCAGAGAGCTGAGGAGTTTGAATAACTGGGCATTAAGGAGGAGTTAATGCGAACAGTAGATTAGCTATGATCGTATACAATGGCTTGACCGTCCGAATTACCTATTCCTGTTCCTTATGTTTTCATTTTCTGTAATTTCAAAGTAAATGGCTGTAATTTTCCTGGATGTACTGTTATTGCATGTTGCAATCAGAGAGAGCAAAGCACTTTTGAGTCATCTCTGAGTGAGGCTCTACCATGCACTATGATCTGATTAAGGTCTCAGCAGCACTTTTCTGTCAGTGTACCATTTTCCTACGTTCATTTGTCTTTCAAATGTCTTACATAGACAATTTTGAACAAATGGAAATATCTAGGAAATATCACAATCTTCTGTGGAAGGGAATTCACACCTTGACAACCCTATGAGAATCTCTTGTTCGTGTTCTGACCAGTGTTGGAGGGTCACACATGTCTTTTCCCACTCCTCTATTGGTGAAAGCAAATTTTAAATGTAACCAGTTGAGTGCTGTGTCCAGTGATACAGGTATCGGACTGGGTAATTTTTCTTCAAAAATCTGAGACACAGAAAGTTGAACTGTGAACAAATGGTAAAATGATAGTGTCCCAAATGTTTTTTTCTGACTTTCAACTTATTCTGCTCACACAAATGTCTGGGAATGCGGATTTCTTCCCGGAACAGTTGGATTTGGCTGAATTCCCTTTGTTTCGAGCTGTACAGAGATTCTTATGAATCCTCATCAGGAATCCTCCACGAATGGTAAAGATGACTCAGGATTTTTCTGCTCTTACACCTTGTTTTCAGGCAGAACAAAGTAAGAGATGGAGACCAATTGGCTGCTGCTTCTGAAGCAAATAATATTTTTCTCCGTCTTTGTGTGGAAAAATACAAGAATGTCAACTGAAAACAAAACTGGACCATGTGCGCTCTCCATGTACATTCTCTGGAATGGATGATAATAGACTGTATGCTGTATGCAGCATCATTGCTGTTGTTGTGCACAATGTTTGTTCATTAGCAAAAGAAAATAATGTCCGCACCGACCACCCCACCAACCTCCATGTACAGCATATGATCCGCCGCCATTTCCGCCACCTCCAAACGGACCCCACCACCAGGGATATATTTCCCTCTCCTCCCCTATCAGCGTCTCTACAAAGAAAGTAATGTGCCCGTTTGATGATTTGATGAGATGTTTATATACATCTGCGTAATTTTTTAAAAATGGGTTGATATTTTCATAGTATTTGTGTTAATACCAATGCATCTCATTCAAAAAATTATTATCGATCTTTAGTCTTCTTAACAAGGGAAAATGTGTATCCAGCTGAAAAACTTCTCTGAAAATCGTGGTTTAATAAGATTTCTCATTTAAGATCAAAACAGATAATCCCTGATAATAAAAGGCCTTCATTTCAGGAATGAGTAAAGGGAAACATCTTTGAACATTTTTGAAAGGAATTATATCCGGTTGTATTTTTAGTTTAGAGGATCAGAACTTCACCCAGAGTATCTGATGTCGTCTCAGCAATGCCCTGTACAGATACAGTGAAATATTCCTAATTAAACCCAATACCCGTTGCTAAAAACAGCATCATTCCACTTACCTTCCGAATCACTTGCTGCATCTGCAGACAGACTTCGTATCAGTCATGTAACAAGAATATGAAAAACATCTGCATCAAAGAGTTCTGCAATCTCTCTGCATTTAAATTGCTCCCGACTGCAATAAACAACTCACATTATATTATTTCTGCTGAGGGTTTGCTCACTAACCTTCCCTGTCTATATCATAATGCAGATTCACTCCCTCCATTTGAAGATCTATTGAATGATCATTTTGGTGTACAAGATAGTTCAGCTTTGATCCATTCAGTCCCTTCATTCAGATATTTTCCATAGATTATTGATCATTGATGACCCTACAGTGATCTCTGAGTCAAAACTAGTTACAGTTTTATTTTTAAAAATCATATATCTCTACTATTTCCTGTTAGCGACAGCTTCCCTGTTCCTGTGCAGCAGTTCAGGCGGGTTGAATGGCCTCGTCCTGGGCTGTGTAATGTACTCAACGAGCTGAATTACTTCATCCTATATTCCTGTGTAATTCTTTGGAGGAGCAGAATGGTCTCCTCCCGTCTCATTGTAACGATCCATTCAGGCTGAATGGGATGGTCCTCTACCCTGTAATCGCACTCAGTGGTGGATTGAGGGAACAACACATGGGGTATGGTCAGCAGTATATCTCTGTAACGGCCGTGAGCGTGGATTGAGGGAACAACAGATTGGAAAGTGGCAGCAGTTGGCCATTTAGCGGCACCATCCAGAATGCTCATGGCTGATCCGGGTGTGTCTGACCATCCGTCTCCCGTCAGTTCCCAATAAACATTGTGTCTCCTGCCCGGCAAAGATCAGTCAAGCTCAAACTAAAATACCTAAATTAACCGAGTCTCCACTGCTCCCTGAGGATGAGGGCACCACTGACAGCACAACAGTAAAGGGAAAGGGACATCCTTCTTTCATTGTGGGACACAGTTTTTTTAAAAAACCGTGTTAACCTCATATCAAATCACTGTCCCTTTTCGGATAAAGTGGTACATTAACTAGGAATAGACATTAACCATTCTGCCCTCCAATCTTTACCCACGTTATCACTGACTGTTTCCAATCAAATATGTTGCTGCTGCTGTCTCAGGAAGAGAATACCTGATAGCATAACACCACATGGGCATTAAAAAAAGGAGCAGAATTAGACCATTTGGTTCATCGAGTCTGATATACCATTCAGTCATTTCTAATATGTTCCTCAACATCATTCTCCTACCTTCTCCCTAGAATCCTTGATCTCCTTATAAATCAAAAACTTATTTATTTGATTCTTAATGACACTCGCGTCTGTGTCTTAATGTGTATTTATGTGTGTGTGTGTGTGTGTGTGTGTGTCCATGTGCTTGTTACTTTTGTATTTGTGTGACTATGTCTGTCTGTCTTTGTATCAGCCTGTGTGTTTCTATCTGTGTTTGTGTCCAATTGTGTGTGACTGTTTATGTCTTTGTGTGCTTCTCCGTGTGTGCATGCTTATCTCCTTGTATGTATTGTGCATGTTATTATATTGGGGTATTTAACAATGCGTCTGTGTATTTCAATGCCTGCATCTCTGTGCAATGGGGTATCTGTTCTTCTACGAGTGAGAGAGATGAGGTTGGAACTGACAGTAGGTTTGAATTGAGAATTGCTCTTTACTGAACACTGCTCCTTATTCGGTTGGTGGGACGTGGATGTTTCCGAATCTCCACACAAGGCCTCCTGGTCCTCTCCGGCTCTCTCCAGGATCCTCCCCACATGTCAGGGTAGGGGCATGAGGGAACGGATATCTGGCACTCCACCACCCGGCTTGGCCCGTTCTGTCCTATTCCAGGCTGGTTCTCCTGGAATGGGAGAAAGGGAAGGAAGGAGTGTGGGTGGAAGTGGATGGTCCTGCTGTTAGTGCTGGACTAGGTGAGGTGTGATATGGTGAGGTGGCCGGAGGGAGTCTGTCCATAGTGTTGTATCCATGTTGTACTATTAGTGTGTGGGGCTATTGCATCAGGGACAGAAAATGTGAGGGAGGGAAGGTGCTGAATTCAACAGTGAGATTGGTCGTGCTTGAACCTTATTGGATTTAGAGTGTGAGCCTTGGTTGAGGGTAGGTGCTATAAGAGATATACAGTGAGTGTGAGGGAGCAGTGAGAATATACAGTGACACTTATCCTGACAGAGCGGAATGGATATTGATGCTTGTCCTGTATTGCTGGTCATGTCTTCAGATCATCTCAACATCGATGTGAGCCTCCCCAAATGTCTTATCCAAGTCTATCACTAATAACGACACAGGCTCTGTCCCTCAGATTCCACAGAATGAGTTTGGGTGGGTCTTACAAATAGCAAGGAGAAACAAACTTGTTGTGTTATATATCTGAACCCAAACTGTCGCGCAAATATTTTGCATCATATGCTCTGGAAATTATATATGCAACTATACTCAAAGGGAAGCTATTACATAGTGATATTATCGCTGGGCTCTTAACCCAGAGACCCAGGTAATGTTCTGGGGACATGGTTTCAAATCCTGCCATGGCAGATTGTGGAATTTGAATTCAATATGTATCTGGAATCAAGGGTTTATGATGATCAGGAATCCATTCCTGATTGCTGGAAAAACTCATCTGGTTCACTAATGTCCTTTAGGGAAGGAAACGGCTGTTCTTATGTGATCTGGCCTGCATGTCACTCCAGATCCAAGGCAAGACTCATAACTGCCATCTGGAATGGCCAGTAAATGCTGGTTATCCAGCTAAGTCCCCATCCTGTGAATGTGTAACAAATACTCGTGGGTTCTGCAGTAATAATGAATGGTGTCAAGTTGCATCGAAACTGAGTTAACTAAGTGACTGCTAATGTTGTGAAAAATAAATTCCATAAGTGTATATCAGATAGGTTGAAGAGTATGTTGTGAACCAAACGAGAGAGCAGATTATTTCGGATTTGGTGTTGTGTGATACTGATTAAGGATGATCAGCCATGATCATATTGAATGATGGTGCAAGCTCGAAGGCCAGAATGACGTACTCCTGCACCTATTGTCTATTGTCTCTTGTCTATTGTGTGGTCGGAAGGACTAATTACTAACCTTGCTCTGAAGCAGCTTTGGAGGAACAGTGACATTAATATGTTGTATTTTACACGGTGTCTGTATTCAATGTGGAATGTTTGAACATTCTGGTCAAACATCATGGAAGCCCAGACGTTAGAGGGTCAAGTTCACTCCAGTGAATTGGGAAAGTACAATATAACATTCAGTAGGAGAGCAATGGTTGTTAGACCCATATAGTCTTACAGCACGGAGACAGGCCATTCGGCCCAAACTGGTCCATTCCGAACAAAATATCCATTCACATTAACCCCATTTCCCCGCCATTTCCCTGTATCCTTCTAATCCTTTCCTACCTGTGTATTTGTCCAACTGTATTTTAAATTTTGTGAATGTACCCGTCTCAAACACTTCT
This sequence comes from Chiloscyllium punctatum, assembly GCF_047496795.1. Taxonomy (NCBI): domain Eukaryota; kingdom Metazoa; phylum Chordata; class Chondrichthyes; order Orectolobiformes; family Hemiscylliidae; genus Chiloscyllium; species Chiloscyllium punctatum. The sequence goes on from NC_092766.1 coordinate 82,132,361, forward strand.
GCTGGCAGCTCATCCCATATGCATACCACCCTGTGTGTAAAAGAAATTGCCCCTCAGGTTCCCTTTTACTCTTTCCCCTCTGACGTTAAATTGATGCCCTCTAGTCCGTGATTGCCCAATCCGAGGGAAAAAAAGACTGAGTGAATCGATGCCACCCATAATCTTATACACTACTATCAGATCCCCCTCAGCCTCATACATTCGAAAGTAAAAACTCCTAGCTTGTTCAACCTCTCACTATAACTCAGACCATTGAGTCTTGGCAACATCCTTGTAAATTTCTTCTGCACTCTTTCCAGTTTAATAACATCCTTCCTCGAGCAAAGTGAACAAAACTGAACATGACGCTACAAGTGTGGACTCGCCAACATCTTGTATAACTGCAACATAACTCCCTAATTTCGATACTCAGTGCTCTAACTGATGAAGGCCAGTGAGTCAAAAGCCTTTTTCAGTGCCTTGTCTACCCGGGACTCCACTTACAGAGAACTCTGCACCTGAATTCCAACGTCACTCTGTTCCACTGCAATCCTTAAGGCCCTGCCAGTCACCATGAAACTCCTGCCTTGATTTGATTTTCTAAAATGCAAGAACGTACACTTATCTGATTTAAATTCCATTTGCCATTTCTCGGCCCACTTCCCCACCTGATCAAGGTACTGCTGTAATTTCTGAAATTTCTGATAACCTTCCTCACTATCCACTATACCACCTATTTTAGTGTCACCTTGAAACTTACAAATCATGCCTGTACATTCTCATCTCAATCATAGATATATGTAATATATGAATATATGGTCGCAGCACCGACCCCTGAGGCATTCCACTCATCACAGGCCTCCAGGCTGACAAGCATCCTTCCATGATTACCCTCTTCCTCCTATCATCAATCCAATTTTCAACCTAATTTGCCAGCTCCCCCTCAATTCCATATGATCTAACCTTCCAGAGCAGCGTACAATGGGGAACCTTATTGAAGGCTTTACTGCAATCCATATAGACTATATATACAACCATGCCCTTACCAAAGTTACTGGTCACTTCATCAAAGCACTCTAGCAAATGTGTGAGCCATAATCCCCCATTCACAAGGCCCTGTCTTTCCAAATGCATGTATATCTTCTCCCTCAGAATCTCCTCAAGTAACTTACCTGCTACAGATTTTAGGTTTACTGTTCGAAAGTTCCCCGGTTTTTTCTTTGTAGCCCTTCTTGAATAAGGGCACAGCATTCACTACCTTCCAGTCCTCCAGGATTTCACCCGTTGGCTACTGATGATGCAAAAGTATCATCCACGGCCCCCGCTATTTTTTTCCTGTCCTCCTGCAGTGTTCCTGAATATATCTGGTCAGTACCAGGATATTTATAGAAATACTACAAAGTCTGAAAAATATCTTTATTTATTTCAGGTAAAACACCCAAGAGTGAGAAAGTGAGTTAACAATGATTAGCATAATAAATTAAGATTATATGAATCACAGGAAGTGACTTCAGAAGAATTCCACACATTGTGGAATCCTGAGAATTCTCAGAAATTTACGATCCAGAAAAGCAGGGCTATGAAACGGGTAAGGAAATCAAAAAGGGCACATGCATGCAAACAAACAGGAACACAAAGACTGCATAAATCTATGGTCTATATTTCAAAGGAAAGAGAGAAGCATAGTCAAATGTGGAAATCTGCAATCAGGAGAGACGAGCTTATTATGGATAACTGGGAAATGGCCAAGCAAATAACCAGTTACCTCGCATCTGTCTTCATGGAGGAAGATCCAGAAAATCACCCAGAATTGCAATGTCATTATTTAGGACTTATGGATCAAAAGACAAAAAGTCAATTTATATCAGTAACAAGGCTCTACTTGAACATGCAGCTGGATTGAGCATTGCTAACCTTGACAAACCAGATGTCGTTCATACCAAAATCTTCAGAAATAAACCACTAATAGAAGTATTAGTTGCACTGTCGATGACTGTGTTCTATTACCCAGTGCATTCTGCATCGTCTGGAAGCCGTTGCAGATAAATGGACATTAGTAAACGTGATCCAAGCACTAGAGATGAACGGTCATGATTCAAGCATCTACAAAGGAAAGAAGAGATAGTGTGGAGAACTGCAGACCAATTAACTTGACATTTGTGGGGAAACTGTTGGAGTCTATTATATAGGATGTGATATTCGTTATTTAGAAATTAACAGCAACATTGGAGAGAATCAGTCTGTATTTCTGAAAGGGAAATCATACTTGACAAGCTTTGGAATTGTTTGAAGTTGATTCCTACAGCATAGATAATGGGGAACCATTACAATTGGCATATTTTAGATTATCAGAAGGCTTTCTATAAGAACTCATGCAATGAGTTCATAAATGCAATGAATGTGAAGGGTATTTGAGGGAATATATGCAAGTGGTAAGTTAAAGTTTGGATTGCATTGCTTTAAGGGAGTCAGAATATAGATGTAAAGACATTTTGAAGCAGTTTAACAGCGTGTTGGTGAGTTCTGTACCTGGAATATTGAGTACAGTTTTGGTCACCAAATCTGAGAAAGAATATACTGACCCCAGAGGAAGTTCAATGGACATTCTCCAGATTAATCCCTCAATTGGCGAAATTGCGTGATGAGGAATCTCCGCCTGTGTTCTCTAGAGTTCAAAGAATGAGAGATGGGTCACTGTGAAATGCAAAAAATTCACAAAACATGTGACAAGTTGGAAATTAACAGGATGTTTCTCCGGCTGCCTAATACACAATCAAGGGAAATAATGGCAGGATAAAGGACAGACCATTTAAGACTTCAATAAGGAGTAAATTCTGCACGGGTCGGGGACTAACTAACACGGGGCATGGAAACCTGCTGACAGGGCAAGATTAGGGAGAATTCCCAGATAATATACAAGTGTGTCCAGCGGAACAAAATAACCAGGGAACAGGTAGGTCTCATTAGTGACTTGCCAAATTGCATCCAAATGAAGTTTAGTGGTAGGAGACACAAGGTGGTGGTTGACTGCTTGTGTGACTGGAGGCCAGTGTCCAATGGTAGACCACAGGGATCAGTGCTGTATCTCTTATTGTTTGTGATTCGGAGGTGCTGGTGTTGGACTGGGTGGACAATGTGGTAAATCTCATAACACCAGGTTAAATCGAACAGGTTTATTCAGCGGCACTAGCTTTCGAAGTGCTGCTTCTTCATCAAAGCGCACAATCACCTGATGAAGAAGTAGTGCTTCAAAAGCTAGTGCCTCTGAATAAACCTGTTGGACTGTAACCTGATGTTGTGTGATGTTCAACTTGAATATTTGTGGTAATCATAAATGATGAAGCTGTGAATATGGATGAGAGGTGGGGAGTGTGAGAAGTAAGTTTGTGTTTGATACACAGATTGGCTGTTGGCTGGCATTGAGGAGGACTGCCTTAAGTTACGGAAAGATACAGATGGAATGGTCATCTGGGAAGATCAATGACAGATGGAATGTAACCCTGATAAATAGGAGGGGATACACTTTGGAAGAAGGAACCAGACAGGAGAGGACTCAATGAATGGTAGCACACTAGGAAGGTCAGAGGGTGCTTCTCCACACATCCCTGAATGTGAGTGGACAGGTTCATACACAATTTGGGAAAGTATAAGGGACTGTAAACATTGAGGCGCAGATTATAAGAGCTATGCGGAACTTTGGTGAGGCCAAGATGGAATACTGTGTATAGTTCCGGAGAACATATTACAGGAAGGATGTGACTGCATGGGAGGGTTTGCAGAGGGGATTCACCAGAATGTTCCCTGGGATGGCGCATATCAGCTATGGAGAGAGGCTGGATAAGCTTGAGTTGTTTAGTTTGGAGGAGAGGAGGCTGAGGGGGACGTGATTCTGAAGGATAGGATTACGAGGAGCATGGATAGGGTGGATGGGCAGCAGTTGTTCCTTTTAGTCAAGGGGGCACACTTTTAAAGTGAAGGGTTTGCGGTTTAGTGAGGATTTGAGGATTGCTTTTCAGCCAGTGTGTATTGGGGTCTGAAGTACACTTCTTGAGAGGGGAGATATCATGGCAAACTCAAAACTATTAAAAGATACGCGGTTGTGCACTTGAAATGCCTTAAGATTCACAGCTAGGCGTATTGTGTCGGAAAGTGGGCCTTATATAGACCATGCTGTATTTCTGATAGTACAGAGTCTTTGCTTCTGTGGTTGTATGACTGTAGAAGGTCAATCAGTGAGTACCTTAAAATTGGAATTGATAGGATTCTGAAGAATGTCTTAACAAAGTTTATAAGAGAGAACTTGTGATATTTTCGGAAAATATGTTAATGGCAAAATTAAGAGAAAGAAATGTGCAGCTTTCTTACAGTTTGATGTCAGATAATTGAGGACTGGGTAATGGTAGAACTATGGAACAAAAGTTTCAGTTATGCCTTCACAGAGGAAAACAAAATAAAAAAGAAAACTTCCTAGCAATACTAGGGATCTTTAGTCTGGTGAGAAAAATGGAATAGAATGAAATTAGCAACTAAACAGTTTAGAGAAAGTATCGGAATGAAATTAATGGACATAGACAAAGTCAACAGAGATTTATGAAATGGGAATCATATTTGTTAAAGTGGCTTTTAGCAACATTATGGAGAAGGTAGCAATGTAATACGAGGGGAATCTCAGAAAGATTTTTGATAAAGCCCCAAGCATATTGTGTGAATTCGAATCCTGAGGGACTTGGTCTAACGTATGGTCATGGTTTTAGAATGGGAGAGCTGGCAGGAAACAGTGCGCAGGAATATAACAACATTTTTTTTCAAAATGGAAGTCTAGGAGGATATAGCAAGGATCGTGTCTTGGGCCCCAGCTATTCCCAATACCCATCATATATTTGGTTGACGGGCTCAAATGCAATATTCCCAAGTCTGCTGACAGCACTAAACGATATCAGCATGTGAGTTGTGAGGAAGATGTAAAAAAGCTTCAAATTGACTGAGACAAGTGAAATTCCTGGGAAAATACGTGGCAGATGAAGAGTAATGGCAGAGATGAGATGTTGTGTACTTTGATGGGAACAATTGATTTGGCAGCCTATAATTTGAAAAGGGAATGTTTGAAACAAGTTGTTCTATAAAAGAACTTAAGCTGCATTTTCGTTTATTTCTGTGCAGCCCTCTGAGTACATGTGACAGTGAATCTGAAGCCAGAAGTCAATACTGGGACTGTCATTGACACGCTGACCAGTGTATATCGACCCAGCAAGTGGGGAGCTGTAACATTGAAAAGAATCACGATCACCTTGTACACCAGTCACTAAAGCAATATTGTAGGAGCAGAAAGCAGGTAGACAGATAAATGATGTATTAACCTTCATTTCAGGGGAATTGAGTGCAGGAGTAAGAGTATCCTACTGCAGCTGTACAGGGCCTTGGTGAGACCCCATCCCGAACATTGTACAGTATTGTGTGCAGTTTCGGTCTCCTTACCCAGGAAAGGACAAACCTGACATTGAGGGAGAGCAGGGAAGGATGACCAGACTGATCTCTGGGATGACAGGCTTGTTGTGGGAGCAGAGTTTTGGGCGGCTGGACCTCTATTCCATGGGATTTAGGAAAATGAGTGGTGATCAGGGTGAAATATATAAAACTCTGACAGGGCGAGAAAGATTGGAAGTTGGCTTGGACGCCTGAAACAAGGGGCCACAGCATTAAGTACAGAGAGGTCACTTTGCATTGAGATGAGAATATATGTCTTCACTCAGAGACTGGCGAACCAGGAGTACTATCTCCCAGCTCGGGCTGTGGAAACCTAGGCACTGAATATAACTAAGGATTTCTGGAAATTAAAAGGATAGGGAGAGAGCGGAGTATCGTGTGAAGATAGAAGATCAGCTATCAATGAGGTTGTTCTCCAATAACTCAGTCGCTGTGTTCCTGTGCAACACCATGTTGTGCAAAATCGTGCAATATTAATAATGGGGTCTATGGGAAAAAGAGGGTAAGGGGCGAACCCCCAAAAATATTAGTAAAGCCAAAAATTTAATTTAGGCTAACACACATACTAGCACAGTCCAAATAAATCTTTAAGTCCCATATTGTAATAAAACAGTGTTGTAAATGTAACACTTTCAAAACTGACTACAGCAGTGTACCTTTCACCACACTCTTCACCAGAAAGTGCGTGGGGCTGACTGACCACGTCATGTCGATGGGGAGATTCCAGTTCTCCTCAAGAATCTCCCCACAGTTTGAAATAAAGTTCTTTCTAAATGGATACTACAATTCCCCGTTTCAGGCTCAGTTTCAAGGCTTCCAGAGCGGATTACATTCCTGTTTTAGCTGAACACATTGTTGTCCATTTTGCAGACAGAGGATCCTGAGGCTGGGTTTTGCTGTTCAGTTGGTTCCCGGCAAGGAATTGCGTCACAGTGAACGGGAATTCACTTTATGGAAAAAGGTTCATGAATCACATTGCAACCAAATTGTATTTAATCAACACGCGTTATCTGAGAACTGCCTGTATATTGAATAGAGGAGCAAAATTGATGGGCTGAAGGGACTACAGCAGTTCTCACTTTATATTTCACAATGTTTAAACATATTAAGGGATATGAAAATTGTATGGGTAAAACTGCATTAAGGAGATGTTCGACCATTAACTTGCACAGAGAAAGCTCGATGTGTTGTGTGACGTACTCATTTCCCGAAGTTCCTGTACAGTTTGTGGGAAAGCTCAGTCAGTGTTGTCACAAACCGTCAGACATTAGGAAGGAGGTCTCTGCAGGGTCAACAGGACTATGTTTCCCGTTCCCTTTCCCGACACCAAAGTTGGAGGCAGATGTTCTCTCCGGGTATATTCTTTAAGAGTTCGGAGCAGTTGATACAATTGAGTGTCTTGCTTGGCCGTTTCAGGGACTATTGAAGAGTTTATCACATGGCTGTGTGTCTGGAGTCACTTTTAGGCCAGACCAGGAAAACACGGGAGATTCACTTCCTGAAAGTACATTGGGTAAGGAGATCGATGTTTACAATCAACATTGGACACAAGATCACTATTACTGACACCAGAGTTTAGATCTTGATATGTTAATAATTGTTTTTATCTTCCACCAGCTGCCCAAGCATGAGCCTGGTCTGTATTAGTAATCCAATGACAATTCCAAGACCGCATCATCTCCACATGGAGACCTATCTGAAACCACACTGAGCTGCTTATTTCTGTGCTACTTGACAGCTCTGTCAAATAGAAGTCCCACCAATTTGACTGTCGTGATGGGACTGATGGGGTGGTAATTGGTCAGATTGTATTTATTCCCCTCTTAGGAAACTGGACATAGCTGAGTAATTTTCCACGTTGCCAGGGAGATGTCAGAGTTGGAGCTGGAATGAAACAGCTTCCCCAGTGACACGGCTTATTGTACCGCACAAGTCTTCAGTCCCATTGCAGGAATGGGGTCAGGGCCCATTGCCTTTGTTGTATCTACTGTGTTCAGCGGTTTCTTCATGTCACGTGCAGCGGATCGAATTGGTTGAAGACTGCCATCTGTGATTCTGTGGGCATCATGATAGGGTAAGTTGGATCATCCACTCAACACGTCTGGCTGAGGATAGTGCAGACACCACATACTTGACTTTTACACTGATGTACAGGACTGTTCCATTATTTAGGATGGGGATATTTGTGGAGTCCTCTCCCCCAGTAAGTTGTTTAATGGTCCATCGACATTTATGCTTGGATTTGGCAGGATGACAGTGCTTCGATCTGATTTGTTACTCGTGGTATAATTTCTGCCTCTGTACCAGATGTTCGTTCTGCTGCTTTGAGAGAAACCAGCCAATTGCGGTAGCTTTAATGGGTTTTCATCATATAAAGGTACACATGGTACTGACCCTGGCATGTTCACCCACACTCGTCACTGAACTATAGATCGGCTTGAGGGTAATGGTGGACTGAGACATTATCCTGGGGGAAAGGTTACAGATTGTCATTGAATACAATTCTGCTTCTGCTGTTGCTGCTGTGACCTACAGCATCAGATGATAACCCAGTTTTAGCTGCAATATCTACAATTCAATTCTACTGACTGTCCCCCAGTTCACACCGAGACCCATTCACCCATCAGCCCTGTATTCAGTGACCTACTCTGGTTTCTGATGCGGCAACCCTTCCATTTTCTAATTCTCATTCTGCTGAAATTCTTTCCTTGGTGTCACGCCTCCAATTTGTTACTTTAACTCAATCAATTTTAGGTACTAATCTAAATCTTTTCCTTTCAGTAATGCCATCTTCTGTATTTGAAGTGAATGTGTTTCCTTCTGTTTTCCTCCCTGACCATAATTCAGACCACTGCAGTGTCAGTGATGCCAGCCTTATGCAGTTCCAGAGTTAAGGAACTTGTCACCATGTGTTATCGTTCAGTTCCCAGTGTACGGCGCTCCATGTTGGACAGGATGTTTGAGCATCTTTGACAATATGTCGTTGGAAATTGTTCAAAAACAGAAATTGCTGAAGAAATTGCTGAAGATGTTGCAGCATTTTATGAAGTGAATGCAGATATAAACTTTCAGGTCCAGTGAACCTTCTAAAAAGCTCCCGGTTTCTCTAGCAATTTTTGATATTTTTATTTCCAGTATCGATCATTATTTTGTAATTGTAAATATGTTCTGTGCCGCTATTCATTTCTGGAGAAACTCAGCAGGTCTGTCAGCATCTGCAGGGACAGAGAAACAGGATTAGTGTTTCAAGTCTAGTGTGACACTTCTTCAGAGCTCAAAATGATTGGAAAATGTGCTTCAAATCCCTAGCCAGAGTTGGGGAATGGGTGACAGGGGAAAGAGGGTGTGGCAAAAGATAAAAGAAGATTCTGTGAAATGAGTTTAAATTAAGATGCGATGGGGAAAGGGGTTATCTCTATTGAGTGCAAGATAAGGAAGACACAAGCACACAAGGTCATTGGGAGGCCAGGAGGGGGAATGTTGACTATATGGTATTATATAAATCTGGCCATAGTTACGTTTTCATTGTCGAGATCATCACCCCCGTTAGACAAATAAATTCAGGTGCGTGACTTGTTATTGGCACTAAATAAGCGTTTCATGCTGCCTCAGTATTGTAATAAGGAGAAAAACAAATAATAGTATGAAGTTTTGACTGAGTATTATTTTACTGTCATGTTTAATATAGTTTCAAATTTGCAGCGCTTATCTTTAAATGCTTGTTCTTGAAGTTAGTATCAGATGGAGTGTAGAAGGTTGTGGGCTGACATTATAGAAGTTTATGAAATCAAGAGAGGTACGCATCGGGTGAATAGCCAAGGGCTTTTCCACAGGAGGGGAGAGTTCAACCATAGAAGGCATAGGTTTAAGGTGAAAGGGGGAAGATTTAAAAGGGACGCAGAGGCAGTGTTTTTATACAGAGTGGTACGGGTATAGAATGAGCTTTCAGAGGAAGAGTGGTCGATGCCAGTACAGCTATAAGATTTAAAACTCATTTGGACAAACATACAAATGCGAAACATTTAGAGGCCTATGGGCCAAATGAAAGCAGATGGGGCTAGTTTAGATTGGAAAACCTGGCCAGCATGGACATTAAGAAAAGCTTCACGCAGTGTCAGTGCGGGTTTGTGAAAAGGAAATTATATTTTGCCCTGTAAGATCATGCAAAGATTTCTGGAGATGCCTGGAAATATAACAAGCGGACTTGATAAAGGGGATCTAGTAGAAAGAGGCTTTTCAGAGATTTTCCGCAGGGTATTACAAAATAAAAGATCTTACTCAAACCAGAAGCTTGTAGTATGACAGATAATGTATTAACATACGATGATGACTGGTTAACACATAGAAATCGGAGAGTCAGGATTAATGGATCTTTATGATAAAGGTGTATCTGCTGGAGCACCACACATATCAGTCCGATGGCATCAGTTATTGCAATCTATACTGACAGCCTGAAGTAGGGAGCTGAGTGCAATATACATCCGAGTTAGCTGCAATATCTAAAGTTCAATTCTACTGACTGTCCCCCAGTTCACACCGAGACCCATTCACCCATCAGCCCTGTATTCAGTGACCTACTCTGGTTTCTGTTGCGGCAACCCTTCCATTCAGCCCATTGACACTACTCCACCAGTAAGACACTGAGAACCAAAAGGCTGGCTGTTATTTAATGGAGAGGACTTCCAGAAAAGGAGGAGTACAAAGTGATTGGAGTCTTCCTGAGTATGAAACATAACGTCAGCATGCTGATGCAGCAAGTAACTAGGTTGGATCATTAACCGGCTTCCAGAGATGAAAGGGTTGAGTTATTCAGAATCTCTATAATGGTGAGGTGATTATTCATTGGGGTTTAAATGAATGAAGAGTGATACTGTTGAAATATACAAGATACAAAGCGGGCTTGAGAAGGTAGATGGTGAGAAGTTGCTCCCATTCCTGGGCAGAATGTCGAACTCGAGGATACAGATACCGAATAAGGAACATCGATTTCAATCTGAGATGCAAAGTGATGCCTTCTCTCAGAAGGTAGTGAATATCTGGAATTCCCTAACCCAGAGAAATGTCGAGAGATACAGGAGTCAGCATGAAAGTGGAGTTGGGCCCTGGAGTAGATCAGCCACGTTATTATTTTATGACAGGGCTAGCTTGAGGGGGCGAATGACCTACTTCTGTTCCTATTTATTAATTTCACATGTTACGCTATTGGAAACGAACAGGTTATTTTCCTGGAAGTCATGTTGCACAATGTTGCATTCAGGGACAACAGATGATTTGTTTCAGTTAACTGTAGGTGGGGTATAGGGGCTGTATACCCAGCGTATTTAAGTCTGTAACATGACCCACATCTGGAGCAGAGGTTACAGAGTGGGTAAGCCTAAAAGAAAGCTTGGGGTTGGCGGTGGGCTCCTGACCCAGCCTGAATTTTGCAAGTAGTTTTCCAAAACTACATCTCACCATCGGAGTGGCCTCGATGTGCCTTTGTGTAGCAGGTCCGAAGGGTTGAACGTAACATCAGAACATGGCGCTGAGGGACCTGAGTGGGCCATTCAGCCCATTGACACTACTCCACCAGTAAATAAGATTGTGGTTCATCTCATTGTGTTCCCAGCTGCACTTTGCTCCTGATGCACCACTATCCCTGATGCACCTGTTTGCGGAAAATCATTTTATATTATATCGAAGCCAGCCTCGATATAGTATAAAGATTCAGCCATCCCAAACTTCGGGAAAAGAGAATTTCCACTGGAATAAATTCCCACTTGGTGAATTTCACCGAATTCCTGCTCTGACTGAGGTTGGAGGGTGTCACTGTTTCATTTTTATTCCACTCCTCCACTGCTCCCAACAAATTTAAAATTTAGCTTAAAAATGTGTTGCTGGAAAAGCGCAGCAGGCCAGGCAGCATCAAAGGAGCAGGAGAATGAACATTTCGAGCATATGCCCTTCTTCAGCAATGAGGAGGGTGTGCCAAGCAGGCTACGATAAAAGGTAGGGAGGAGGGACTTGTGGGGAGGGGCGTTGGGAATACGATAGAGGGAAGGAAGTTAAAGTGAAGGTGATAGGCTGGAGAGGGGTGGGGTGGAGAGGTCGGGAAGATGATTGTAGCTCAAGAAGGCGGTGCTGAGTATGAGGGACTGGGAAAAGGTGGGGAGAGGGGAAATGAAGAAGCTGGAGAAATCTGCATTCATCCCTTGTGGTTGGAAGGTTCCTAGGCGGAAGATGAGGTGCTTTTCCTCCAGGCGTCGTGTTGCCACCGTCTTGTGATGGAGGACGCCAAGGACCTGCATGTCTTTGGCAGAGTGAAAGGGGTATTTAAAGTGTTCAGCCACACTGCGGTTGAGTTGGTTGGTGCAGGTGTCCCAGAAGTTTTCTCTGAAACGTTCTGCAAGTTGGCGGCCTGTCTCCCCAATTTAGAGGAGGCCATATTGGGTGCAGCGGATGCAGTAAATGATGTGTGTGGAGGTGCAGGTGAATTTCTGACGGATATGGAAGGATCCCTTGGGGCCTTGGAGGGAAGTGAGGGGGGAGGTGTGTGCGCATGTTTTGCATTTCTTGCAGTTACACGGGAAGGTGCCGGGAGTGGTGGTTGGGTTGGTGGGGGGTGTGGATCTGACGAGGGAGTCGCGGAGGGAGTGGTCTTTTCAGAACACTGATAGGAGTGGGGAAGGAAATATATCCTTGGTGGTGGGGTTTGTTTGGAGGTGGCGGAAATGACGAAGGATGATACGTTGGACATGGAGGTTGGTGGGGTGGGAGGTGAGGACCAGTGGGGTTCTGTCCTTTTGGTGATTGGAGGGACGGGGTTCACGGGCAGAGGAGCGGGATGTGGAGGAGATGCGGTGGAGAGCATCGCCAACCACGTCGGAGGAGAAATTGCGGTCTTTGAAGAAGGAGGCCATCTGGGTTATTCAGTATTGGAATTGGTCTCCCTGGGAGCAGATGCAGCGGAGGCAAAGGAATTAGGAACATGCGGTGGCATTTTTACAGGGGGCAGGGTGGGAGGAGGTGTAACCTCGGTAGCTGTGGGTGTCATTCGGTTTATAGTAAACATTCATGTTTAGTCGGTCATCTGAGATAGAAATGGAGAGGTCTAGGAAGGGGAGAGAGGTGTCTGAGACTGTCCAGGTAAATTTGAGGTCGGGTGGAAGGTGTTAGCAAAGTTGATGAACTATTCTCCTAGTAAACTTTAAATGTAACCAGGTTGGTGATATGGCCGATCATAAAGTTCTCAGACTGCATCAGGTTCAGTGACAGGAACAAGTCAGGCAGATTTCTTTAGTCAGCCACAAATAACTAATAGAACTGATGGATGTGCATGGTGGATATCTGGTTAGCACTGCTCCCTCCCATCATCGAGGAGCTGCGTTCAATATAACCTCAGGCGACGCTATGTGTGGAGTTTGAGCATTCTCTCTGCAGATTTCTGTGTGGGTTTCCTCCCAATGCTCCAACAGTCCAAAGATCCGCAGCTGAGAGTGGATTGGCTATGCTAAATTGCCCTTCATGCCCAGGGATGTGAAGGTTAGGTAGGTTAGTCATGGGAAATGCAGGATTACTTGGATAGGGTAGGGGGGCAGGTCCGGTGGATGCTGTTTGGAGGGTCAGTGTGGAGTTGATGGATGGGATGCCCTGCTTCCACACTGTAGAGATTCTGTGAAAATGGCAAGAAATTTGGTCTATACCCAGTGGGTATCTATCTGATCCACTCTCATCTAGGTCTTGTACGTTTCAATAAGATCATCTCTCTTTCCAAGTGTGACCTGTTAAATCCTTCATAATATAAGGTACTCATTCCTGGAATGCGTGAAGTGAAACATCGCCGAACTGCTTCTAACGTAATTATATTCTTTCTCAGAGAAGGAGACAAAGAAAAAATAATCTCACACTCAGATCTTGAGTTTTATTTTTTTTTCTCTCAGTGTTGTGGTTCTTTGTAACTCTTTTCCCCACAGAGCATTGGAGGCAGAGATATTGAATAATTTTGAGGAACAGACAGAAGGTTCATAAATAACAACGGTGTCGAGGATTATCAGGGATTGGCAGTAATATGCGGTATGGGGGTAAATGTAGACAGTGGCACCAAATGACACTGCTCCAGAACATCCAGGAATATAATTCAAAACCAAATGGTAATATCGATAAAATGTTAAGGGGGAAGCCCAGATGGTGGCGATCTGAAAGGTCTGTTTTAATGGGGTCTGCATCAGAGCACAGGCAAAGTGGTTCTCTAACCCACCCCATCCCAGCCAGTTACTTAACATTCAACACTAAAAAGAGCGATAGAATCTTTACTAATCCCGTTTCATCAAGTGGAAATGACAAAACATGGGAAAGGATCGATCAAGTCACAACATGCAGTGCGCCCGTCAGAAGCATCGAGCAGGCCTGAGGCTGTAGCTGCAACCCACTCTGCTCGTTCCATGGACCCAGTTACTCACCAGGCCTTGGTCACTGAATTCACCAAGTTATGTGAAATGATTGAAGGCATGACTGAACAGAAGTCCAGCTGTGGCTAGAACCGCTCTCAGACGTGCTCCAAAAACATGAGCAGCAACTCGACAGCCTTGGAAACAGAACATACAATGTCAAGTGCCGAACTGCATTGACAGAGACTGCGATCAATTCCTCTCGGGAGAGGATCCTCCTCCTTGAAATACAGGTCCATACCTTAACTGAACAAGATGACCACCTCGAGAACAGGGAGAGGACGAAGAATGTTCACATCGTCGATCAGCTGAGCCAGACGGCAGGTGGTCAGCTTTGATCTGGCTGCTGTGATTCCTTCACTTCGAAGCTGAAGTTCATTGGGTTACGGCACGGTGGTTATACTCAGACCAACACCTTTGCCCTGTCCTTGTGCGACTACATAGTTACAGGGATAAACAAAGACTGATGGAAGCTCAGTGTGGTTTCCGATGGCTTTAATCCACGAGAGCTCCAGGATTATGTTCTTTTATGACTTTTCAGCATCGGTGATTCAGGAAAGAAAATCTTTTGATGATATCAAGAGAAGAGTAAGGGAACTCGGGATTCAGTATCCCTTAAGGTTTCCAGCGGTGCTCTGTATTGCTTTGAATGGGTCAATTAACTCGTCTGATTCTCCAGAGAAAGCGAAAACTTTGTGGATAATTTAAAGAAAGCTGGATGTTTAGATAATCATGTTTCTCCCTTAAAGAAATTTTGTTGGATTTTTCTGGTATTAACCAGTGTTAAATTATAGTCAGAGATGGGTAGAGTTCACACTTTTAACTTCTTCATTAGTATTACTACTTGTTTTCTCTTTCTTTGCTTGTGTCGGAGGTGTGGCTCAAGTTGGAGGGAGTTACAAAGGTAGTTGTGATGACAACTGCCGACCTAAGGACAGTTGAAGCCTGGTTTTTGTTATTATTTGCCCTGAATGCCATATTGGTAGCGGGGAGAAGATAAAGTTTTGGGATATGTAAGCACCCGCAATGGGCAGGGTAAATTTCCATATAAAGTATCATTGGCAGTTCGGATTTTGTTTCGTTCATTTTTTTTTATGTGATTAGCTTGTTAGTTGTAGTAGTAATAGTTTGTATCGTTTTTAGGGTCGCTGAGTGTTTTATCATTAATGCTCAGCGATGTGTAATTCGATGTGAAACTCTCTCGAATTCAAATGTTGCTGCAATGTGTTATGGATTATTATGTGGTTAAATGGTGTACCTGAAACATTAAGGGCAGTGAATTGCCAGTCAAGAGTAAAAATGTAATTTCTCGTCTTAAGATCAAAGAGGGTGGATGTTGCCTATTGCAGGAGATGCACCGTGATGACAAGGAACATATGATGTTACAGCAGGGCGGCTTTGATCGGGTTTATTTCGCGTCTTTTAATACTGTGAGTAGGGGAAAAGTCAGAATGGATAGTAAGAATCTTCCATTTAAATCACTAGTTTGTATTAAACACTCATGGAAGGATCATAATCCTCAAAGCCTTGAACTATGGGAATTAATGCAGTGTTTTGAATTGCCACCCAGTGCACCCGCTTAAAATCCTGGTAGATGCATTTCCCAAATTAAGTTATCTTGCATCGTGGCACATTATTGTAGAGGATATTTCAACGGTGGACAGAATGTCCAAAGGTCCCCAATACCCTCGTTATAATGTACGTAATTAGTGGATTTGTGTGCAGAATCAGAGCTGGTGGATGTCTGGAGGCAGTTCTACTTCACAAGTAGAGATTTCATTTTCTTCTTGAACCCGCATATATAGCACAAGAGGGTTGATCTCTTCCCCATCCCTGAACCAATCTTAGGTTCGCTGGCATCCTGCACAATTGGGAATATTACCCCAACATACTTGCCCCAGATTTGGGATAGAAGTCACATAAGATTATGTTGTTTGTAGATGAAGGTCTTATATTTTTGTCAAATCCCGCAATTTCGGCAGCTCACGTGATCCAATGCATTAAATCGCTCCTCGCCTTTTTGGGCTTTAAGATTAATTTTGCAAAGTTGGAGGCCATGCCTATGAGAGGTCTTAGGGAAATACCAGATTTTGAGGGTAATTCCTGTTTTCCTTTTAAATGGATGGGGGTGGGTGGGGGGAGGGAGGTTTCTCTATTTCAGAATATTCATTACATCCGTTTTTGATCATTTATTTAACATGAACTATGTCCATATGTTTGAAAAATTAAACAAGACCTTCAAAGAAGGGAGGCACCTCCAATATCCTGGCTAGGTCGGATAGCTGTTCTTAAAATGAACGTTCTTCCTCATTTATTGTAACCCGTGTGAAAGCTTCCTTTGATGTTTCCCAGACAGACATTTAGGAAATTTTATGGCTGGTTAACTCTTTCATTTGGCACCATAAGCGACTCTCTATCAAGCTAACCAAATTTTAACTACCCCACATTGTGGGGAGTAGATCTCCCAGATTAAAAGTTATGAATTCAGGTCTTTTTTATCCTATGTTAGTGCCTGGGCCGCTGAGGACTCGGCGTCAATAGGATTAGATATTGAACCCTCTCGGACAAAGTGGACCCTTATTGGTCTGCTGGTCTTAGACAAAATTAGAATATTTATGGAGTATTGTCATAACCCAATAATTATCAATACTGTTAAAGCATGAATGACAATGCGTCACATTGAGGGCAATACAGTCAAAACCATGTTTCTTACCCCTATAATTGGTATACCGGGTTGTCATCCTGGGATAATGGTTTCCAGGTTTAAACTGTGGGCAGCAAAGGGTGTGTCTTACTTGAGTGATTTAGAATTAGTCGAATCCTTACAGTGTGATTAAAAGCCCTTGGGCCCATCAAGGGTAAAAACATTCTCTGCTCGAAATTGTATTTTATAACAAGACGTGTTTAGAAGTTGTTTTTGTTGTAATATCATTATGGTGAGTCAACTGAAATAACCAGAATTACATAGTGTGATTGGATATCTATAACCATAAAATAAGAGTATATTTTTGTTTGGTTTGTGTAAAGCATGCTGACTGTTGCATGAAAGTATACAGTTGATGGAATATACTGTTAGGAGAGTGCGTTTCATCGGAAATGCTCTCAAACAGGCGCTTGAAGAAAATTGGGGTAAAAGTGCCTGAGTGCCGTCTGGACAGTGACAGGAACGCAGAGGGTTGAATGACTGAAAGCTCCTGTATCTGAGAAAAGCATCAGATCAGCTGGGAACTTATTAAATGCTAGAGCACATTTGAAGGGCTGATGGCCTCAACATGGTTTGAAATATATGTGATTTCGAAAACGTGCATCTCTACTCCTTCCTCTTTTGTGGTTAAACACTGGGGCACTGCCATTTTCCTGAAACTGGGCATTATTTGGAACACTATCTGGAACATTCCATATTCGGTGTTCTCCAGAATATTCTCTAACTGTGTTGGGGGGTATTGCAAAGGCGAGAGAGAGAGAGAGAGCGAAGCTGTTGCATGCGGCAGTGAGAGTGGTGGAGCATGAGCCTTGGTCGTGCTATAACAGATATACAGTGAGTGTGAGGGAGTAGAGAGACCAATTACCCTGACAGACCGGAGAAGGTTATTGATGCTTGTCCTGTTTTGCTGGACATTTCTTCAGGCCGCAGATGCTACACTGAATTTGGTGGTGAGCACAGACCATGCTCGGTGGGTCTGGTGGTATGGCCCCCTCTGGGAAGGCAATGGCCCCGCTCTGCACTAGCCCATCCACTATGCACACCATGCACCGTCAACAAACTATCTGCCATGATCGGGGTAAACTGTACACGGCAGCTCCAAACTGAGAAAGCTCAGCCGTGTGCCCCTTGGCCTTTTAAAGATGGCACCAGTGACAGGGAACACGGAATATCTAGGGAAATCCTGGCGACTGTGAGTACCTCCAATAATGATGGGTGGGAGAATCGGGCTGGCATTCAATGAGAGGTGGGTGGGGTGGGTGGTATTTAATGAGGTGAGTTCGATAGGATAGCATCAGGAAACTAGCTCAGCTTCATACAGACAATCTTTCTGTCACACTCAATGAAAATGACACTGAGACAAATTACTGTTTTATACAGTTCAATGAGCCGAAGACTCTGCTGTCCTCACTCCCAGTTACAAAGTTGCAGAACAAATGCTCATTCAAAACTTCCCATCGCCTGAACTCACAGCATTATTCCATTCACTCATAATTCTTCATAATACTGACCCGTGTTGCATGATACTATCGAAATGTCTTCCTATCAACATTCTAAAACCTGTGAACATATCTTTCCATAACATTTTTTCTCAGTCTGTCCCTCTCTGTCTTTATCCTGAAACACACGTATTTACTGCATGGAAACAGGCCCTTCGGCCCAGCTGGTAGATGCCGGCGAGAATGTGCATCCACACTCACCCCAATTCCCTGCCCTTGCTCCTTTCCTATCCATGTATTTATCCAAATACCTTTTTAATGTTGTTATTGTACCCACCTCAACCACTTCCACTGGCAGCTCAGTCCAAAGGCAAAACACAGTCTGTGTAAAAACGTTGACCCTCAGGTTCCTTTTTATTTTTGTCCTCTCCAAATATTAACAGATGTCCTCTAGTCCTTGGTTTCCCAACCTTGCAAAAAAATTGAAATATTCACCCTATGCATGGTTCTCATGATTTGATAAGAGGTACACTTCTATATAATCCCCCTCAGTTTTCTACGCTGTGAAGAAATATGTTCTAACCTGTCCAACTTCTCCCTATAATGCAGACCCTTTAGCCCAGGAAACATCTTTATAAATTTCTTGTACATTCTTTCTCGTTCAATAATATCCTTTCTAGGGCAAGGTGAACAAAACTGAGCATAATACTCCAACTGCAGCCTTACCAACATCCTGTACAACGGCAACAGAACGTCCCAACTTCTATACTCAATGCCCTGATTGAGGCCAGTGTGCCAACAGCCTTCTTCACTGTCCTGTATATCTGCGAATCAAATTCAGACAACCATGCACCTGATTTCCAACATCCTTTTGTTCCACTACACTCCTTAAGGCCCTCTCATTCACCATTAAACTCCCACCTGAATTTGACTTTCCAAAATGAAAGATGTTGCATTTATCTATATTAAACTCCACTTGCTATTTCTCAGCCCACTTCCCCAGCTGATCAAGGTAGTGCTGCAATTTCTCATAATGTTCCTCACTGTAAACAATACCTCCTATTTTAGTGCCATCTGCAAACTTACTAACCTGCATTGTGCACTCTCGACTATATCATTGATCTAGATAACAGACAGCAATGGAGACAGTACAGACCCCTGAGGCACTCCACTAGTCACAGGCCTCCAGTCCGACAAGCATACCTCCACCATAGCCATTTGCTTTATAATGTCAAAGCAATTGCATCGCCAAATTGCCAGCTTACCTTAGAGTCTGTGCGATGTAACCTTCTAAAGCGGCCTTTGATGTGGAATCTTAGTAAAGGCCTTACTGAAATCCATATAGATTATGTTGACCGCCCTGTCCTCGACAACTTTCCTGGTCACTTCCTTAAAAAACCCTAATAAAATTTGTAAGGCATGATCTGCCATGCACAAAGCTATGCTGACTGCTCCAAGTCAAACACTGTCTTTCCAAATGCATGCATATCTTGTATCTCAGAACCTTCTCAAGTAGTTTACCGCAAACAGATGTGAAGCTTACTGGTCTGTATTTCCCAGGCATTTATTTGCAGCCCTTCTTGAAGAAGGGCACTATATATTTGTTACTGCCCAGTCTTCCAGGACCTTGGCGTCTGTCTTCTCTCACCTCTTGCAGTGCTCTTGGATATATCTGGTCAGGACAAAGAGATTTATCTGACTTTGTGCATTCTAATATGTCCAGCAGCACCTCTACTGTGATTTCGACAGTACCAAGATATGACAATTAACCTCCCAAAGGTCACAAGTCTTTATGTCTTTCTTCATGGTAAACACAGAGGGGAAATTGAGGACCTCAACCATCTCTTGTAGTTTTACACATGCGTGCCTATTTTGGTTTTTAAGGCATCCTATTCTCTCTCTAGTTGTTCTTTTTCTTTACTATAGTGAACTTGGTTTCACCCTAATCTTCTCAGCCAAGGCTATCTCATGCTCCCTTTTTGCCTTCCTGATTTCCGCTTCAGTAAACTCCTGTATCCCCTGTGTACCTCCAGAGATTCCCTTGATCCCAGCTGCCTGTACCTGAACCACGCCTCCTTTTTGTTGGTCAGAGCCTCAATATCTCTTGTCATCCAGGGTTTTCTCTTCCACCCTCACTTTCCCTTCACCCTCACAGGAATATATAAACCTTGAACTCGAGCTATCTCACTTTTACAACCCTCCCTCGTGCCCAATATCCTTTTCCCTGAAAACAAACTACTCCAATTAACCCCTGCAATCCTCTGTCTAATTCCAACAAAATACGCCTTGCCCCAATTTAGAACTTGAATCTGTGGATCAATTTTGTCCCTCCCATAACTATTTTAAAATTAATACAACGCCAGTCACTTTTCCCAAAAATCTCCCCCACTTTACCACCGTCACCTATTCATCCCTATTTCCCAACAGTAGGTCGAGTGTGTCCATTCACGTGTAGGACCCTTTATATACTGCTTGGGGAAACTTTCTTGAACAAACTTAAGAAACTACGTTCCATCGAAGTTCTTAACCATCTGCATGTCCCCGTCTATGTTAGAAAAATTTAAATCACCTATTATAACAATCCTAATGCTCCTGCTACTCTCACCAGTTTCCCTGCATATTTGTTCCTCTAATTCCCATTGATGATTTGGAGGCTTATAGTGCAACCACTATAACATCACTAACCCCCTCTTCCTTCCTTGTACCATTCACAGAACCTCATCGGATAATATCTCAGTTATTTCATCTTTAAATACTTGTGGGATACTCGCCTTAATCAGAACTATTGGTGTTTCAACTGTTTCCATTTACATCTCTCCCTTGCAATGATTTTCACATCTGCATCAAAACTTGTCAAGGTACAGTGGAGATATGGTGCTGTAACTGGATGGGAGCTGCACATCCTGTCACTTCCAGCAGGTTTCCCCACACTGATCTAACACAGTGTTTCCGAAAACTGGAACAACCTGTGTTTATATATGAATAAACCAGTGAGGTCTGCACATCTCCCCCCGCTGGACATTTATCTACCTGTCTACCTGTGATGGCACTTTCAAGGAACAGAGAACCTGCACCACAAGGTGACACAGTAGCTCAGTGACTAGCATTGCTGCTTCAGAGCGCAACGATCTGGGTTTAACTCCATCCTTGAATGACTGCCTGTGTGGAGTTTGCACATTCTCCCCGTGTCTGTATGAGTTTCCTACAGATGTTATGTTTTCCTCCGACAGTATAAAGATATATAGATAAGGGTAGATCGACCATGCTAAATTGCGTAAAGTACCCAGGGATGTGCAGGCGAGGTGGATTAGCTATGGAAAATGCAGGCTCAGAGGGATAGGGTAGGGGTTTGTCTAGTGGGATACTGTTTAGAGGGTCGGTGTGGCCTCGATGGGCCGAAACGTTTGTTTCCTCACTGTAGGGATTCGATAACTTCTATGGAATTCTCCTTGATTGGCAGCTTTCCACAGGGCCCTACCTACATGTCTTGCCTTGATATGTCTTGCCAAAATGCTACACCTCACATTTAACTAAAATAAACTCTATCTGCCACTCCTCGGTTCACCTAAACAAAGTCCCATTATAGTCTGAGAGATCATTCATCACTGTCGACGACACCACCAAATCTGGTATTATCTACAAACTTACTGACCATACTTCATATACTCGAATGTAAATGATTTGTATCAGTGACAAAAGGCAGTGGACCCACTATTGATCTTTGCGGCATGCCACTGGTCACAGGTCTCCAAGTTTAATGAACAAATGTCACTGTCACGCCCTGTCTCCAATATTCAAGAAAAGTTTGGACCTAAATGGCGAGTTCTCCCTGGATCCCAGGCAGTCTGACCTTGCTAACCAGTCTACCATGTAGAACATTTTGGTTTTCTTACTGAATTCCATAAAGGCAACATCCACTCTCCTGCCTTCATCAATCATCTTCATCACTTCCTCAAAAAATTTCACCGAGTCAGTGAGACGTAATTTCAATTGTACAAAGCCCTCTTCAGTCCTTGTCTTTCCAAATACATATCGATCTTTTTCCTCGAAATCTCCTCCAACAATTTAGTCACCATTGACGTCATGCTCACCAATCTAGAGTTACCTCTTTTTTCTTTACTTTCTTAAATAATTGCGCTATGTTAGCAGCCCTCCAGTCTTTTGACACCTCACCTGTGAAAATCAATGTTACAAATATATCAGCAAAATGCATAAGCAATCTATTTCCTAGCTTCCCGCAAACATCTGGGATACAACTGATCAGGTCCCAGGGATTAGTTCACCTTTATGTGTTTTAAAATGTCCAACACCTCCTTGTAATATAGACACTTTTCAAGGTATCATTGCATATTTCTTCATTCTCTCGTTTTTGTAACCTCCTCCACATTAAATACTGAGGAGAAATACTTGTTTCGTATCCCTCAAATTTGTTGTGGTTCCATAAATAGGTAGCCTTCCTGATCCTTAAGGGGCCCGATTGTCTCCCGAGTTAATCTTTTGCCATTAAAGGATTTGTAGAATATCTTCAATGCCTCATTAACCCAATTTCCAAAGCAATCTCTTGTCCACATTTTTCTGGCCCGATTTCCCGATTGATGATACACTTGCTGCCCTTATGCACCTCTCGGGATTCACTTGATCTCAGCTCTGTTTACCGGACATATGCCTCCTTCCTTACCTTGACCATAACATCAACATATCTAGCCATCCAGCACTCCCTGCACCCACCAGCCTTGCCCCTCTCACTAATAGGAACACGTTTGCTCTGGACTCTCTGAAACCAAATTTTGATGGCCTCGCATTTTCCAACCATCCCTTTACCTGTGAATAGGGTATTCCAATCAGCCTTTCACAGGGCTCACCTAACACTTTCAAAATTGGCCTTGTTCAAAGTTAGAACTTTAATGTTGACATCAAGTATTTCCGATTCCATAATTAATTTAAAACTAATATTTATGCATAACAAACTTGAAAGTTAAATAAACACTTCCTGTGCCTCTATAACGGGCTCGAGTGACTGAATAGGCTCATCCTGTCCCTCTGTATTACACTGGAAATGCTGTCGCTCTGTAATAGACCCAAGAGGCTTAATGGCCTCCTCCAGTTCTTCTAAACACACTCGAGAGGCTGCATGGCCTCCTCCTGTCCCTGTGTAACAGATCCGAGACACAGCAACCTGTGGATTACGAGCAGCCGGTCAACTGTATCTGATGGAGGTCCATTCCTTTTCAGTTATAGAAACACAAACAACACAATGTACTCCAGGTGCCCTCTCAGTGACACCTGATACAGCTGCAGTGACAAATCTCTTTGTTTTGAATGGTTCTGTTGGCAAAATGTGCCAATATTCCAACTTTCCACCTTTTCAAGTAGCAACAGGTTAATATGGGCTGAATGGCCTTCTCCTATCCCTCTGTAAGGGGCCCATAGGGACAGAATTGCTTTGGCCTGTTACTGAGCAGCAGTCGCAATGCTCTGTCTCAACGTTATGAAAGGATTTGAAAACAGGGTATTAAAACCAGGAGTAGCCTCACACTGGTCAATAAGTACCATACTTTGTTTCAGGTATCTAGAAACGTGCCCACCAGACGTTTTTTTTTTTACGCAGCAGATCTGTCATTTTATAACTGCCTATTTTCATAAACAGAGTGGAACATATATAGACCGCTGCAGTGTTCTGTTAATACTCTCATATACAAGGGGAAAAAAGATTAAAAATATTGAAAGATTTATGGTCCATCCCTCAGCAACCTTATCCATTCCGTCCAAAACCAGTAAATGAAAAGTGATGAATTGGTTAACGGAGCCTGTTTGTTCAGTGACTGTGATTAATGCCAATCTCCATGGATTCGAATTATCCCAGTGGAGGGTTTCAATCTTTTAATGATAAATGGGCTCCGTTCAATGTGTCAACCCATAACATGAGCGGGAGCATCACTGACAACACTGATAGGGATCAGCAGATCCAGAGAGAGGGGGAGGAGAGATCAGAATCTGAGAACATTAGACTGGAATGTTCCAACAATGGATCAGAATCAGAGAACATTAGACTGAAATATTCCAACAATGGGTCAGAATCTGAGAACATTAGACAGGAATATTCCAACAATATACAGGAGCTTATCCGATTATGTTTGGTATCTTTCTGAATTTGATTGGATGTCATTATCGTCGCGGATATATTTCGCTCTTCACATTATTCAATACTTTTATTATCCCTTCCTGGCTATCGTTGGTGTTCCTGGTGAGTGTCACTATCTAGATTTTGTTTTCTATAAACCGGTCATGAGTGTATTATTGTTATTTCATATAGTCTACACTTCCTGCCACTATTATTGTTACAATCCAATCTCTCAATCCAGATATTCACTCTACAGACCACTACTAACTACATTAATGAAGGTGTTCAATTTCTGTCTCCCTCTCTGCTCTGGCAGTGTTACTATGTTGAACTATTCAGTTTCAGGGGAGAACCACAATGCATTGTCTCATTGCCTTTACTGTTAAGAGCATGGAGGTCACTTTCTACTCTTCTGGTTACAAACTCCACTTCCTTCCACTGTTTCCATCCCTTCCCTGGCCAATATCTGCAGCTGAAGCAGTCAGGTCACAACTGTGGGAGATCCCTTTGACTATGAGCTAATTCTTGACACCATACCCTGAACATTTCTAACTTGAAATACTCACCACTCCAGAATATATCTCACTGGTTTATTCCATCTGTTGTTTGAACCTTGAGCTATGAAATACAGTCTTAATGAAGCCAATAATCTGCTGCTGACACTCCGGGCTTCAAACCTGCTGAAGCAAATCTGATTCAACCTCACACCAAACTCCCATCCATCTGTCATTCATGTGCACGCCGATGGATATTGCTATTGTGTCTGGCAATGCCTTTATTTTAACATTCTCAAACACTTTAGCTCATTTGTCCATGAAACCTCTCTCGTTCTCTCTACTGATTAACAAAAAGCTTGCCTGTTGTTCGTATTTAAAATAATTTCCTCCATGTGCGTTCCTTCTCAAACAATGAGTTTTGCACTCAACCACGCCAATCGCGTGCACACACACACACACACTCTCTCTCAGTCTCTGATGAACACACACACACGCAGAGAGAGCAAACCTTCCCACTGTAAGCAGTAAATCTGTTGCGAGTATAGTTAGCATATGATAGTCAAGTTTGCAATATTCTCTATGCTGTGCAGATCGTGCAGTTTACTGAGGAACACACTAGCATGCTCTGCACAGCTCTCCATGCTGGGCTGTCACCTTGTCCCAGTTTATGTTGTTTGTGGTGTTCTCTGAAGCAGATTGAGAACTTGATGTAACAAACCATTTCAGCTGATCTGACAATGCCTTTATTCATTGTTCTCATTCTTGTAATTTTACTCTCGAAGATCTCACTTCGCCAGTTAGTCCCACTGCCCTGACGTTTTCCACATATTTCCACAACATCTTTTCAGTTAATTAACTGTCTGTTTCTGTCTTTAATGTGAATCTCTTGTCCCTTTCTTTCTTTCCCTGGTCTTGGGTTTTGGCCTCCCTAATGTATCGAGTGCTGGCATTGTGTAGCTCAGAAATAATGAAATGGGGTGTGTCAAGCTGTTGTTCACTTCCCGGTATGTCCCATGTGATGGTCCATGGACAGGCGTGTTTCAGATGTTATGAGAAACATCCTTGTAACTTGGTCTGTACCTGTGGCTGTCGCTCTCAGGTGACCATGCGATTAGTAACAAAAGGAAGCCCACTGAGTAAAGGACCACGCATATAAATTGCCTGACAATGCTGTCACTTGTTAAATAAGAGGTTATTTTCTCCCTTTTTTTAGTAAGAGACCTTAAAGGCAAAACTTCCGACTGAAAACGGCTCAAGTAAATAACTTATGGGGCTTTTAGGGTTTTTAAAATAAATAGCAGTAACAATGGCCAGCTGGCACAGACCAGGATTTCTAGGTTTTTTTATATATTGTAGCTATAACAATCACCAAGTGCTTGGGGTGCCAGAAGGGTTGTAAGTTTCAGTAAATTATCCACAGCTGGTATTCTCTCTGGAACCTCACTTGATGGTGTTTCCTCCTGGATTGGAGAACTGTATGCAAGAATGCATGTCTGAATGGTCCTTTTTGCGAAGGTGTGTGTTTATGGGATGTTGATATATTGGAACAGTTCATTAGTAGAAGGTACTGTATCCATTATTCGGTTAAGATTGCCAATAAAAAAATTATTCTAAATTCATCTTCATTTCTAATTGGATTTTCATTAGAGTGTTTAAATATATTGTGTTTTGCTTAATGGTAGGTGGTTTGAATAGTTTGACATCTGGAACACCCAACTCACGTCTACCTTTAAAATAAGGAAAGGTTGGCATCCAACCTACCTTCTTAAAATAGTTTGAGGCAGTCCGGTTCGTCTATAGCAAACTGTGGACTCTTGTCTTGTTCTATATCGATAATACCAAATTGGGTTTAGAATTACAATCCCTACAGTGTGCAAGCAGGCCATTCTCCCCAACAAGTCCACACTGATCCTCCGAGGAGTAACCTACCCAGACCCATTCCTCTACCCTATTATTACACATTTACCCGGACAAAGGCAACTAACCCACACATCCCTGAAAACTATGAACAATTTATCATGGCAAATACACCTGACATGTACATCTTTGGATTGTGGGAGGAAACCAAATCATCCAGAGTAAGCTCATGCAGACACTGGAGAGTATGCACCAGGAGGCTATTGGGTTCAAAGGTCGTGTATGGTAGTTGATAGTGTCTTTTTTCTGGATGTTGAATTTGGTTGGTTTAAACAGTATTTTGTGTGAAAAGATTCAGTCCTTAAGAGTTCTCTGGGTGTGGAAAAGTGAAGTTGGCGGTTTTACAAAAGGTAATGATGGTAAAGCTTTCGGAATTGACAGACAACCTGGAGTTAGGGTTGCGATTGTCTGTGAGAAAATGAGAGATAATTACAGCTATAGATCGGCAATTACGTTTAGTAGAACCGCCATCAGACTCTTTGGAAATGGCTGGAATTCAATTTCAAATGATGGTCTTTGAACCTGAGAAGGAATTGAAAGAGTTTGAATTATGATGAAAAGTAGAAATAAAAGAAAGGGAAACGAAGAAGAAAGAGAGAAAAGGATAGAAGAAAAGCAGAGAGTTTCAACTTAAAACGTTAGCAATTAGAGAGGAAAGTTGATATAGAAGGCGGAGATGAAGGTAGAATGTCGGTGGGATGAGGAGGATAGTGCGGTTGAGCAACCCTATTGTAACCAATGGCCGAACGAGGTTCTGTTTAAATGCATCCAGGCATTCTCTAAATTTGATGAGAAGGCTGGGAAAGCCTTTTGAATTTCATTCGAGAAAGTGGCTAAACAAATGCAGACACCAGTGACCATGTGGATTGATTTGATCCAAAGCTGACAGGTATTTGCATCCCTATCGGAGGAGGTATCTGGGGAGTATGAGGTGTGTAGAAAGCCATCTGAAGTGTATATGAGCTTGGGCCAGACACTGACAGACAGCGTTACAGGAATCGAAAAGAGGGTCCCTGGTTAAACGCACATTGAGTTTGAAAGGATCAAACAAAGTAATTTTGAAAGGTGGTAAGTGTATTAAAAACAGAGCAAACCTATGACACTTTTAGAGAGATTCTTATTTTGGAGAAGTTCAATAATTCACTTCCTGCAGTCGTGAAAACTCGTGTGGAAGAGCAGAGTTAAAACGGCAAGATTAGAAGCTGAAATGGCTGCTGATGATGATTGAGTTCAGAAATCAAAGTTTGGTTTCTGTGAGAGATGGAGAAGAATGTGCGAGGTCTTGTTAAGGTTTACAGGCATAGGCCAGGAGTAGCAGGTAAAGAGGTCAGAGCATTAAGAGGTACAGAAGCATGTAATTCTTTTATGCTGAGACATGAGGAGCTATGTCATTCAGAGGGAGTAGTGGAGAGATTAGAAGCGCTACATTATGTAACGTGTGATTGGAGTGTCCAGTGGAAACATCAACAGATTTATTCCACAATGGGGAAGGAGGCCTTGGTGTTGGCGTTGCAACATTTCAGATTTACATTGCCAATAACACACCTGAGACAAATCTTTATCACTGATCATAACCCCTTAAAGTTTTTGGTTAAGTTTAGAGAGAAAAATACCAGTCTGTTTCGATTGAGCTTATTATTGCTGCCATCCAGTTTGAAACTATACAGGCGACAGGGTGATAAAACCTAAGTGTGGAGACTTGGATGAAGAAAGACAAAGGCATTCTGTGGCAGGAGTAAAATGATTGAAATCGAAATAGATGTGAATATTTGTATGCTCAGAGTCAATGTAATATATATGCATTTCAGTCTACTAATAGAGGAAGATTAGGAGGTCTAAAATGAATCCACCTTTGTGTATTGATAGATTATTTTATTAAAGATGGAGTTGTGAGGATACTATCACTGTAAAAAGGTTATTTTCTCTTGGGTTTTTCTTTTGAAGAGAGGTGTTAAAGGCAGAGGTGCAGAACTGCTGTCTGAAAACAGTTTAAATAAATAACTGAGATTTTAGGTTTTATTAAAACGGTGGTCACAATGGAAGGACAGTGGCCAGCTCTCCCAGACCAGATTACCTCATTTTACTTTTAGCTGCAGCATTCAGAAGCTGCTGGGGATCCCAGAAGGGTTGGAAGTTTCAATACATGATCCCCAGCTGCTTTTCTCTCTGAGATCTCTGTTGATGTTGTTTCCTCCTGGATTGGAAAACTGCTGTAAGGATCTGAATTTGAATATATCTTTGTGCCAAGCGGTGTAAACCAAACAGGTACGGTATCTATTGTTTGTGTAAGTGTTCCAACATATAAGCTATCCCAAAACGTTCTTTTCTTTGATTGTAGTTTAACTAAAGCATTTGAATAGATTATAGTTTGCTCAATGTCGAGTGGTTTGACTAGTCACAAAATAACTGGAACGCACACTTCCCATCTATATTTAAAGTAAAGGAAGGTTTGGGTCTAAACGGCCTTCTGGAAATATTTTGAGGGAATCTGGTCTGGTCGAAAACACTTGTAGCGAGGGGCTTCTGACTGGCTTCTGCAATTGAAAATTTAGTGGAGGGTCAGGGGAGGTTTTGCTGGAGGTTGTGCTGTAAGTTGCCTCAGACATTCAGGGAGACCTGAGGATTTAGCGACCCAACTCTGGATGGAGCCTGGGGACTGTAGTTACAGCATCTGGGTCTGTAACATGAACAACAAATGGAGCAGAGGCTGCAGAGCGGGGAAGCTCTGAAATCACACAGCGAGTGTGTGTGGGGAAAGGGATCTGCTGTATCTACCCCGGATTTTCCAGGAACAATTTCCCAAACTCCACTTAACCCAGGATCAAAGTATGAGGGGACCCTGACTGAACAAGGAGCTGGTCACAGAGAGGTGTCACCTCCTTCAACACGACCTGCAGTCTATCACCAGGGGGAGGATGGTGTTGCCAGGGGCTGTGAGGGTCACTGTTTCATTCAGCTTCTATGATCCAGAACTTTCCAAGCAGGACGAGGTGACATATCCATCATCTCCCAGTATCTCAACATCAATGTTACCATTCGGTGATGGAGGATATATATGGTTGATGAGGTAAATAGATTGTTTCTCTCTCAGCAGGGAGCTGCCGGTTGTATCTATACTGGATAGTGGGATTCCCGATGCATCTGCAAAGTATCCATATTAATGCGGAGATGTAGAGGAACTGAAGGAGCTCTCTCTCACTCCATTAATGTCACAGCGTGCCCATCACAGTACATCATGTGGTGAATACCTACTGTCCTGGCAGCAGTCATGGTCTCTTCATTCAGAAGCAGTCAGCCAGTCCCATCGTCATCGGGTCTCCACGTAGAAAGGAATGAATATATTTTGGATAAAGGCCGTCCCCTTGGTGCACGTTTCAAAACACCATCCCCACCACCAAACAACCACATCAAAGTATTCCATGTGTACGGAGAGCAATGGGGTCACTTGGGGTGTCTGGGAGCAGACGATCAGGGATGGAGCAAAACCTCCCATGTCTGAACGGGGCTGAATGAATCCCCCAGTACACAGTATCATTAATCCCTGTAATCCCTCTCCATTTCAGTAGCATACTGCCTTCCATTATTCCTGTAAATGAAATGACAGGTTATATCATGTTAAATTCCACCTGCCAAACTATTATCTGTTGCCTTGACCTCTCTGAATCTATTTGCAGACTCTCCACCCTCTCTTGATAAAGTAATCTCCTGCTTACCACAGCGACATCACCAAACTCAGCATCTGTATATCTGTTCCATCCTCCTGATCATTCATATAGACTGTAAATAGTTGAGAACCCAGCGCTGGTCAATGTGTGACCCTACTGGTTACGTTCTGTCTAACTGATTGAGACTGATTTATCCTGAGTGCCTGCTTCGTGTATGATACCCAGTCCTCCCCCATTCCAGTGAAACACTGTCGAAGGGTTGAATAAGAACAAGGAGTATCTGTGAGGAATCCAACCCCTCGATGACACTGATGTCAACACGGCCTCTGTTCCACTTTCCTGCCATCTCTCCATCCTAAAACTCTAGTCTCTTATTGTAGATTGCGCCACATGAAAAAAAAATCCACTCCATATCGACACATTCAATTACTTTTAGAATGTTACAGACCTCAATGAGATCTCCTTTCATTCTTATAAACTCGAGAGTATATGCCTAAACTGCTCAATTACTCTACATAAGGCAAACACTTCAAATATGGAATCAATCTGATGAAGCTCTTCTGAATTGCCTCCAATGGAAATGCATCATTGTGCAGGACACCCAAACTATACTCCAGTTGCATCCTCATTAATGCCTTGCATAGCTACACTAACACTCCCTACCTTTCTACTCTATCCTTTTATAAATAAACACTGAAATTATGCTTGCATTTCTCATTACTTGCAGTACCCGCAGGCAGGATTTCTGTGATATGCAAGCAGACACCCAGATCCCTCTGCACCTAAGCACTTTGAACTTTCTCTCCATTTAGATAATAATTTGTCTTTCTATTACACTGGCCAACTTGAATAGCCCCATATTTATTCCCTTTAATTTTCTTTGCTAAATGTTGGCCTATTCACGCAACCTATCCATATAGTTTTAAAATCTCTTGCATCATCATTCCGAAGTAATTTCCCACCGATGTGAGAGTCATCTGAAAATGTGGCATCGTATTTTCTCTCCCGTCAACCGAGTACAGTAGTACCAATGATTGCAAATGGTTGAGGCATGAGTACTGAAATCAATGGCACCCCACAAATTGCATTTGCCAAAATATAATGACACATTTATTCCATCTGACTGCATTTTGTTGGTTAACCAATCCTCCATCCAAGCGAATAAACTACTCCTCAACCCATGTTGTCTGATCTTACCACTTACTTTTTGGAGAAGCGACACATCCAATGCCTTCAGGAAGACCAGATATGTTCCATCTCCCACGATCCACCTTTTTTGTGACATCTTCAAATAACTCAAGCAAACACTTCAAACTTGATTGTCCTTTGTAAAACCATGTTGACTATGATGGATTGTGGTTTAACTTTGCAAATGTCCTGAACAATGGACTCTAACAATTTGCCTTAAATTACAATGGTTTATTGTTACACTTTAGTCCCGAATGTATACCATTATTATAAGTTCTTCCCTTTCGAAAGCCTTTACGTTTTCTTTGAATTCCTATTTAATGGGCAAACGTTTTTAAGAGATCTGCTCCAGTTGCTGTGTAAGAGCCATGTGTGGCTGAATGGACTCATCATCCTGCTGGTGTACAAACTCGATGGGCTGACGTCTTTCTGGTGTTCCCATGTTGTCGTCTCCAAGGCCAGAATGACCTCCTCCATTTTGATCCTTTAGAGGATTGGGAGATTCTGGAATCTTACTGTTGCTCTCGAACATTTTGATGGGCTGATGGGTCTTCTCATACTTCTCCATGGAAATATTGAACGGTCTCCTCATGTATCCGGGAGATGGTTCCGAGGGGTTGATTGGTCTTATCTTGTTCCCATACAAAAGACACGTGTCGAAATTACTTCTTCCTTTCTCATTAAAGAAGTCTCAGATAGTTTTTATCCTTATCCAATTCCCTTGCAATAGGCTCGGTGGGTCTGAATGGCCTCCTGTTATCCAGGTGTAACAATCTCCAGTCACTGTGTGACCTCCTCCAGTTCCTATGTTACAGACTTGAGGAGGCTGAATGGACTGATCCTGTTGCTGTTTAACAGGATACTGGTGCAGCATGTCCTACTGTTATAGGCTCAAGTGGCTAATTGGCCTCCTTCTGTAAATGTATATCAGGCTCCAGGGGCTGAATAGCCTCATCCTGTTTTGTTGTAACAGGGTCGAATGCTTGAATATCCTCCTGTTGTTCCTGTGTAACACACTGGAGAATTGAATGGTTCCTCCACTATCTGTGTAATTCGCTTCACTCGTTGACTACATCTGTCATCGATGTTGAAGTAAGTTCATCCTTATTTTTTGTAAACTCCAATGGCTACTGGGTCAACCTGATCATCCTTTCGTTATAAGCTAGCACCTTCATTGCAGGAATCAGTTGAGGGAACCATCTCTGAGCTTCTTCCAATATAACAACATCATTTCTTCACTGAAGAGATTAAATCTGTACACACTACTCCAGATGTGATCTCACTAAGATCCTGTACAGCAGCAGCAGCATTTTACCAGCCTGTTGTAAGGTTCCCACCCAGGTTAGAGCTGTCTCAGCTCTCTGGGGGAATATAGAGCATTGTTGGAAAATCATTGTCCTTCTCTCCTCCATCAGCATAACGGGAGATCTGGAGAAATTAAAGTTTGAGAAGTTCATAAATGATGTGGCGAAATGATCTCTACCATTAATCTCTCCAGAGCCCACATCGCTAAGATTCCACAGAATCTAGTAAGATGGAGCAAACATTGATGGGAGTTATATATCAAAGTGAAAGCTGCAATAAAAATGCTGGACATGTGAGAAACAGGAAATGAGATATACACATTTGTGGGTACTGCAGTAATAATATACTGCTTACATTATATCTAAACTGTGTTAACCCAATTGAATGCTAATGCTGGGAAAATGGATTTCATGACCGCGTGTGAGATGGTTTACATGAACATTATGTCGAGCACTGAGCTCGAGATCAGGTTATTGAGGAATTGGTGTTGAGTGATCAGAAGTGCTAATTGACAATATTGCAGGAAAGGATATTTTGGGAACACTGACCACAATGTATTGGTTTTTTTTTATGCTGTTTGAGTACACGACAGTTTTTGTTGTATTTGAAGTAACCATTTGAAATCTGAGTCATGCAGACCATGAAGGTGTGAGGAGAAAGTGGGGACTACAGATGCTGAAGATCAGATTCGAAGAGTGTGGTGCTGGAAAAGTACAGTCAGGCAGCATACGAAGAGCAGATAAATCGAAGTTTCGGGCATAAGCCCTTCATCAGGAATGAAGCTTATGGGCCTAGGGGGCTGAGAGATAAATGAGAAGAGGATGCAGCAGGGGGGAGGTAGCTGGGATTACGATAGGTAGATGAAGGTGGGGTTGAAAGTGATAGGTGATGAAGGGAGACAGAACGCCTCATCTACTACATCCATTAAAGACAATGTGGTCTTCTCTACATTGGTGAGGCTGGAGGTCAACTTGTAGATCATTTCAGGGAACATCTCTGGGACAACCACATTGAACGACACCATCGCCTAGTGGCTGAGCACTTTAACTCCCCTCCCACTCTGCCAAGGACATGAGAGTCCTGGGCCTGCTCCATCGCAAAACCCGAGCCACCAGAAGCCTGGAGGAAGAAAGCCTCATCTTTTGCCTTGGGACCCTCCAACCACAGGGGATCATAGTGGATTTCCCCATTTCCCCATTTCCCCTAATCCCACCTTATCCTACTCCAACCTTCTAAGTCAGCACCGCCCTTTTGAATGTTCCTATATGTCCATAGTCCTTCCTATCAATCTGGTCCACCCTCCTCTCCGACGAACACTTTCAACCCCACCTTCATCTACCTATTAGATGAAAGGAGGCAGCTTAGAAAAATGCCAAGTATTGCAGTAAGCCAGTGGATTCAGAGAGATGTAGGACCCAGCAAAGGATGACCAAGAAACTGAGAAGAAAATCAAAAAGAGAAAAAGCGTGCAAACGAAAGAAAAACATAAAGACTGCTCAAAAGCGTCTATCAATGTATCAAAAAAATAAAAACAAGGCCAAATGTGGAATTGTTGGTGTGCAGACAGGGTAATTTATTGCAGAGAACAGAGAAATCGCAGGGAAAAGAAACAGTTTCTTTGTGTCTATCTTCATGGAAGAATGTCCAGAAATTCTCCCAGAAATACCAAGTGACCATGGGACTTGTGCAAGTAACGTCTAAGATCATTCTTATCAGTGTTTAGGTCATCTTTGAAAATAAAGCTGGATTGAGTATTTATAAATCTGACAGACTAGATGTACTTCATACAAAAATTTCAGAGGAAGCAGCAACAGACATGTTGATTGCATCGCGGATTTTCACATTATTTTCCAACACATTCCCGAAAGACATTTTGCCAATCTGGATAAGGAAAAGGTTATAAATATTATTCAACAGTTTAAGGAGAGATGAATTTGGAGAATGGTAAACTACAGACCAGATAACCTGTCATCCGCAGTCAGGTATGTCTTGGACTCGATTACAAAGAACATGCTACTAGATATTTAGAAGGTAAAAACATAAC
Organism: Chiloscyllium punctatum; assembly: GCF_047496795.1. Lineage (NCBI taxonomy): Eukaryota > Metazoa > Chordata > Chondrichthyes > Orectolobiformes > Hemiscylliidae > Chiloscyllium > Chiloscyllium punctatum. The sequence goes on from NC_092766.1 coordinate 82,167,130, forward strand.
TGGGGAGTGTGAGAATGCACCGATGAAAGGAAAACCAGAAGTGACAAACATTTTTTTGGAATGGTTTGAAGATGATCCTTGTGGACATAGGCAATGAAGAACCAGTGGATAACGTATAGTTGGATATTCATGAGCTTTTTTAAAGAACTCACACACTGAGCTCATAAGAAAAGTTAAACCGAGAGGTATTAGGAAGAACATATGCAAATGGGAAAGTAAAAATTAGGTTTACATTCATGTGAATGTAATTGGAAGATAGAGGATGTCGTGCACCAGTTGCATCGAGCATTGGTGAGACTAAACATAGACCATTGTGTATCGCTCGGAGTCCCAATCTAAGAAAGAATATACTGACTACAGAGGAACTGCAAAAGGTATTCTCCAAATTAACCCCTAAGTTGGCAAGGTTGTCTGATGGGGTAACTCAGCCTGTAATCTCGAGTTTCGAAACATGAGAGGTGATCGTAGTGAATCTTAGAAACATCGAAAGGACTGAATAACAGAGGGACATGAGGAAGTACAAGTGGGTGAGATCTGGGAGAATCCCACGATATTCTTCACGGACAAGTAGAACAGAATAATCAGCAAACAGTCAGTGCACATTAGAAACCAAAGGGGCAATCTGTGTGTCAAGCTGGAGAACAATGATGGATTGTAACATGAGACCTTCACATCTATTTTACATGGGAGAAGGAGGATGCAGGTACAGAATTCAAGAAGATGGACTGGACAACTCTTGAACAGATTGATGTAAAATACGAGTAGGGATTTGAGGTTTTGTTCTGTACAAATTTGGACCAATCTCCATGTCTGAATGAGTTGTATCACAGGCGGCTGTTGGGGTCAACGGAGGAATGACCCTGATTGAATATTTTAATTAGAATCTGACCATAGGGGAGGTGCCAGAGAACTGGAGGACTGCTAATATGATCACACTTCACAGTAAGAGTGGGAGAGATAGTCTAGGTGACTATAGATGAGCGAGTATTAGATCACTGTTAAGGAAACTACTGGATAAAATAGGGAAGGAGAAAATCGAACTCCAATCAGAGTCACAAGGTTTGATCAGGGATAATTATCATGGCTTTATCAGAAGAGAGTCGCATCTAATGGATTTGATTGAATTAGTTTGAGGAGGTCGACTCTTTAGTTTTGTAGGAAGGCCTTTGACAAATTTCCAGCTGGGATACTGAGAAATAATGTAAAATCTCACAATATGAAGGATACCTGGACAGGTTACAAGGAGAATTGTCTTAGTGGCAGGAGGCAGAGGGTGGTGGGAGAAGGCTGTTTGTGTGACTGGAGACCAGTGTCCCCTGGTGTACCACAGGAATCAGTGCTGTGTCCCTTATTGTTTGTGTTATTCATAAAAAAAGATGTGAATGTGGAGGGAGCTAGATGGAGAGGGGGGAAGGTGTGATTAGTAAGTGTATGTTTGACATAAAGATTGACTGGTTGGTTCGCAGTGAGGAGGAAGGCCTTAAGTTACAGGAAGATGCAGATAATTGGTCAGATGGGCAGATCAATGGCACATGGAATGTAACCCTGAAAAATATGAGGTGATGCACTTTGGGAGAAGGAACCAGACAGGGGAGGACTCAATGAATGGCAGCACACTGGGAAGCTCAGGGTGTGCTTCTCCACACATCCCTGAATGTGACTGGACAGGTTAATGGACTAGTTAAGAATTGGACCTTGGGTGTTGTGTTTCCTAATCAGCGCGTAGATTATAAGAACAATGCAGGGCTTTGGTTCGGCCAAAATGGAGTACTGTATGTAGCTCTGGGAGCCACATTCCAGGAAGGATGTGATTGTACTGGAGTGGGTGCAGAGGAGATTCACCAGGATGTTCCCTGGGATGGAACATATCAGCTATGGAGAGAGGCTGGATAAGCTCTTGTTGTTTACTTTGGAGCAGAGTAAGCTGAGGGGTCCGTGATTCAGGAGGATAAGATTATGAGGGACATGGACAGGGTGGATAGACAGCAGCTGTTCCTTTTAGTCAGAGGGTCAAGAACAAAGGAGCACACTTTTAAAGTGAAACGTTTGAGGTTCAGTGAGGATTTAAATATTTTTTCACCTCGAGGATGTGGGGTTCTGGGATTACTTTCTGAGAGGGGAATTATCACGGGTAACTTCACAATCATTAAAAAGTACTTGGACAAGCACTTGGAAGTGTCATAACATTCCAGGCTATGGGCCTGGTGTAGGAAAGTGGGACTTATATAGATCGTGCTGTATTTCTGTTGGCACAGATTCTATGCTCCTGTGAGTATATGGTGTGGCAGGTCAATTATTGAGCAGTCTAAGGCAGGAATTGATGGCTTTCTGAAGTGTATATTCACAAGGGTTAAAAGAGTGAACTGTAATAGCTTGTTAAATTATGTCAATGTGAGAAATATGAGAAAAAAAGTGCAGTTTCCTTACAGTTTGAAACCAGAGAATAGAGAATGGGAAACAGGGAAATGGCAGAACTATGAAGCCACTACTTCAGTTCTGTCTTCACAGAACTTTCAAACAATACAAGGAAAACCAAGTCTGGTGTGGAAAAATGATAGAGTACATTGATCATAGAATATAGTTAGGAAATGGTTTAGCAGAAATTTTTGTGGCTGAAAGTATTGGTCATTGGCAACACTAACATAGATTTTTGAAATGGGAATTATGTTTGAGAAACAGAATGGGAGACAAATGAAAAAGAAGCAATGGATGTAAAACATGTGGATTTTTAGAAAGATTTTGGTGAAGCTCCAAGCACAATTTGCAAAATCAAATCTGAGTGGATTGGGGGCTAATATATGGCTATGTTTCCAGAATGGGACAGCTGGCAGGAAACGGTGAATAGAAATAACCAGACTCGTCAAGCAACAGCCTGACATTTTCTGAAAGGTATGATTCTGTGAGTATGACTATATCCCAGACTCCCCATCACCTTCCCCGGATATCTCCTGTCTCATCAGCAGGACGGACACAGCAGAAGTGGTGGCACAGTGGGATACAGTTGGAAGGGAATTGCTCTTGGAGTCCTCAACAGTGACTCCGTATCCCATGAAGTCTCATGGCATTAGTTTGCACATGGGAAAGGAAACCTCCTGCTGATTACCATGTACCAGCCTCTCTCAGCTGATGAATCAGTACTCCTCCATGCTGACCAACACTTGGAGGAAGCACTGAGGGTAGCACGGCTGCAAGATATACTCTGGGTGGGGGATTTCAATGTTCACCACTAAGAGTATCTCAGCGACAGCATTACTGATCGAGCTGGCCAGGCCCCAAAGGATATAACTGTTCGACTGGTTCTGCAGCAGGTGTGGAAAGAACCAACAAGAGGAAAATACATACTTGAACACAGCCTTACTAATCTGCCAGTTGCAGAAGTATCTGTCCATGACATGATCAGTAAGAGAGTCATTGTGGAGACAAACTCACACCTGCACATTGAGAATAACCTGCATTTTGGGTGGTACTATCACGTTGCTAAACAGGGCAGACTTCGAACAGATCTAGCAGCTCAAATCTGGATGTCCATAAGGTGTCGTGAGTCATCAATAGCAGCCAAGTTGTACTCCTGCATAACCTCATGGCCTCCCGCATATCCCCCTCGCAACAATTGCCATCAATCTAGAGGATCAACATTGGTTCAGTGGAGTGTGCAGGATGGCAGGAGTTGCACCAGGCATACCTGATAATGGGGTGTCAGCCTGGTGAAGCCACCAATCAGGACTACTTGTGCGCCAAAAAGCATAAGCAGTAAGTGATAGAAAGAGCTAAGTGATCTCACAAGCAAAGGAACAGATCTAAGTTCTGCAGTCCTTCCACATCTAGCCGAGAAACGTTGGGGACAATTAAACAATTCACTGGAGGAAGAGATTCCACAAATAACCCCTTCCTCCATGATGGAAGAGCCCAGCACTTCAGTGTATAAGATAAGGCTGATACATTCGCAACAATCTTCAGTCAGAAGTGCTGAGTGGATGATCCATCTCAGCCTCCTACAGTGGTCCTCAGCAATTCAGTTACCAGTCATCAGCCAATTTGGTTCAGTCCACTCGATATACAGAAAGAATTGCAGATACTGGATACTCCAAAAGGTGCATAATCTGACACCATTATGTCAATAGTACTGAAAACTTGTGCTCCATAACTTGCCACTCCCCTAGCCAAACTATTTCAATACAGTTACAACAATGGCTTTCCCCGATTATGTGGAAAATTACCCCAAGTATCTCCTGTATATAAAAAGCAGAACAAATCCAATCCGGCCAAATATAACATTTATTCAGTCTACTCTCGATCATCAGTAAAGTGGTGGAAGGTCTCAGTGATTTTAACCAGCATGTGCTCAGCAATACCTTGGTCAATGATGCCCAGTTTGGGCTCCACCAGGGCCACTCAGCTCCTGACCTCATTACCGTGGTTCAAACATGGACAAAAGAGCTGAATTCCAGAGGTGGGGTGAGAGCGATAGCCCTTTAAATCAAGGCTGCATTCGACCCTGTGTGGTATCAAGGGGCCTTAGCTACACTGGAATCAATGTGTATCAGGGGCAAACTCCCCGCTGGTTAGAATCATACCTAACACGTAGGAAGATGGTCATGGTTGATAAAGGTCAGTCAACTCAGCTCCAAGTCTGTAGGGGTCCCTCGGGCAGTGACCGAAAACTTCTTCAGGGCTGCTTCATCAATGCCTTCCCTCCATTTTAAGGTCAGAAGTGAGGATGTTCGCCAATGATTGTACAATGTTCTGCAACTTTTGTGGCTCCTCAGATACTGAAGCAGTCCATGTTCAAATGCGACAAGATCTGGACAGTATCCAGGCTAACAAGTGGCAAATAATATTGAGGCCACACGAATGCCAGACCATGACCATCACCAATAAAATACAATCTAACCTGCCCCTTGGCATTCAATGGTGTTACTATCACTGAATCCCCACTATCAAATTCCTGGTGGGTAATCATTGCTCAGAAACTCACTGGTCTCGCCACATGAACATAGTAACTATAAGAGCAGGTCCGAAGCTAGGAATACTGCGGCGAGTAACTCACGTCCTGACTTCCAAAAGTCTGTTCATCGTCTTCAATGCATAAGTCAGAAGTGTGATGGAAGACTCCCAATTTGCCTGGATGAGTGCAGCCCCATCAACACTCAAGAACCTTTATACCATCCAGGACAAAGCAGCCAGTTTGACTGTCCCTTCACCCACAATGCTCCACCATCAACGCTCAGCAGCAGCAGCAGTGTTTTACTATCTACATGCTGCAATGAAATGATTCACCAAAGATCCTCAGAGACCATCTTCCCAACTCACGACCACATCTATCTAGAAGGACAAGGGCTGCAGATGGATGGGAATACCATCATCTTCAGGTTCCCCTCCAAACCATTCACCAACCTGACTTGGAAATTTATCACCGCTCCTTCACAGTCACTGGGTCAGAATCCTGGGATTCCCTCCCTAATGGCATTGGAGGTCAACCACAGCAGGTGGACTGCAGCATTCAACAAGGCAGATCACCACCACCTTCTCAAGGGCAACTAGGGACAGGAAATAAATGCTGGCCCAGCCAGTGACACCCAGATTCATGAAATAAATAAATAGAAATTAATAGAGGACGGTTGCTGAGGTGTCGCAGGGACCGGTGCTTGGGGCCCAGCTGTTCACAATGCCCTTTAAACAGTTGGTTACTGGAATCAGATACAATATATCCCAGCCTGCTGACAGCACTAACGGATGTGGGATTGTGAATGGGTGAGGAGGTTGTAAAAAAGCACCGAGAAGACTAAGACAAGTGGAGAGAATGGGTAAATACGTGGCAGATGCAGAACAATGTGGATAGAGGTGACGGTGTGCTCTTTGGTGGAAATGATAAATTGGCAGCCTACCATTTGAAAGGGATTTGTTGAAACATGTTGATCTACAAAGGTGCGTATGCTGCTTTTTGTTGTTTCCTTCTGCATAAACCTCTGAGGTCCCTGCAGTGCAGTGAATTCTGCAACCAGAAGTCAATACTGGCCATGGCATTGGCACGCTGCCCAGTGTATACAGACCCACCAAGTGGGGAGCTGCAACACTGAAAAGGATCTGCATCTCCCTGTACACCAGTCGCTGAAAGTAATATTTCAGATACAGAAAGCAGTGAGGAAGATAAATGGTGTGTGGACCTTCATTTCAGGGGGATGCGAGTCCAGGAGAAAGGGTGTCTTACTGCAGCTGTACAGGGCCTTGGTGAGATATCATCTTGAACATTGTGCAGTATTGTGTGTAGTTTTGGTCTCCTTACCTAATAAAGGACAAACCTGACATTGAGGGAGAGCAGTGAAGGATGACCAGACTGATCTCTGGGATGACGGGCTTGTTGTGGGAGCAGAGTTTGGGGTGACTGGGCCAGTATTCCATGGGGTTTAGGAAAATGAGTTGCGATCTCAGTGAAATATACAAAACTCTGACAGGGTGAGTCAGGTTGGAAGCAGGGATGATAATTCCCCTGGCTGGGACTTGTAAAACAAGGGGCCACAGTATTAGGTACAGGCAGTCACTCTGCATTGAGATGATAATAAATGTCTGCTCTCGCTGACTGGGGAACTTGGGGAATACGCTCGCACCTGGAAACCGAGACACTGATTATAAATAAGGATTTAGAGACAGTAAAGGGATGGTGGGAGAGCAGGAGTATGGTATGGAAATGAAGGGCCAACCATGATTATATTGAATTGGTAGCAAACTCGATGGACCAAACGTACTACTGCACCGCCTATTTTATAGTATCCCACGGTTCCTCACATTAACGGATATGTAGATCGTGTGGGGTAAGTGCTTTAAGAGATTTTTTACATGAACTAGAATGGGGAGGCTCAAAGTGTTTTCCATTCCCTATGTTTCTGTGCAGTCTGTGGAAAGCTCTGTAAATGCTGTCACAAGCTCTCAGATGTTAGGAAGGTGGTTTCTGCAGGGTCGACAGGACTGTGTTCCCATTCCCTTTTCCGACACTGATGCTGAGGCCGGGTGTTCTGTCTGCTTTCATCCTTTCAGACCGCGGAGTAGTTTGCTTCGAACAGATCTGTTGGTCAAGTCTGGTAGCTTTAATGAGTTAGCATCAGGTAAAGTTCACGTGATTCTGACTCTGACATGTTCACCCACACTCGTCACTGAGCCATAGATGGTGTTGATGGCAATGACAGACTGAGGTGTTACCCTGGCAAAAAGTTACAGGTTGTGGTTAAATGCAGATCTGCTTCTCCTGCTTCTGTGGTCTACAGCACTACATGAATACGCAGTTTCGAGCTGCAATATCTGCAATGCAATTGTGCTGTCTGTTCCCCAACTCTCACTGAGACCCATTCACCCATCAGCCCTGCACTCAGTGCCCTAACCTGGTTTCTGATGTGGAAATACTTCCATTTTCATACTCTCATTCTGCTGAGGGTCTCTCTCCCCGGGTCTTGTTTCCAATCTGACACATTCCGCAAAAGCATTTAACTGATCTGAATTCAAATGTTTAATTCACCCAAATCTTTTTCATTGAGAAATACCAATCTTCTGTATTTAAAGTGAATGTGTTTCCTCTGTTTGTTTACTTGACGATGATTAAGAGCTCTGTAGTGTCAGTGATGCCAGCGTTATGCAGTCTCAGAGCCAATGAATTCTCTGGATTCCCAATCATCTTCACCACATTGTATATTTTCTCTTTTGGTTTGATGCCTTATCACTCATGGCTGCCTTGTCCTCCCATGAGTATGTTTCAAGTTCTTGGGTTTGCATTTCTGGTATTATCTTCTGAATTATCCCCAGAACCTCCTCCCATTGCTGCTCCATGGTCTTTCCTGTTCAGTTCCCCTTCCAATTAACTCTGGCCAGCTCCTCCCGCATGTCTTTGTAGTTACATTGCTTAATTATAACCACATTACATCTTGAAGAGAGCATTAGATATAAACCGAAACAAGGAGTTTTGGGAGACGGGACACAAAGAATAATTGGTGGATTTCTTAACTAGATACAAAGGGAGAACGAGAGAGAGGATAGAGATCTGGAGATGTGGAAAATGAGAAAACTACATTATCGAAAGAAGTAGATGAACATCCCCCAATGTTTTGGCAATGCCTGTGTGCTGTGGTTCTTGGTACAGTGCATGTACAACAGAGTATTATGTTCAAATGCTGAGTCTGATGCCAGAATATTTATCTCCAATAATATGACTGACACTAGCTTTGGAAAGAACCCAGCAGGCCAAACATATTGAAGTCCCGGTAGAAAGGGGATTAACTGAAATAAGTTGGGACACCAGAATCAAGAATTTGAAGCACACATCCTGGTAAGAATGAGAGATTAGAGTTGGGAATCCCAGAAAAGGAGGGTTCGTTGAGAGGATCAAATCACGTTTTAATGTTTTATCAATTTTATACATCATATGCATCATTTTTCGTTAACTGTGTCTCTGTTGTTCATTTAAAATGTATTGTGCACATATGAAAAATGCGACTTATCTGCACACACACATTGATTAAACAGTGTGTATAAAATCATTTTTCCACCATTGAAACTGTCCTGTTGTTGTGTTACGCGGATACATGAACACCAGCTGGCCACCAAAAGACATGACGCACTATCACTATGTTCCATACGTACAGACAAAGAAAGGCACCACTTTGACTGGGACAAAGCACACACAGATACTAAGACATGCAAGGACCTTCTTAGAGGAATGGTATTATAACCAGAAGTCCATTCTATAAACGGATCAATTTAGATCCTGTCTACATTCTCTTGTTAAAATAACCGGAAATGACATCACCCACTTTAAGAAACCAAGACCTATAAATAGAGAGGTGGGACATACCACCAGAGCTTCAGCGGAGACTCTCACTGATGATGTCACCTAGTCATGGTGATGAAACTTCTGAAAACAAACTTTTAAGCTCAGCGAGCTAACTTGCACAGATATAAATTGTTATTTTTTGTTTATTTGTGGAATTTAGGAGTTCTCTGTAGCTCATGTTTTCACAGATTATGATGTGAGGTGAGCTTTTCTAGGTGTGTGGTTTTAATTAACAAAGGGGTTCGACATTGATGTCATAACAGTTTGGGGCCTTGCTGTGTGGCACTTGGACCGACTTGAACAGATTTGAGATACAACGGGTCCCAGCAAATTCCAACTCATTGCAATTAGTGACTTTGATCTTCAAATAAAACCTGTGGGAAAATTTGTTTAATTTTATGACTTGTGGTTGGTTAAATGAAAAGTGAGGGAAATAGCTTTTAACATTACTAAAAGGTTCCCAAATTTTCCAAGGAAGTTTAGAAAGACAGGAGGAGGACATTTTTTAGAATTAGCAAATAGGTTGGAATTGGGTTTAACCAGGGAGAAAAGAGAAGCTGAAATTGTAATGGAGTTGGTTAAGCACTTTGATGTATCAGAGAAATAGGCAACTGCAGTAGAGTTAGAAAAACATAAATTGCAAATGTGGCAACTGGAGTTAGAAGATAAATAAAGGGACGGAAATAGAGAGAGACGAAAGAGAAAGACAAGAAAAAGAAAGAGAGACGGGATTTGAAATTCAGAAGTTGGGAATTAGACAAGAAATTTAAATTAACAGGATGGAGATGAAGGGAGAATGTAGGGATGTATACAACTAGGTGAGTAACTTGCCATATTTCGGTGAGAAAATTGTCAAACCCTTTTTTATTTCATTTGAAAAAATGGCTAGGCAGATAATGTGTCCAGTGAACTTGTGGGTAATGCTAGTTCAGACTAAGCTGGTAAGCACAGCTGGTAAGGTATGTGCAGCGCTGTCAGATGAGGGATCAAGAGATTATCAAGATGTCAGATTGGCTATTTTGATTGGTTATGAATTGGTACTAGAAGCATATAGACAGAAGTTCAGAAAAATAGAGACGGAACCAGGTCAGACTTATATTGAGTTTGAAAGAATTAACCACAGTCATTTTGACAGGTGGGTGCTGGTCTTAAAAATGGATAAGACCTGTGAGGCTTGAGGGAGATTAATCTGCTGGAGAAGTTAAAAGACTCACTTCCAGAGATAGTAAGAATTAATGTGAATGAATAGAAAGTTCAAGAAGTGAGAAGCGCGGCAGAAATGGCAGGTAAATATGCATTGTGGCATGTGATGAAATTTAGCTTCTGGCAGGAATTTCATCCTGTGAGGGATAGAAATTGGGAGAAGGGACGATCACACATTACAAAGCGAACAGTCGTTCACAATAGTTTACCACAGGTAAAGAAAGAAGCCCAAGGGGGTTGAAAGGTGGTGAAAGGCCTCAGGTGCTCTCACTATAAGGGAGTGGAACATATAAAATTACAGTGATGGTGGTTTAAGAAGGGCACAGGGAAAAAGTTGTTTTCACTGCAGTAAGCTAGGACACACCGTGCTGGGCGTTAAAGGAAGACACTTTGGGGAAAGATGCGGTAGAAGAGGCTAAGCCCAGTGGCATTAGTGAAACTGGTAAAGGAGACCCCAAGTGGAGCCGAGGAGCTGCAGGAAATTGCACGGCCTCGGCAAGGGCTGGGTATGGGGGCAGTGCCTGATCTCTCTAAAGAATTCATCTCTGTAGATAAAGTTTACTCAGAAAGAACAGGGGGAGAAGGACAAGAAGTTATAATTTTGTGAGATACGGGATCTGCTCAGTCTCTAATAGTTGAGAAGTGAGGCGCCAGAAAAGCACAACAGATCAGGCAGCATCCAAACTGCAGGACAATCGAATATCAGGCAGTAACCCATCGTCAGGAACATGGTGGGGGGACAATGGGGCTGAAGGATAAATACGAGGGTAGTAGCTGAGCTGGTGGGAGGGTCACTGGGAAGGCAATAAGAAGATATCGGTGGGAGTGATAGTGATATGTTGGAGGGTAGAATGGAGTCGATAGGTGGAAAGAAAGATGGCTAGTTAGGGCAGTCCAATAGGGCAGTGTTATGTTGAACGGTTGGATCTGGGAGAAGTTGGTGGAGGGGAGATTTGGAATTTGGTGAAGTCAACGTTGATGCTGTACAGTTTGAGGGTTCCAGCTGTCCTACCACCGATAGGAGTCCTATCACCCTCCTGTCCGACCTACCACCATCACATCCCACTTGCATCTTGCACCCCAAACTCCCTTCCACCCCAGCTCCACCCCCAACCTCCCATTTATTTCTCAACATCCTTGCCCCTCCCTTCCCTCCCCCTTTCCTGATGAAGTATTTTTGCCTGAAACGCCAATGCTCCTGCCCCTCGGATGCTGCCGACGTGTTGTGCTTTTCCAGCCCCACACTTTACAACGCTCATCTCCAGCATCTGCAGCCCTCACTTTCTCTCACCCTCTAATAGTAAGAGATGAAAGTATTTTCACACTTTCTGGCATGTTAATCAAGAGCGTGTTAATTTGTGGAATGGGGACAGAAATTAAGCATTCCCTTGTAACGTCAGGATGGAATGCCAAATCAAGATTAGGGAAGTAACAGTGACAGTGAGTAACAGAGTGTCAGTTCCAGGAATACAGTTTGTTCTTGGGAACGATTTAGCAGGAGGCGAGTTGGGATAGGCACCCCTTGTGGTGGAGAAGCCAAAGGAAGACTAGGGAATTGGTGAGTTAAAAGAAAATTACCCAGGAATTTTTCCAGACTGTGTAGTAACAAGATCCCACTGTCATAAGTTACAGCAGGAAGGAAAAACGAACGAAAAAAAAAATGGGTTGACGCTCAGTGAACTGACACCCTGTTTGATGTCACGGTGCAGGAAAACCCTGAACAGGCAGAGGATCAGGCAGAGGGGTTGAGTCCAGAAAGGCTAATGGACTTACAACAGATATATACACACACATTCACACACACATACACATGCACTCACACAGAAAAGGAATCAAAATATATTGTCGAACGTTATTAACTTAAAGATAGAATGCTAAAATTAAAATGGAGACCCCAATAGGTTAGTGCAGAAGGGAAATGGGCCGAAGTGCACCAGATTGTGTTAGCAGCAACGTACAGTGTTACGGGTAGCTCATAAACTAACTGCAGGCGGTCACTTAGGTGTACAGAAGACTCAGGATAAGGTACAGAAGCATTTCTAGTGGCCTGGAACGCACAGGGATGCTGTTAATTTTTGTTGTATATGACATACATACAAAATGGTAGGTAAGGAACAGGCAGTAATAAAATCAGCACCTTTCTTGCCAATTCCTGCATTCGAAGAACCTTGCACGTGGGTTCTGATTAATTGTCTAGCTCCCCTTTCTAAAGTAAAAGTGGAAACCAATATTTGCTGACCATAATGGGTGTGTCTACCAGATTTCCAGAGGCAATTCCATTCATGGAGTGTCAAGGCAAAAAGGGAGGTGGAGGAGTTGGTAGCTTTCTTTACTCGCTGTGGACTGCCCAGAGAGATTCAGTCAGACCAAGCGTCTCATTTTACCACTCAGCTATTTAAGGAAGTCATGGATGGCTTAGGCATGCAGCACTTCAAATCAAGGGCGTCCCATCCTGAATCCCAGGAACCCTTGGAAAGTTAGCATCAGACGCTGAAGACTATGTTAACAGCATACTGTCAGGGTTGGCCAAATGATTGGGAAAAAGGTGCCCCATTAAATTGTTTGCCATTAGAGATGTCCCAAATAAATCTACTCACTTTGCTTCCTTTGAGATAATATTCATACATGAAGTGAGAGGTCCTTTGAAATTAATTAAATATAAATTGACAGGACCGAAGTCGGAAATCTCACACCTGGATTATGTGCATGAAGTGAAGGAAAGAGTAGACAGAGTAGGTGAGTTTGCTAAACAGTATCTGAAGAGCATAGCATAGAATGATGCAGGTGGCAGATAAAAACACTGAAATTTTGAAGATTTCCCGTGGGGATGATGTATTATTATTGCCACCAGTGGTAAGAAATCTCTTCAAAGCCAGGTTTAGTGGCCCCTTTCAAATAAAAAAAAACGTGGAGTCAGTTAAACTTTCTAGTAAAGATACCAGAGATGACAAAAAACTTTATCGAGTATTTCATATGGATGAATAATGCACAGCCACATTTAAGACTCAGAAACAGAGTTGTGGCCAGATGAACAAATTGTGTAGTTTATCTGTATGATGTAGTGACCTTTAGCAAGTGATTGAAAGCTCACATGTTACCGTTGGCTGAGCATGTTGAACGATTACAAGAAGCAAACTTGGTAATAAACTTAAAGAAAACAGAATTCTCGAAGGCAGAGGTGACGTTCTTGGGACATTACATTGGACATGGAAGATTGATCCCATGGAACATAAAAACGAAGGACTTTGAGGAATTTCCACAACCATCCTCGAAGAAAGAGGTGCTTCGATTTTTGGAACTGAGTGGATTCTATCGGAAGTTTGTTCCAAACTTCAGCAGCGTATTGGCACCACTGATGGATTTATTAAAGAAGGAAACAGAATTGTGGTGGACAGAACAATGCCAGGAGGCATTTGAGAATTTTAACGCAGGATTAATCACCACACCAGCTTTAGCTACACCAAATATTCTGAAACCCTTCGAAAATTGTGTTTGATGCTCGGGATATAGGGGTCGGAGATGTATTGATACAGAAAGAGAATGATGGAATTGAATGGATAATTGGTTACTTGTTAAAAAAACTCATTATCCACCAGAAAAAAAATACAAAATCTCCATTATTGAACAAGAATGATTAAGTTTCACACTGGCCTGACAATATTTTAATGTGTATATGACAAACAAATTGTCGGATATGGTTGTGGACAATGACAAATCTCTGGCATTTTTTGGAATATTTAAAGACCAGAATATGAGAGTATTTAATTGGAGTCTTACCTTCCTGACTTTCAACTCACAAAATGTACAGGCTGTGGCTCCTACAATGTGATAGCAGATGGGTTTTTGCGGATTTAAAGGAAAACGTTTAGATAAAATTTGACTTATTCCAGTGTTGTATTGGTGTGCAGAATTAATATGAATGATATAACTGAGATTAATACTTTTATATTTCATATAGTTGGGATTCAGAATTAGAGGAAAAGAAATGTAGCCATCTTTTCATTCTGCTGGTTCATTTTATTTTCTGAAGTGGGAAGGTGTTATGAAAACAAAAACATGTATGGGCACTTTAAGACAGATCGGGTTTTGTTGAATAGAACTTAAAGCCACAGATGCCAGCTAAAGGTCACACTGTTTCACATGTCACCATTGGCTGAGAAATGGATACCGGAGTTTTGGTTGCTGTTTTGACAGCAATTTAAATCCAACCAAAGAGTTTCAATAACGCTCAGGATACCAAAACCAACAGAATTTGAATATTATTGTTTGGACACCTGGACAGCAATCAAATTATGAGAATTATTATATCATGGGGAGTATATAAACCCAGCATTTTGAAAATAGAGGGAGAGACACTGCCATCCAACAGCAGAGTAACTGCTGTAGAGCAGGAGTGCTAACTGGCCATCTCAAACACTCTCTATCAAAGATACATGTTCATTTAAACCTACTTGCAATTAACAAGAAAATGACGGAGGGAGATCAGCAGCTGAAAGAGTGAACACAGCAGGGAAGATAGAGACTGTGTGGTCTTAAGATTTTAATGTTTCATATGTGGGTTGTTGGAACAGCATATCTACAGAGTTGGAGTCAGATAGTAACTAGCTAAGAAAAGAGGGGCTTGTATTTGTGAATAGTTGTTGTTTAGTGTTCACTATTAAAGTTAAGAAACTAACTTGATAATTTTTGTTTAAATAGTGGAATGTAGGAGATCGGTGTCGCTCATATTTTAACAGATTACAAGTTGGGGCCAGCTTTTCTGGGTGTTTGGGTTTAATTAACAGAGGGGTTCGAGTCCACCTTGTAAATGTCCATCCACCCTAACCCCATTTACCTGCGGTTGGCCCATATGCTTCCAGTCCTTTCCTATCCACAAATTTATCCAAATGTTTTTGAAATGTTGTTAATGTACCCCCCTCAACCACATCTGCTGGCAGCTCATCCACGTACCAGCCCTCCGTATAAAGAAGTGGCCCCTCAGGTTCCCTTTTCTTTCTTCCCCTTTAACCTTAAACTGATCCCCTCTAATCCTCGATTCTCTATACCTTGGAAAAAGACTGAGAGCATTAACCCTATCCGTACCCCTCGTGATTTTATACAGCTCTATAAGGGCTCCCTCAGTCTCTTACACGCTAAAGAAAAGGTCCTAGCCTGTCCAACCTCTCCCTGTAACTCAGACCATTGGGTTCTGGCAACGTCTTTGTAAATTTCTTCTGCACTCTTTTTAATTTAATAACTTCCTCCCTATAACAAGTTGACAAAACTGAACACAATACTCCAAGTGCGGCCTTACCAAAGTCCTGTGTATCTGCAACATAAGGTGCCAACTTCTATCCTCAATATCCTGCCTGATGAAGGCCAATGTGCCAAAAGCCTTCTTCACTGCCCTGTCTACCTGTGACTCTACTCTTAGAGAACCGTGCACCTGAACACCAAGGTCCCTCTGCCCACTGCACCCATTAAGACCCTCCCATTCACCATGAAACTCCTACCTTGATTTGAGTTTCCAAAATGCAAGACCTCACGCTTCTATATTAAATTCCATTTGCCATTTCTCGGCCCATCTCCCACCTGATTAAGGTCCTGCTGCAATTTCTGATAAACTTCCTCACTGATCATGCTCCCAATTACTTTAGTGTCATCTGCAAACTTACTAATCATACCTTGTACATTCTCAACCAAATCATAGATAACAGACAGCAATGGACCAAGCCTCCGGTCTGACAAACATCCTTCCACTCAACCCTCTGCTTCCTACCATCAAGCCAACTGTGTATCGAATTGGACAGTTCCCCCCGCATTCTACGAGATGTAACCTTCCTGAGCAGCCTGCCATGTGGAACCTTATCAAAGGCCTTACTGAACGCCATAGAGACTATGTCTATCACTTTGCCCTCATCAAACGTCCTCGTAACTTCAACAAAGGACTCTAAGAAATTTGGGCAGCATGATCTCCCCCTCACAAATCGATGCTGACTGCTCCGAATCAAACCCTGTGTAAGTCATGGGTGCAGTCAATGATATGCTGTCCTTCACAGTAAGATGATCCGAGTACATAAGTAAAGCCATCTTCCTGCTGTTGTAGAGTCTTGCTGAGAGAGCATTTGGGGCACTCTGTACAGATTTGATCTCCTTTGTAAGGAATGATCTCCTTACCACAGACACGGGTGATGGTAACATGAGGATAGAGTGAAGAAGCTGAGTGTAGAGCTGTGAGAGACGAAGAAATGGCGATGCTGAAACACGAGGAGTGGCAGTGATCACTTATTTCCAAAAGAGACATTGAGAGGGTGACAAATTCCATACTTTACCCAGGATTGATTGGTTTGATTTATTGTCACGTGTACCTCAGTACAGGGAAACACTTTATTTATGAGCAGTGGAGGCAGATCATAGTAAGCGTGGCCAGACAGATCATAGGGTGGAAATAGACTTGTACAGAGTAAGGCATACAGGTTACACTGAACAGGACGTGCACTCGACAAGGTCAACATGAACAAGATCAGCATTATTTGAACTTAGAGAGTCCATTCATCAGTCTAACGTGACTTTCCTAATAGTTTATATGCCTAAATTAACTCTCCCCAAGTTATTGTGCAGTCGGTGAGTGAACCCTGTACTGAACATCAGGTTATTCACAATCCCCAACAGCAGCCACAATACCTTCCATCGGAAACAGGTAGCCATTCACACCAGCTTCCTCCCTGCATAGAGAACACCAGGCTATCTTCTTGGAGATGGAACATGCCGTCTTGAGACTTCACACAAGACATATGGCTTCCCTCCTCACCACTAGAAAACCACGTTAATGTCCCACATGTGTATCATCAGCAACAGAGCCAAGAGGAACAACGTGGATCAGTCTGTCTGTGCAGCCTCTGCCCCACTTATTCATCATGTTAGAGCATCAATTAGGAGACACTTAAGACTGCCGATGCTGGAGATCAGAGGAGAGTATCAATTGCTGATAAAGCACAGCGGGTCAGGCAGCATCCGAGGACCAGGAGAATCGACGCTTTGGGCATAAGACATTCATCAGGAATCAGCAAAAATTACCTCATTCTGCCCCCGTGTAAGTGCATTGAGGTGGGAATGGCCTCCTGCTGTTCCTGTGTAAGTGACTCAAGGGAGTGATTGGCTTCAAACTCGTCCGATTGGACCGGGCCAAGGGCCTGACTGGTTAACCCTGGTTCCTGTTTGACAGCTCATTGTACTGACTAGTGTGACAATGCTGCAGCTTTAAGAGGTTATTTTGTCCTGGTTTCTTTTAAGAGTGAGATTGAACGATCGTTACCAAGCTGGTTAGTAAAGAACACTTGAGTAAACAGCTAGGGAGGCCTTGTGTTTATTTTAATGCAGCCTGAATGGGCGTGGCCAGCTCTCCCAGATTAGGATCCCTGGGGTTTGTTTTCTCAGTAACATCAGAAACTATTGGGGTCTCCACAGAGTTGGAAGCTTCAGGGAATGTTTCCTGGTTGCTACTCTCTCTGAAATTTCTCTTGGTGCTGTTTTTAATTCCTGGATTGGAGAAATGTTTGTGACATTCTGTGTCTGAATATTCCTTTTTGCCAAGGGCTGTGTTTATGGGATTTTCCTATATTGGAACTGTTCATTAGTAATAGTTCCTAGATGTATTTTTCTGCTAACTTGTCCAATAGAATTACGTTATTCTAAATTCCTCTTTCTTTGGTTTCATTTCACCTTTCGTGTTTAAGTAGATGGTGTTTTGCTTCACACTGAGTAGTTTGACCAGTCACATGGCATCTGGTACAGACATTTTACATTTCCTTTAAAATAAGAAAACATTAGGATCCATGCTACCGCCTTCAAATATTTTCGAGGGGCTCTGTGTGGTCCATCACACCAGACTCCCTGTCTTCCTGAGTAATAGGCTGGAGGCACTGAAAGGGCTGTCTCTGTTATTCTCCAATAGAGTCAATGGGCTGAATGGCTTCCTCATATTCCTGTGAAACTAGCGTGAGGTGCTGAATGAACTCTTGTTTTACTGTGGCAATGTACAGTTCCAGCCAGTGCTGTTACATGAATGTTACGGACACTTTAACGGCGCAAGCCTCAATGGAGTCTGGGTCTTGCTGCACATGGACAAAGACCAGTTCAGGAGCTGACGGGGGACAAAATGTTCTGAACATTGTGGAATCTTCAGTGATCATCCCCACTTCTGATCTTATGGTGGGGAGGGTGGGGGCGGGGAGACATTGATGAAGCAGCAGAAGATGTTTGTGAAGAAAAAGCTACCCTAAGGAACTTCCACAGAGGTGACCCAGGACTGAGATGATGAACATCTTCCTTTGTGCCATGTTTGACCCCAAACACTGGAGAGGTTACTCTGATTCCCATTAAGTCCAGTTTGTTAAGCTCCTTGGTGTCAACAGAGGTCAACCATTGTCTGGATATCGGGGCCAGTCATTTTTACCTGAACCCTTGAGTCAACCTCTTTTGTTCACATCAATAGGCCATGATATAGGAGCAGCAAGTGTTTTCTTCAAACAGGTGGGATTGAATGTCAGGATTTCTCTTCTCAAGAGTGTTTGGGGAGCTAGATGACTGAAAGTATTTGAAGAGGAGGTCGATGGATATTGACCTGTCAGAGAGTTGAGGGCTATGAAGAATTAGGTATGAAAGAGGATTTGAGGTCAGGAGCAGATCAGCCATGATCTTAGTGAAGGGCAAGGCAGGTTTGGGGAGTGAACGACATGCCCATGTTTCTGATGTTCTCACATTCTGTTATTGGAAAGTTAGTGGGTGTTATTTTAATGAATGTTCTGTTATTGCATATTGCAGTCAGGGCGACCAGATGATTTTGTGAGCCATCTCTGGGTGAGGTATGTGGGCTGTATTCACAGTGAAGCAACATGACCAACAAATGGAGCACAAGCTGCAGATAGGGGAAGCTTTCTAAAGAGAGATGAGGGGCCTCTTTCATACCCATGCCTGGGTTTTCCAATTACATTTCCCAAATCACCTCAAAGCGTGTGCGACCATCTTGAGGGACTGAATTGTCTCCTCTGTTTCTGTGCACCAGGTTATAGGAGTAAGCGTCCTCCAACTGTTCCTGTCTAGCAGGTATGAGGGGCTGAATGGAACACAGGAACATGGGACTGAGGAGCAGGAGTGGGTCATTAGATACTTTGAGCCTTCTCCACCTGGCAGTAAGATTGTGGCTGATCAGGTTGGGGTCTCAGTCCCACTTTCCTGTCTGTGTCCCATTATCCGTGACTCAATTATTTGTCAAATATTTAGTAATGCAGCTTTCTATCAATATGAACATAAAGGCACGATAAACTTCCAGAGAAGAGAAGTCCGACTTGAAAGGTCCTTTCAGAATTTTTCATCATCCCTCTTATAGAATCAGAGAGTCATGCAGAATGGAAACAGACCCGTTAGTCCAATCTGTTCACTCCGATCAGTTATCAGTCCCATTTGCCAGCATTTGGTAAATATCCCTACTTTTTTAAATGTGCGATTGTAACCGCCTTCAGCACTTCCTCTGACAGCACTTTCTGTACACACCACTCTCTGTGTGAAACATTTACCTATAGGTCCCTTCTAAATCAATCCCCCTCGCCTTCAACCTATGCTGTCTTGTTCTGGACTCCCCTACCGTGGAGAGCAGAAGGTGGCTGCTCAGAATATCCATGCCCCTGATGGTTTTATAAACCTCTATAATGTCACCCTTCAGCCTCTGACACTCCAAGGGGAAACACCTCAACCTAATCAACCTCTCCCTAAAGCTCAAACCTCCAGTCCTGGGACATCTGTGTAAGTCATTTCTGCAGAAAACCGAGTTGTACGCAGTATTCTTAAAGTGGCCTCACCAACGTCCTGTACAGATACAACATACCACCACAACTCCGATACTCAATACTCTGATTGATTAAGGCAAATGTGCCAAATGTGTTCTGCACCACACTCTCTACCACGTTTCCACTTTCAAGGAACAATGCACCTGCAGCCCTATGCCCCTTTGTTTCACAACAATCCCCAGGACCTGACCATGAAGTATATAATGTCTGCCCTGATTTGCCTTCCCAAAATGCAAAGCTTCATTTTTCTTTAAATAAAACTTTATCTGTTACTACTTGCATCTTTGTCCCATCTAATTGAGGTCTTGTTGTACTCTGAGATAATCTACTACATCACCATTCTGATGTCATCTGTATACTTACTAACTATTGCCCCTATATTCACATCTAAATCCTTTACATAAATGATGAAATACAGTGAACTCAGTCCTGATTCTTACAGCACACTGCTGCTCACAAGCCGCCAGTCTGAAAAATATCCCTCTTCCTTCAAGACATTTGTGAATAGCTCCTTCTGTATCTTATGTCACTGAAATTTACTAATCTGTCGACCAATCAGAATGAATTACTAGCTATGAAGAGAGGCTGAGTAGGTTAGGTTTATTTTCACTAGATAAAAGGAGATTGAGGGGGGACCTGATGAAGGTTTGCAAAATCATGAAGGGTGTAGCCAGGGTGAATAGAGACAAGCTTTTTCCCACGTTGAAGGATTCAATAACGAAAGGTCGTGCTTTCAAAGTGAGAAGAGTAAAGTTTAAGGGGGATACACGCAGTAAGTACTTCACACAGAGGGTAGTGGGCATTTGGAACGCGTTGCTAGCAGAGGTGGTCGAGGCAGGCACGGTCGATTCATTTAAGATGCGTCTGGACAGATACATGAGTAGGTGGGGAGCAGAGGGAGACAGATGGTTAGGAATGGAACGACTGATTTAGACAGTACATTTGGATCGGCTCAGGCTTGGAGGGTGAAGGGCCTGTTCCTCGGCTGTAAATTTTCTTTGGTCTTTGTTCTTTAAATGAACACCTTGCTGAAGTCCATTTAGACAATGTCTACCAAACTGCCTTCATCAATCTTCTTTGTCACCTCTTCAAAAAACTCAACCAAATTAATGAGACATGATTTCCCATGCAGAAAACTACGTTGTCTACCCCGATCAGCCCTTGCCTTCCCAAATGTATGTAAATGCTATTCCTCAGAATCCCCCCCAACAACCTACCCACCACTGACATTAGGCTCACCCGTGTTTCGTTCCCCGGCTTTTTGGGGTCACTGTTTCCTTTTCTAGTCCCACTCCTCCACTGCTCACAACAAATATTAAATGTAACCAGGTTGGTGATATGGCAGATGATATCGTTCTCAGACTGGGTCAGGGTCAGTTTTAGGAACAAGTTAGGCTAGTTTCTTTAATCTGCTAAAACAACACGTTTATGATCCAGAGCAATGTTACTCAAACTATGATGTAAAGATGAATGGCAAACTGTTTGAGTATTGCAATAATATAATCAATATTTCCCTTTCTAAAAACACACACACATACACACACACACACGCACACACACACAGACACACACACAGACACACACACACACACACACACATACACACACACACTGACACACACAGACACACACACAGACACACACACACTGACACACACACACACTGACACACACACAGACACACACACACAGACACACACACAGACACACACACAGACACACACAGACACACACACACACTGACACACACACATATATACACACACAGACAGACACACACACACTGACACACACACAGACACACACACACACACACTGACACACACACACACACTGACACACACACACACATATACACACACACAGACACACACACACAGACACACACGGACACACACACACTGACACACACACACAGACACACACACATACAGACACACACACACACACACACACTGACACACACACACACACACACACACACACACACTTTTAACTTGAAAGAACTTTGTCCAAATATTATTGGAACTCATGACAAAGGAAAAATTGTGAGATTGTCCAAAACATTATTCTGCTTCTGAAGATATTGTACTCACACAAGCTGCTAGCAATGGGATTTCATCCTGGGAGAGTTTGGATTTGACTGAATTCCCTTTGCTTTATGCAGTGAGTAGATTCCAGTGAATTCTGGTTATGGATCATCCAAAGAGTAGCACGGTGGTTAGCACTGCTGCCTCACAGCACCAGGGATGTGGGGTCGATTCCAGCCTTGGGTGACTGTCTGTGTGGAGTTTGCACATTCTTCCCTTGTCTGTGTGAGCTCCTAATGGGTGATCCAGTTTCCTACAACAAACTGTGTAGGTTCAGTGGATTGGTCATGCTAAATTGTCCGTAGTGTTCAGAGATTTCTAGTTTATGTGCAATAGTCAGGGGTAAATATAGGGAAATGGGTTGGGAAGGTTGGTATGGACTTGTTGGGTCCAAGGGCCTGTTTCAACACTGTAGGGATTCCATAAAAATAAGAACGGCAACGATGACTGTAGAGTTTTTTTTTTAGCTCGCACACATTGCTGTGATGAGGAACAATGAAGGAGAGAGAGTAATCGGCCGTTCCTTCTCAGGCAGATTACATTTTCTCCCTCTCTGAGCTGAATCACACAGTAATGTCATCCTCTCCCAAACTGGACCATGTGAGGTCTCCTTGTACATTGTCCAAACTATGTCTCTATCACATTCCCTGTTCCATGTAGGTGCATCTTTGCTGCTGTAATACACAGAGCCATACCCTGAGCAGAAAAAGGTCTCGGTCAATTTGAAATATGTTTACATGTCCCTGCATCATTAAAAAATAAAATGTTTACTTTATTCAGTATACCTGCGTTAAACTGAATGCATTTTTTAAAGAAATACAGAAATTGCTGGAAAAGCTCACCAGGTCTCTCAGTACCCAGATGCTGTAGTTGTACCAGCCTCAACCACTTCCTCTGGCAGCTCATTCCATACGCACACCACCAATATTTGTGAAATGGTGCCCTTTAGGCCTCCTCAAAATCTTTCCCCTCTCACTTTCCACCAAAGCCCTCTAGTTTTGGATGTCCCTAACCTGGGGGAAAACCCCTGACTACTCACCCTATCCATGGCCATTTTGATTTTATAAACCTTTACTGCTGCAAAATGTGACTTCAATCAACACGAATGGCTGTACTTTCAGTCATCCTGGGCCTAAATTCTGAAATTCAATACTGACACCTCTTCCTTCTCCATCAAGTCACAATTCTAAATCCATTTTAATCAGTTTGTTCAGATGTATCCTGAGACACCTCTGTGGGCTTTACGCCTAGACCTTTGTGCCCGGAGGCAGGGACACTAGCATCACTCAGCAATATCCATAAAGCTATAAGAGTATTCTCCTGTGTGTTTGTTCATCAGACTGTCCTGACATGCTGGGACATACCTCTGCAATAGGCAGGACTTGAATCCAGGACTTCTCGTCCAGAGCTAGGAACACTACCACACAAGTTCAGGAATTGGAATCAAATCCAGAGCTCTGGCTCAGAGGCAGGGACACTACCCACCACACTACCATACCCAGATTTTGGGTCATATTTCAGTGCCCACTTTAAGCTCAGTGTGCATTTATTATAATCAGGTTGCCATTACTGAATTACAAACAACACTTTGCATTGTTAAACAAATGCAAGATATTTGTCTCAACTGTAGGATATTGAGTGTAAGTGCCATGCCATCGAAATTAAATATAAACATCTTTAATTGCTATTATCTGTAGTCTGCAATATTAAGGAAAGAAATCCTGCAGACACACTCTGCCCAATGAAGGGTCTCAAATAGATATTTATTACTGATCACCAGAGACGAAGGAAGAGCTTAATTTCTGACCCCAAAGCACCGATCACTCTTACTCAAATCTCACGTGTGACTCCCCTTTTCCTAAAACCATGAAATGACACCAGGCCGCAGATTACTGTCCAGCCTCTCCTCCCCACTGACTGTGTCTGCAATCTGTCTCTCCTCCCCCTAACCACACAAGGCAAACCAAGCTCAGGGTCTTTGTGAAAATCAAGGCCGGAGTGTGCAGGCCGTCTGGAGAGGAATGGGCGTTTTAAAATTGAAGGGGGAGGGGAGGTGGCAGTAATATCACACAACGGGCTGAGGGGTGGCTGATGGAGTTTAGTTTGGATTAATGCGAGGTATTGGGTTTGGTCAATCAAACAACAGCAGGACCTATACAATTAAAAGTAGAGCCTTTGGCAGTGCTGTAGTACAGAAACCTAGGCCGTCAGGTTTAATTCTTTAAAATTTGCACCTCATATAGATAGTGTGGTTAAGAAGGTGTTTAACACACATGTCTTCATAGGACAGACCTTTGAGTATCGGAATTGGGACGTCATGTTGTGATTGTACAGGACATTTGTGAGACCTCTTCTGGAATATTGTGTCCAGTCTGGTCATCCTGCCCGCCCATTCCATAGGCACACCACCCTCTGGGTGAAACAGCTGCCCCTTATGTCACTAATAAATGTTTCCCGTCTCACCTTTAGCCTATGTCCTCTAGTTTTGGACTCCCCGTACCCTTAGAAAATACCTTGACTATTCACTTTGATATTACTGACATTGATATTATTAAGCTGGAGAGTTTTGAGAAGAGATTAACCTGGATGTTGCTGGGAAAGGAGGGAGTGAGCTATAAGGAGAGGCTGGATCGGCTGGGACTTTTTTCACTGAAGAATATGAGATTAAGCAGTAACTTTACAGAGGTTTATAAAATAATGAGGGGTACAGAGAAGCTAAAGGACTGATGTCTTTTCTCTAGAGTTGGGGATTCAAAACTGAGGGATTTTTAAGGTGTGAGGAAAAAAGATTTACGAAAGTCATGAGAGGTAATAATGTTAGACAGAAGCTGGCTTGTGTGTGGACTTACAGAGGAAGTGGCGAAAGTAGGGACAGTTACAACATTTAAAGGACATTTAGATCTGTCCATGGATAAGACATCAGTTTGGATGTTGCTGTGAGCAGCTGTCCTCTCCCTCCCCCTCTCTGAATGAATCCCAGTTGGTTTTCACCCTCTGTCAATGCCTGTGCAGTGCCGTGGGGAGGCCAGCAGAGGGTGGCATTGCATCACTTTAAGCACCACAGAGACTGCCAGACCTGCCCCACACACAGACACACAGATACACACACGGGGATGGTTAGGGCACTGCGTGAAGCTCATCTGCTAACTTAAATGTAACATAAAGAAATGCTCAATTCGTCTCGTAAACTGTTAAAATATGAGTGACAGAGAACTCCCAAATTCCACTGTTTAAATAAATACATCAATTTATTTTTTCACTCTGAAAGTGAACATTTGACATCAACTATTCACAACTCTGGGACCCCCTTTCTCTTAACTGCTTATTACCCGACTCCAGCTCTATAGCAATATACTGTTTCAGGGTCTGCCATCCTCTTGTATCACAGGTGCTTGTAAGCTCTCAGTTCAGAACAGCATTCCCTCTCTCTTAAAGTTATAGTACACCCTTTCAACTTCATCACATTATACCCTGATGAATATCGATAAGTGGGACC